>NC_135493.1:55408382-55750882 GCF_052094955.1 Ictidomys tridecemlineatus | reverse complement strand
AATCTTTAAAATATCAAAAGCATTGACAAATTTCTAGAGTCATATAATTTTCCCAAGTTAAATCAGGATGATATACACAATTTAAACAGATCAATTTCAAGTGATGATATAGAAGATGCCATCAAAAGTCTACCAATCAAGAAAAGCCCAAGACCAGATGGATACACAGCCAAGTTCTACAAGACAATTAAATAATAACTAATAGCAATACTCTTCAATTTATTTCAGAAAGTAGAAAAAGAATGAGCTCTTCCAAACTCATTCTACGAGGCCAATATCACCCTAATTCCATAACCAGGTAAAAACACATCAAAGAAAGAAAACTTCAACCCAATATCTCTAATGAACATAGATGCAAAAATTCTCAATAAAATTCTGGCAAATCGAATTCAAAAACATATCAAGAAGATCATGCACCACAATCAAGTGGGATTCTTCCCAGGGATGCAAGGCTGGCTCAACATATGGAAATCAATAAATGTAATTTATCACACCAATAGACTCAAAGATAAGAATCATATGATCATCTCAATAGATGCAGAAAAAGCATTTGACAAAATACAACACCCCTTTATGTTCAAAACACTAGAAAAACTTGGGATAACAGGAACATATCTCAACATCATAAAGGCTATCTATGCTAAGCCCCAGGCCAACATCATTCTAAATGGAGAAAAATTGAAGGCATTCCCTCCAAAAACTGGAACAAGACAGGGATGCCCTCTTTTAGCACTTAATTTTAACATAGTTCTTGAAACACTGGCCAGAGCAATTAGACAGATAAAAGAAATTAAAGGGATACACATAGGAAAAGAAAAACTCAAATTGACACTATTTGCTTGTGATATGATTCTATACCTAGAAGACATTAAAAGTTCCACCAGAAAACTTTTAGAACTAGTAAATGAATTCAGCAAAGTAGCAGGATATAAAATCAACACCCATAATTTAAAGGCATTGCTATATATGAGTGACAAATTCTCAGAAAGGGAAACAAGTAAAACTACCCCATTTACAATAGCCTCGAAAAAATATTTGGGAATCGACTTAATGAAAGAGGTGAAAGATCTATATAACAAAAATTACTGAACCCTAAAGAAAGAAGTCAAAGAAGATATTACTAGATGGAAAGATCTATCTTGATCTTGGATAGGCAGAATTAATATTATCAAAATAACCGTACTTCCAAAAGCACTATACAGAATTAATGCAATTCCAATCAAAATCCCAATGACATTCCTGGCGTTGCTTTTTGATGTTTGATTTTTTTAGCATTTCAGAAACTTTGTTCTTATTTCTTACCTTTCTACTTTGCACAGTTCAAGAATTTGGTAAATGTTTAAAAGTGAGCACTGTAAGTATGTCAAACTCGGTTCAATATTCCTCCCTTCTCACTGGGTTCTTACTATTAAAAGAAAACTCAAAATCTTGTGGTGATTTCTCTTAAAGCATAATGTTAGCAAAAGTTCTACTTGCTCCTCAATCTCATGGCAACAGCTTTATTTTCAGGCTTTCTGCAGGAACTGCATACTCAAAGTAAGCAAGTGCTAGCACTCTCAGTCATTATCCTATGACTCTTTTTCTCTCTGCTATTCCTCCAGCACTTTTTCACTCAATAATTATTTGATGATTTTGAGTATTTCATGCTGTTTTCCTGATCATTATGAATAGAATAACTGGTGTATCTCAAGGAAATAATGTTTGATTTTTATATAGCTCTAATATAGTTTTATATAGTTTGTTTTTTATATAGTCCTCTGTTATTGTACTTTCCTAAAATGATGTCTCATTCCTTGTAACAAAATTTCATAGTAAAAAATTTTAGGAACTGTGTAATGTTTTGAACGACCAACAATAAAAAAAAAAAAAGAGAGAGAGAACTACAGAAAAAAAAAACATTTTAGGCATATTTAGAAGTAACATTTATTAGAAATATATTCCAAGTATTTGTAAGGACAAGCATTTTAAAATTTTCTGGCTCTTTCACTTTTAATTTTTTCATGCATATGAATAGAAATTTTCAAGTACAGCTTTTAGAGGGAAAATTAACCATTTTTCCATTTGTTTTCGACAACTATATATGTTTATGAGGTGTCACTGTAAGAATACTTAGTGTCTAGTTATAACACAAGCTCTGCTTGGATTTGGACCATTAACCACACACTGAAGTAATGACCCTAATTGCTGAATTAAAAAGTGATATAAATTTCACAGAACTTCATATATCATGGATTTATGTTTGATGACAGTTATGAAATGAACTTCTTCAACAGGGATAGATTTTGGTAGTCAGTCTTCCCTCCCATGTCCTTCTATTACCTCTAATTATGATGAAAACTTAGAAAATGAGAAGGTTAATATAGGATATTTTGCGTTTCAGAAGCATGCTAATGAACACACAAAAGGCAAGAAGTTTGAACATGAGTGAATGTGAAGTAAAAATGCTGGCAAAAATAGCAAGTGAATGAATAAATGAATAAGTGCCCATACTGTAGAAATAAAGTAACAAAGATTTGTTCCTACTGTTAATGTATTTATTATTTTGTAGATATTTAATTTTTTTAAAATGAATGTGAATTAATTATCATAGATCACCTTTGAGTTTAATTTCTCATTCTACCTGAATTACAGAGAAGTTTGTGGCATCAAATATATTGGACTATCATCCTGAAATTAATGTAAAAGTTTTGAATTAAATTTTGCCTCCTATATTTGTCTTCTCCATCAAGTATTGATGGAATGTTTTCAGCAAGGAATTCTAATCCTGTTGTCAAAAACTTAATTAATTCTGCATATATACACATGTATGTCATCTTCTGTATTATGTGTAAAATATGTATTCTATTAATCATATAATTATCTATCATCTATACATAAAATTACATATCCTTTCTTTTTCTGTTAAACCTACTTCAGTATTTTAATCCAAATCTTCCCATGGTAGTTACATTTTATGACAGAACTATTACAGGAAAATAAACAATGTCATTGGTGAAAGGAATGTCAAGCTGCTTTTGAATTGACTAAACAGCAACTGATGTCCTCAAGGATTCTAGCATATTATGACCCTGTCCTGCCAATCTGTTTAGCTACTGATGCTTCACCATATGGGGTAAGAGCAGTGATTTCTCACATAATGCCAAATGACCTAGAAAAGCATGTAGCATTTGCATTGTGAACACTTGAGAAAGAATTAGGCACAGATGGGGAGGTTTTACCTTATATGTTTGGATTTGTTGTCATTAAATTACTAAATTTCACCTCTATGTATAATCTGACAATCATGGGACAATCCATGGTGCTAAGACTCTAACTTCTATTAAGGTATTCCTCAATGTGAATTTCTCCACTTTGGCTTACACTTGCTAGTTTATTATACATGTGATTTATGATTCTATCTGAATTAAAAACAAAACCTGGAAAGAAATTTTAACCATAAGTTTCCCAAGAGATTCTTTCTTTAAGAGAGAAAGAGAAACATTGTATATGAATATGATAGTGGAAAAAGAAGTAAAGAATTTCATAGGTCTTCACAGTCACTTTCATACATGTATGTTCACATAGAGTAGTTATTTCATAATGCTATGTGAAAAATCAACTTAAACTAAAGCAAATGCAACAAAAAATGCCAAGACATCAGGATAAAGCAATTTTCAGAGTGTTTACAGGATTGTCAGTGAGAGGAAAGTCAATTGACACTGTAAATAATATTTGAGTTTATAAACAATTAAGGTCAGATGTGCAATGTACAGAAAAAAAAACAGATACCTAGTTTCAGTGAAGGGAAACAATTTGTTTGTCTATCTAATACTACATACTATATTGAAAAGGAGCATATTAGAAGCCAAATATCAAAGGAGATTACTTCTTACATTAATAATGTTTTATGTTAGGGTCAGAAAAGCCAGGGAAATGTGAATGGAAATTAACAGACATGAGCTTGAGTTTAGTTTAATTAAAATAAATGGTGGGAGAGAAATGAGTGTTTCTCAATGACACAAGGGGGCAACTAATTGAGTCATAGGCAAATTCTCTGTATTTGATTGAGAAGCCAAAGACATCTTTCACCTATTGCCCTGTGTTCTCCCTTGTTAATTTTCTTTCTTTTTTTATGTTGGTTTGCTGATGAATGTATGTTGTTCCTCTTTTCATCATCCATGACTTGATGATGTACAACTAACTGACCTTGGATTATACTCATAAACAGACCACCACTATAACAAATGTTCACAATAAAATTATAACCTTGAGAAACATACCCTTCAGTGAAAAGTGACCTATGTTTTTTATTTTCAAGAATCCTGAAATCTGTTCAGGATATGAGTTTTAAAGAAATGGGGTGAGGGTAAGGATTGCTATCCCGAACTATTTCATCCAGTTCAGATACACTGCCAAATTCCCAGTGACGAGTAAACTACCATTTCATTTTCAAATAGCTTGGTGATGTCTTGTTCTACATGATTTTGCATCTAGTGAGCCTGCAAAATACATACGTTCCAGTTAAATACACACTAAATCTTCTCATTCTGTGATCTGGAGGGTGATTGGGTAATTTGTTTTTGGCCTTGGGTTAAGGTCTTACTCTCTCTCACTGATGAGAGTACTATCTGTTGAATTCTTATTATGCATTATATTCCCACAAAGTTTTCCAATGAAGATTGTACTCAATTTTTAATTGGATCATGTTAACATAAACAAAATAATATTAACTTAAAACTATCTGTTGTAGCCATGATTCATGCAAAAACTGCAGAATCCCAAAAAAGAGTACTGTCTTCATTTCTGAAAATAATTAAATGCTCCAGTGCATACAATTCTCATTGGTGCCAAATCACAAAAAAACATTATATTTTACTTATTCTGGAGTTAAATATATTAGCTCTTTTTTCTAAGCTTTCTTGATAGTTTGTACTTCCTTTAGAATGGTGTGTTTTCTTGATGCTTTCACAGATGAAAGGAAATATTTTATGTGAACAGCTTAAATTTCTTTAAGCTTAAAAAAGCTGTTTCAAAGAGCAAACTGCCTGCTAGAAACACTACTTGGAAAAGGAAATGTAGAAGGCCTTATAAGGATGAGAAACCTGGCCAAGTGTAAATTGTTACTTGGGAAACGAATGGGTTGAAGAATCAGGAAGCAGAAGAAAAAAAGGTATCAACACATTCACTTTTAAATTGAAGAGTAGCACTCATAAAAGAAAGTTGGTGAAGGTAAAGAAAAAATCAGAAGAACCATACTATATTATATATATATATATATATATATATATATATATATATATATATATATATACACACACATACATACATGAGTCTATATACACATGTATATATATGTGTGTTTGTGTTTGAGTGTGTGCATATATATATACATAGATATAGATACAATAACTACATTACACCTTCATAAATGACATAGATGCATCCTAGTTGAGGTCTTTTTCTGGTCTATTAGACATACCAATATAATTGTTGCTATTTAAGAAAGATTTTTCTCTGGTATGTCCATGAGGAAAATGGAGAACTCATTAAGAAGAAACTATGGCATAAGACTCCTTGGTAAATTATTGGCCAATGGGGACATATTTGTCGAAGCTCTTGAGCGAAAAAGGCTGGTATTCCTGTGTGCATCTGTGTAATGGTATTTCTTTACACAACTGTATCTCAACAAACTTATTTACAGAGATTTTCTAGATTATTCTAATTGTTTGAAAGACTCAAGAAGGCCTTTCATGAGTTGTTAAGTATGTAACTTATGTTTTATAAATCAATTCATATCTAGAGCGTTTGGAGGATGGTAGTCAATTTTATACTTAATCATGTACAGAAATGCATTTTTGAGAAACACATGCTACTCAAATTATAGTTATATATTAATGTTTAAAAGAAATTGTTCAACAAAAGAATAGCTTACATAACTGATTTCCCCATACTTTGTGACCTAAAGTAGACCATTTAATCATTTGGGGCATATTTAAGCCACATATACACATATACATCTTCCTGCTTGCAGTGCTAAGAGAATTAACGTTTATAAAGCACGCTGGGATTCTAAGATGAAAGGATCCAAGGAAACACAAATTATTAAACATCCCAATAAACATGCTCATCATGAAAGGATTAAGACTAATGAGCAGTATGCAGTTTATTCCTTGAGGTCTTTCTCAGCTTTAGTTATTATTAAAGGAAGAAACAAATGTTATTGGCAGAGTCAGGTACTTTAGAAGACTCGTTCACCCAGGTGCAATTGTAAGCACGCACACACACACACACACACACACACACACACACACACACACACACAATCTTAAGGCAAATAATTTATTTATTTTCTTCAAGAAATAACAGAATGTCTCAAAGTTAGCCTCTCATTCTGTTTGATACTATCTCCAACTCATGACTTTTTACAGAGGTACTGGTTTTTTCCCCCACTCAATTCTCCTTGGCAAGATGTAGTTTTTAAAATGGGTGATTTACAAAAACTGCATACTTTGAGTGGCATTTTAAGAAATAGGTAACTGCCAAAATTTTCCTTATATCTTCTGCAACTACATGGGAATGAAAACAAAATGACTGAAATGGAGTTATACTGATTTTTGTATCCACAGCTTTTAAAATCTGAATGTACTGGGGCAAATCCCAGTTACTAGCTTGACCACAGACAAGATTTTCAACCTCTCAGATAATTTCGTTATCTATCAAAAGAGATGAACATAATATGTCTCAGGATTATTGTGAAGATTAAAAGAGATAATTTATTTTAAACATCTACCATAGTCCTTGGCAAACAATAAGCAGTGAAACATAGGAGTTTCTGTGTTTGTTATTAGCAGTACCACTCCTTCTGCTGCAGCTACTACAATTGCTACTACTATTACTAGTATACACTTATTCCAGCTGCTGCAGGTGCTGTAACTACTCTTCTACTATCACTTCTACATGATACTACTTCAATAAGAGGTTATTTTAAAGATTCCTAATTTGTTCTAATACAAGCGATTCATAGTTTTGAGGTACAATTCCTTTCAAATTGTAATCTCTTTGTAGTAGGAACCGATCTGACTTTTTTTCCTTATGGAGGAGTGATAATGTTCTGTTCTTCTCTGCAAAAACTTCAGCTTTCTTTCTCTGCAATACTGTCAGCACAGAATGCATGATAATGTGGTAGACAGGTAGCAAGTTAAGCAGGAATATGAGAGGGCACATAAGTTAACAATAACAACAACAATAACAGCAAATATTTGAAAATGTCTGTCTTTCTGTGAAATCAAAGCAAGAAAGAATACTGTATTCAGCATCCTGAAGAAGCCACATGTGTAACCATAAAATTCAGGCTGTTATAAGTCAAATAAACCTCTTTCATCAGCTTTCTGAGAAACATACTGCAAACCTAAAGACACAATTTATTTTTGTGAAGTGAGTGAAAGTTTTATTCTATCTTTTGACAATGACATAGGAATTTTCCAGGTGAACAAGCCCTCCTATTAAAATTTGCTTTCTTACCAGATGTATGCTAGAAGAAGGAAATGGTGCAAGCTTTTGGTCAGTGAAGAGGTTTATTAATCTAGTTAGACCACACACAAAAAAAAAGAAACTTTGTATTTATACTCCATTCCTTTTCCATTTGCATTAATTGTTCTTTTAAATTTGCATTTGAACAGGCAGATGGAGAGTAGATTCTAGGGAACTGTTGGTCAAGAAATCTAAATGGGTAGTGGTTAATACTTTTAAGTTCAAATACTGTGTCTTGATTTCTTCATTTCCAAAATGAAATAGTCATAATATTTAGCACTCATAGATAATAGGACTATTGAGATTATTGGGTTAATAATTTAATGGTCTTTGAGATCCTTGATAAAAAAGTATGATGTAAGAGAAAATGTTGAGTATAATTACGTTATCAAACAGGAAAAAGCCCAATTTTCTTCAGTGAAATAAACCTACAATGTGGACCAGATTTTCAAAGGAAGGTGTAATAGGTATGCTTACCAAATTTCATGTTCATGCATTATACCCTCAGATGCATATAATTGTGTATGCAAAATGGATAATTGCATACAAACTTGTCCATTTGTGTGTGCAATTACACATTTTATGCACACTAATGCTTGTTGGAAAATCTGGCCCTAAAATTGTAGCTGTAGAGGAAAAATCAGCTTGCACACATGGTTTCTTTAACAAAAATTATGGCCTGCCTTGACTACATAGCTTCTGTCAAGTATTTAAACTGACTTTTTTTCAGAGTTGATTCAGAATATATTTACACACTGCATAACAAGGCAGTAGCATGGAAGATATTTTTGAGATAAACATAGAAACTTTTTATCCAGCTGCAACTGAAGATGCTGATATAGCTTCTAACACTAGCAGCCAGTGATGAGGGCTGTGTAATCACTGCTGGGTATAAGAGGCTATTGTACATAAAGGAAAAGAGAATCATATTTGATCCAATGTGTGAAACAGTTCATTTTAAAGACACCTCATTTTTCCTTAGCATAGGGTGACTGAATATAGCCCATTAAGTATACATCTATGGTGCAGCCAATTTGGAAAGCAGTATGGAGATTTCTTGGAAAGCTGGGAATGGAACCACCATTTGACCCAGCTATTCCCCTTCTGGGTCTATTCCCTAAAGACCTAAAAAGAGCATGCTACAGGGACACTGCTACATCAATGTTCATAGCAGCACAATTTACAATAGCAAGACTGTGGAACCAACCTAGATGCCCTTCAATAGATGAATGGATAAAAAAAAATGTGGCATTTATACACAATGGAGTATTACTCTGCATTAAAAAATGACAAAACCATAGAATTTGGAGGGAAATGGATGGCATTAGAGCAGATTATGCTAAGTGAAGCCAGCCAAGATTAACATTAAACAGGAATGAGAGGTGGGAGGGAAAGTGAGAGAGAAGGGAAATTGCATGGAAATGGAAGGAGACGCTCAGGGTTATACAAAATTACATACAAGAGGAAGTGAGGGGAAAGGGGAAAATAATACAAGGGGGAGAAATGAATTACAGTAGAGGGGGTAGAGAGAGAAGACGGGAGGGGAGGGGAGGGGTGGGGGGATAGTAGAGGATAGGAAAGGCAGCAGAATACAACAGACACTAGTATGGCAATATGTAAATCAATGGAAGTGTAACTAATGTGATTCTGCAATCTGTATACGGGGTAAAAATGGGAGTTCATAACCCACTTGAATCAAAGTGTGAAATACGATATGTCAAGAACTATGTAATGTTTTGAACAACCAACAATAAAAAATATACATCTATGCTTTTCTTTTCTCATTGGTAATTGTAGAACTCAAAATTTCTATTATCAGAGACCCACCTGTGACATAAGTAACTTCTGTAGTAAACAGAAGACTATGAGAAGAAACTCAGAGTGATAAAGGAACTGTTTTATAAAATGATCTTATAAACTTAGAATGTGGATTTAGGACTGTATTTTAGTCTGTTTCTTTCAACAGAATGATCCTTTTTTTTCAAAAGGAAACCTCCAAAATTCCCATCACAGGATTACAGGTCTGGTTATTTCTTGGTGTACTGCTAATTTTCTAAGGGCTAATTCACCTTCCTGTCAACACTATAGTGTCTTCTTCTTGCTTTCCCAATGAGACCACATTTACTATCTACTATAAGGTCTTTTATCACCATGTTTCAACCTTACTTGAATTTTTTGTCTATTCTTTGAGCCCTATGCATGTCAACCTTGCTGCTCCTTTCAACTAGTTTTCTCACTTTTAACTTGATGATCTTCTTCATTCTTTTCAAAACCGTTTATTATGTCATAAATTTTTCCATAATAAACAGAAGAGAGATGACAACTACTCCTTCTTCGCCTGTCTGTTGAATTTTTGGGGACAAGGGTCACCTCACCAAAATTGCAAACATTAAAAGCAACGTGGCCTGTATTACCATAAATTTTTATCTGATGCATTTATCGTGTTATGAGCCACACATAGAAAAGGGTTCCTTCAGTTTGTGTTGTATTTAAGCAAACTCATGTAGATAAAGTGTAGAGATTGACTGAGCATCATAATTGAAGTGAGAATATTACCCATTTCATACAAATTTGAATTTCAAAATTCTTTCATCATTTATAAAATGAGCTTGTAAACATATTATTCTATTCAGTGATTCCAACCACTCCAGTGGAGGATTGGTGAGGTAGTAATATTATCATTTTGAGAAATAGTAACTGAGCCTAAGAAAGGATTTTACTTAACTAAGATGATATTGTTTGATAGTGGTAGATTGTGTAAACTGCCAAACCAGATTTTTTTATCCTCCACAATACTACCAACAATTCAATAATTGAGTATTCACAGAATGAATAACTGGAAAGTGGCATATTCTTACTCTCTATAAGAATTTACAAAAATTCCTGAAAATTAAAATTAATAAAGTCATAGGAATATCTTGAAATGATTTAACATTAACTTTGAATACAGAAAGTTTTGTCTAAAAATATATTATTTGCTTGTGCTTGCTAAAGACTTTCTTACTAGTAGAGATCTGGACTTAATTTCTCTAGGTTCTCTTATTCTCTAAGTATAAAATCTTTTCAAAATCAGAAAACAAACCTCCAACTTCTTTACACATATGAAGTAAGAAATCACATGCTCAGTCAGTGCTTTGCTATTTTGCTATTGGGAGAGAGAAGATTTTCTTGTCTCCTGCTCACATAAATACAGTTATCTCATACTAAACAAAGGTAGGAAAAAGATACATTGGAGAAAAGATAGCCTCTTCAACAAATGGTGGTGGGAAAGCTGGAAATCCACATGTAACAAAATTAAATTAAAACTCTATCTCTCACCATGCACAAAACTCAACTCAAAGTGGATCAAAGACCTAAGAATTAGACCAGAGTCCCTGTGCATAATGGAAGAAAAAGTAGGCCCAAATCTTCGTCATGTTAGACTAGGCCCTGATTTCCTTAATAAGACTACTATATTGCAATAATTAAAACCAAGAATCAATAAATGGGATAAATTCAAACTAAATACTTTCTTCTCAGAAAAAGAAACAATCAATAAGAGAGAGCCTACAGAATGGGAGCAAGTCTTTATCACAAGTACATCAGATAGAGCACTAATCTATAGGATACATAAAGCACTCAAAAACCTTAACACCAAAAAATAACCTAATCAAGCAAAAAGTGGTATATCTATGCAATGAAATATTATTTAGCCATAATAAGAAATTAAGTACTAATATGGATGAAATATAAAAACATTCATACAATAAGCAGCCTTTTCTATCTTGTTTCTTTTGCTGAATCTTTGAAAATAAATATTTATACAACACATTTTGTATAAATGCAATCATACAATAAGCAGCCTTTTGTATCTGACTGAGCAAAAGAAGCCAGATACAAAAGGCTGCTTATTGTATGATTGCATTTATACAAAATGTCTTGCCATGACTTCATTTGTATGAAATGTCCTGAATAAGCAAATCCATAGAGAGAGACAGTAGATCAGTAGTTGCCAGGGCTAGATGAAGGGAAAGTAGGGAATAACTGCTAAAAGGTATGATATTTCCTTTTGGGGTGATGAAAATGTTCTAAATTGGGCTTTCAGTAATGGCTGCATAACTCTATGAATACTAAAAGACATTAAATTTTAAAATTTAAATGTGGAAACACTATCTGCTTGAATTATATTTAAATAATGCTGTTAAAAATTCAATTGAGAATACTTTGAATCTAATTATAGAAGGAGCAGAGAGACAAGGTGGGACAGTATAAATAAAGAACTGAACTTGGACTACAGCTTGCACCTCAGTTTGGTGGCTATGTAAGCTGGGTAAACCTTTTTATGGCCTTTAATAGTAAAAGTTAGCATGAAAAACCTAAATTAAGGGCTGGGGTTGTGGCTCAGTGGTAGAATGCTCGCCTAGCACATGCAAGGTGCTGGGTTTGATCCTCAGGACCACATAAAAATAAAGGTATGAAAATATTATAAAAACTATATATTACATTGTGTGGATATTATATGAGCTAGTACAGGTAAAAATGCTTTGTAAACTGTAAACCACTATTCGCATGCATGATCTAGAAAGATAATATGTAATTGTAAAGGCTTAACTATTATAATACAGAATGATTATATAAAATCTGGCATATAACACCTACATTTTTATTCCTGCTACTTCAGACTTCCTTCATAACTACTAAAATAATTAAATTTAGATGAAGAACAACAATCCTACCTTCCCTAATTAATTACAGAAAATATAAAATTGCTAAACTACATTTGGTTGAAATTTAGGCAAATGAGTTATCTGAACACCACATTTTCATCTTGTGATTATACTGTAAAAAAGTAACTTTGTTCAGAAAAATGTGTTGAAGATAACTCTATGAAAAAGATTTAAATCTTCATGATATAATAATTTACATATTTTGTTTCTTCTGGAAAAATCATACAATTAAACAAAACTGGGCCTACATTTCCACATTGCAATAATTGGGTTGACTTGAATTGCTGTTGCCTATTCTCAATATAGCCCATGGTCTTGTTTCCTCCACAGAGCCCTCTACTCAACATTAATCATTCGTGCATCCTTTAAGAAGCCTGGAACAAAGACAACCAGAACAGAAACTGTCAAACCTTAACATATGTAAGAAATTACCATTTCATCAATGTACTCCTGAATTATAATCTGAGATTAGGAAACGTTATTACGCATTTCAAAACAAGCATTTTAAATATTTCTTAGATACAAACCAGTTTGAGAACCATTGTTCTGGTACATCCTCACTTAAACTCAATTTACTTAATGGTGGAAAATGAAAGTTAATCTAACTTGGACAGGATGTTTTCTTCTAAAAAACTTCAATGATTTGCCCTTATCTACTGAATAAAGTTCAAGTCAGAGGGGTTGGCATATACAAATCAATATGATCTATTCCATTTTTCTCATTATTTTCTATGCATGCATCTTTAATTCTTTTCAAATCAAACTACTCCTTCCTCATAAATGTCACACAATTATCTACCTCAAGTCCTTGGCAGAAGATTTCCTTTGTGGAAATATATATTTTTGTTTCTATCTGCCAGTTGATACAGAGATAGTTACCTAACTTAATTTGGACCAATCAGAATTTCCCCCAGTTTTTTTTTTCCTTAGGAGGTTGTAAACTTCAAGAACTCATGACAAACTTGAGTTTAAACATCTGAGTCAGAAGACCAGATAAAAACCTGGAATGAGTTCATCATATGCATTTTGAAAAACTGGATGAGTAATTCTAATGCATAGGTTGTGTTTTCAGAAACACTAGATGAGGAAAGAAACATTGTCCTGGAATCATGTGACCAATTCTATACTTAGTTCCACTAATAACTGTATCAGGCATATCCATCAATCAAATTTTCTGAGACACAGATATCCTCACCTGTAAAATTCAGAAGCAATGAAATAAACATAATTATCCATTCATGAAAGTATCAGGGAATGCATATTTCTCTTCTTGCACACTGGTTTGTATATTTCTCCAATACGTAATTACTGGGTGATGTGGCATAAATCAGTCAATATTTCTGAATTTCAAATATTTTTATTTGTAAAGTTTAGGTGTGATACAATAAACATAATTATGCTAAACTGAAAGAATTAGGAAAAGCATGTTCCCTTCATTTTTTTGTAATTTTCTCCAAAGTATCTGATTTTAAACAGTGTGATATTTTATACAAGTCTGTGTACACAATATTGTTTAATTTGGAAAAACACCTTATTAGAGAATATGGCAAGTACTATGAAAGATAGGTAACATTTTTTAAACTACCAAAAAATCCAAGAATGAAGTCCTGGATTACAAAACGTTACATAAGCACATATGAGTACATACAAACATGTATGTGAATATATATGCTTCTGAATCTACAAAATGCCAAAAACAGTGACATATTTTGACAATTCAATGAGGAGAAAGATCACTTTTACTTACATTTAGTACATTGTAAAACAAATCAACTTTTTACTTGACAAAAAGTATTTTGTGACAGTTATAGACATGGTTTTTCATTAAAAAATAAGAAAACATGTCAGCCATGCATATACTATTTGTATGATGACCTGAAAAAGATCCTGAATAAATTGTATACAGAATGTTAGATGGAAAAGAGTGGATGCTTTGTTTCTCAAGGAGGATTAAATTTCCAATTAAATGTAAGTATTTAGAAGAATTTTTTCTCTCTCCATCTTTGTTATTGATAGTCATTTATATAATATGTTAAGTTAAATTATGGAATAAATTTATTAAATATTGTCAAGTAGAATATGAAGTATTTGAAATGTTGTAGAATGTGAACACACACACACACATACACACACACAATTCCTAAGTGTTGCCACTGTAATCACCATTTTTTAAGGTTTTGCAACCATTTTAAAAATACATAAATATATAGGAGATAGAGACTATAAAGAAGGAAAACCTGAGCAACCTAAGTTAGCCATTTACAAGATGAAAAAAAAGAGTTTTCCAAGGTAGATTTAAAGTGACAAAGTGACAAGTGATTAATTAAAGGAAGAGAGAAGCCTAAAGTAAGTTTCCATTTGGTGCCAAATAACTTGTGTCCTGTTATTTCAAAAGTGACAAAAACATTGATTGACTTGAAATATTGATTAAGAGCCGATTGCTTCAAGCAAATACTTTTGAAAGTGTTTACAAGGTAGTTGGTATAACTTTGGAAAACAAAATTGACATTTCTGAAAGGTTGCAAATTATTTAAATAAATATTATATTATTTTTCAGGATTGTTAATTTCACCATTTTTCTTTTGATCTAGGAAATCAGATCCCCTCATTTCGAGCCTTTTAACATGTGTCTTATAATGTGAACCCATATTAAAAACTGAATAGCTAAACCTTGAAAATAAATATTTTAGATATATAAGTAAACTTATTAGTAGTAAACTTATTATTCTTATTCAAGGTGATATCAACATAACAAAATGCCTTTGTTTCAGTTAGGGGAGCATGGATATAGACACATTGCACTTTTCAATGCAGATTAGGATTTGTTTATATTCAAATATTCTTTATAATCCAGCCTGTACTGACTGAGATAATTATATACCAAGGTATTATTGAAAACTAGTTAGAATTCAGCCCAGAATCCCCACATACTGAATATAGTCTAATTATTATATTATAACTTATATCAAGCAAAATTGTCCCACAGATTTGATGTGAGAATACACACAAATTATATAAAAATACAAATAAGTTCCTTCTTGAAAATAAAAAGTCAAAACTAATATTTAGATTATTTGGACTTCCATTATGAAGTTTATAAAAGGCCAGTGTGACAGAAGAACATATATTATTTTCATAATTAAAACTTATTCTTTATTTTGCTTGCTAATGGCTTTATTTAACTATAATTCACATATCATATAATTAATCTACTTAATGTGTATCATTAAATGGATTTTTAGTATGTTATGAGTTGTAAAACCACCACCAAAATTAATTATGGAACATTTTCATTACCCTCCCCTTATCTCTATTCAAATCTAGTCATTAACCCTCAGTCCTTCCCTCCTTCCAGTTGTAGGTAATTGTTAATCTAATTTTTATCTCAACAGATTTGCCTTTATGAACATTTGACATAAACAGAACCATAAGTATGGAATCTTTTGATGTGTCTCTTTCACTTAGTATTGTGTTTTTATGGTTTATCACATTATAGCTTGTATTAGGACTTTATTGGTGTCTTAGATAAGACTTCCAATGTAGGGGTATAACACATTTTGTTTATCCATTCCTCTGTTGATGGAATTGAGTTGTTTTCACTTTTTGGCTATTATGAATAATGCTATTATGAACATCTGCATATAAGTATTTGTGTGGACATACAATTTCAATTCCCTTGGTACATACTTAAGAGAAGAATTGATGAGTCATACAGAAACTTTAGAGGATCTATAGACTGTTTCCACAGCAGCTGCTATTTTACATTCCCACCAGCAATGTATGATGGGCCCAGTTTCTCTGTATCTATGTTAACACTACTTATTTTCATTTTTTAAAAAATTATAGATATCCTAGTGAGTGTGAAATGGTTATCAAATTGTGTTTTTGATATGCATTTCCTTAATAATGATGCTGAGCAATCTATCATGTGCTTGTTAGTCATTTACATATATTCTTTAGAGAAATTACTATTTTGCACATTTTATACTTGTGTTGTCTTTATGTGATTCAGTTGTAAGAGTAATTTGAATATTTGGACTTAAAGTTCCTTATTAGAACTTTGGATAGGGCAAAGGGGAGGAAGTGGAAGGGAGGGCGCATGGGGGGTAGGAAAGACAGTGGAATGAGATGGACATCATTACCCTAAGTACATGTATGATTGCATGAATGGTTTGACTCTACTTTGTGTTCAATTAGAGACATGAAAAATTGTGCTCTATTTGTGTAATATGAATTGAATTGCATAATGCTCTCATATATAACTAATTAGAATAAATAAAATTTAAAAATTAAAAAAATCACTTAATAAAAATAAACTTCTAAGGGAAAAAATCCTTATCAGATATAATAAGCAAATATTTTCTCAATTTGTGGTATATCATTTTAACTTTCTTGCTGCTTGAACTACAGATGCTTTTAATTTTGATGAAGTTCAATTATCTGTTTTATTCTTATTTCTTGGGATTTAGAATTCATACCTAAGAAACTTTTCTATTTCAAGGTCATGAAGATTTACATGAGTTTTAGAGTTCTTACTTGCTCTGGAATGATAGTAGTTTTAGCAATCATTTAGCTAAATGTCATTAGCATGAAATTTTAGCAGTCATATTTTTTCCCATGATTATACCCAGCTGTTATGATTCACTTGTTCCTGGCTCACTGCTTTGTTGTTTTGATAATATCCTGGATCTTAAATTGCTCCACAGTCTGAACCAATTGAATTAGGCCCTTCTGCTTGGATAGTTATTGAGGCATGTATTTGAGATTTCTTCCTTTCCCAGAAGAACTTTTAGGTATTTCTTTTCCTGATTCTCTCTTGTAAACTAACTAGCTTGTGGTTTAGCTAGTTGGTGTCATGAAGTGACCAATCTCCTTTTACTTGCTTGCCATCACTGTCTCTTGTTTTCAAGAGGCTACTCAGGCTTGAACTTCCTCACACTGTTTCAAACAAAGTCAGTTAATCTGTATAGTTTCATTGCTCTCTGTTTTTATGAAATTTCTCTTTCAATGGGGAAAGACTTCTCTAGGCACTACTCTGAATGCTGCACATGGTGGAAGCCTCTGGTCTTCTCTGCTTATTTCTTATGAAACTTCTGCTCAATGAGTGGAGAATTGGAGATGGAAGAAGTCCCCAAACTCTCCACTATACTCACCTAGAATTTAGCCTTTGCAACTAGTAACATGGAGAAATGAGAAATGCCAGCAGACTGGGAACTGAGGGGACAGGGATCCCTGTATTCTTTATTACATTCATGTGCAGTGGAATTCGTCGTGCTCAGTTTGGAGGGGTGAGAGCCAGAGAATGTCATGGTTCAAATGTTACAGATTCTTGTTCTTAGCAAGTTTTATTAGATTCTTTAGATAAATGTTTCTTTATTTGCTGTATGTTCTCATTTGATTTATAGATATGTGAAACATATATACAAAACAATAGAAAGATATATATTCATCTATGGATATCAAGTCTCCCTCTCTATATACTATCTGTCTCCATCTATATCTATTTATCTATACCTATATGCATGTAATTGTTGTCAACTATACTTCTTCAGTTGGGAACTCCATAGAAATGCAGCCCTTTTCTCTTCAAAGAAATACGAATTTATTAATCTTCAAAATGAGGTTCCTTGGTTTTTATTATTGACTATCTACTCCACCAGGCCAAGTATTACTAGTATTCTTTTGCTATAGTTATATTACCTCTAAAATTTATATTTCTTAGATGATGTTATTTTTGAAGGATGAAACAATCAAGGTTTATTTTTCTTAATGTGACACACCTACATTAAAGTAAATATAACAGTTGTTAATTAGTTCCTTACATATTTTCACTAAGACAATATACATCATACTTTGTTCAGTAGTTACTTCTCCAACACACCAATCAACAAAATTCTTGCCAGATCTGCCAAACATAATACTTGACCTTATGGTCAAAGAAATCTAAAAGTTGAACTAGTCACTGAAGCTTCCTCAAATAGAGCCTTGTCCTTGAACTTTTTTCTTCAGCTGAAATACACAATTCTCTTTTCTCTACAGATCATAAGGTGGTCTGATCTGATCCTGAAGCTGTCTTTGGGTTTATCTTCCATCAGTGTAGAGGAAATATTATATGGTGTGAGAGAATGAGGCTAAACCATAAAACTAGAAATTAAATGAACAGGAAGGAATGGGAAAACAGGGGAGGAGGAAGAGAGAGAGAGAGAGAGAGAGAGAGAGAGAGAGAGAGAGAGAGAGAGAGAGAGAGAGAGAGAGAGAGAGAGAAGAGAATGTGCCAGGCAAGGTAGAACATTTCTGTAATACCAGTGATGACTTGGGAGGCTGAGGAAGTAGAGTCCAAATAATTTTTTTAATTTTAAAAATGGCTGGGGATGTAGCTCAGTGGGATATCCCTTTTCTAGCATGGGTGAGGACCTGGGTTTAATCCTCATTACCATAAAGACAAAGAGAGATATAGAGAATTAATGATACTGTTTGTTTCTTTGAATATTGTTCTTTCAGAGGTCAGATGTAAACATGGCCTTCCCACATATATTAATATTTCTCCTTAAGTTTGTTTGAGTTGGCCTTCTCTCATTTGCAATTGAAATCACCTTGATTAATGTCATATGTATATACACATTATAACTAACAAGATGTAAAAGAGTCACATATATTAATTTATGTATATTTACATGCACTTCAAAAAAAATGTGAATGCTAGTAATTTTAAGAAATCTTGGATCATAAGTGTTAGGTAGATTATGCTGTCATGAGCCAGTGAGCAACAGGAAAGATAGCCAAGGACAATAACCTATAGGGAAAAAAATGAACATATGCATCAAAGAGAGTCCATAGATCACAGGACAAAGATAATGGAAAGCATGTAAGCATCTGGAGAATGGGAGTGAGAAGGTCCAGGCTTCCCCAAGCCATATGTAATCAAAATCCCTTAAGGGAAATACTATTTGAAATCATGGGGAGCCTTATTAAAGTGGACAAGATATAGGAAAATGAGGTCTGGTATGTCAGAACCTCTTCCAATCATAGTTACTTATAATCCTTTAGAAAACTATTGTTTCCAGACCAAGTCTTCCCTCTCTCTTATGATCCGTTTTCCAGGACCCTTCATTATCACCAAAACTGTCACAAGTGCCCCAACTACCCTGTGTAACCAGGATATCACGAATATTGCAAAGAAAGTTTGTTGAGATCTCTTCAAAACGATAATAAATTTGTTAAGGAGATATTAGAATTTGAGGCAAGAACAAATCCCTTAAAAGGCTGCAACTCTTTCAGGCCATGACATCCTCCTTGAGTGATCTGTTCAGTCTGTCCTAAGGGTCTGTATTCTCCATCTTTCTAATAAATTCTTGCCAGCTACTTAGTGTGACTTTCCTGTAATCCTTTCCGTGACATATCAAGAATTGGTTGCTGTGGAATTCCATGACTGCTCTGGCTTCAGGAATTTTCATTTCTGCATAATTAAAGGTATGATGAAAACTGAAATTTTTTCTAAGTCTGGATATTCCTATTAAGTTATGCTCATAATCTTATCCTTTATTTTTTGGGAGGATACCAGGGCTTGAACTCAGGGTGCTCAGTTTCTGAGCTGCATCCCCAGCCCTATTTTGTATTTTATTTAGAGGCAGAGTCTCACTGAGTTGCTTAACTCCTTGCTATTGCTGAGGCTGGCTTTGAATTTGTGGTCCTCTTGCATTAGCCTCCCAAGCTGCTGAGATTACAGATATGCACCAACATGGCTGACTTTATAATTTCATTCTATAAAACAAATCATTTATATTTTACATTTAAATATAATAGGATCAAATTGTTAGTCAGCAACATACCAGTATTGTATTATACTTAAAATAGAAGAAAATCCTTTTCACTACCTTAGAAAGATTGTGGTTGGATTGTCTCACAAAATAAGATTTTATGCAATTTAATAATGGCAATGGAAGTTCACATCTCATGATTGATCAGGGTTCTCTCTACTTTTAGATTATGTCATTCTTAATATGTTGACTTCCATCCTCATGTTGATGATTACTATATAACTGCTGTGTCTCCATGTTTTACATCAATATTCTATGCAAGTCATGAAGAGATAAGTATAAATAGGTACAAGAAACAATGAAGAAATGATGAGGGTTTAAGATCCAGTACTGTAGTATTGAGTATAAGTGTGGGATTTGAGAGTCACTGGTGTATAAGTACTGTTAAATACATGGCACTGGACAAGGTGAACTCCAGAGAAAATGGAGGATGAAAAGATAAGGGGAGTGGCAAAAAAGGAATTCTACAAAACTCCCCCAATTAAAAACACAAGATTCAGAAGGCCTATAAATACATGAGATGATATCTAACATCATTCTCCCTAGTAAAACATTATTTAAAACATAAGAGAGGGGCAAGATGGTGAATTAGAGTGAGGCTGCACTTCTTCTAGCTGGGCTATTCAGAACTCAAATCTTGAAAATATTGCTCCTCCTTGAGGTGAGGCTTACAGTGAAAAACCTAAGACTGAAAGGGCATTCTGCCTTAGCTGAACCAGAGACAATTTGACTCATTAAACAGATCTAAGAAAAAGTCACCCTCAATTGTCAGAACAAAGGTGCCAATGGGAACTGTAAACACAAATCCATGAGTTTGCAGCTATGTCCTCCTAAACCTATCTGAGACTAGCAAAAATTTAGTTTGGCCAAACAAAATGTGAGCATTTCACCCAGGGAAATACAAGTTGGAGAGACTAGAGAGAACCTGGCTCTCCCCAACCCTGTGAGTCCTGTGGCTCTCAGGGGCTAATAAAGCCATCTACAGCAGGTCAGGAAGTTGAAAGGGTGGATTTGAGGGCAATTAACTCTCAACTTGCCTGGCCTAACTTTCCAACTACTGCCAGGTCAGACACTCATCGGGTTCCTGGGGCCCACCTGGGCAGGCACCCTCCAGGTTCTGGCACCAGCCTTGTCCCTCCCACCTTACCAAGTCCAACACCCACTGGGTCCCCTGGTGCCCACTGGGCATGGCACCAGTCCAACACTTGTCCAGTACCCCCAGCCCCTTCTTCTCCCCTGAAGAAGGCCTTTGTTGTAGTCAGCTTTTTCACTGCTGTGACTACAAGACCCAACCAGAACAATTATAGAGGAACCAAAGTTCATTTAGGGGCTCATGGTTTCAGAGGTGTCAGTCCATAGACTGAAAAACTCTATTATTCAGGGCTCAAGGTGAGGCAGAACAACAAAGAAGAATAAGGTGAAGGGAAGCAGCTCACACGATGATCAGAAAACTTTATATATATATAGTACAAATATATACTATATATATATATATATATATATATATGCCATATACAAATATTTACTTCAAAGCCATGCCCCCAATATCCTTCCACTTTCATCCACACCCCACCTGCCTCCAGTTACTACTCAGTTTATTCCATCACGGGATTAATTCACTAATTGAGTTAAGGCTCTCCCAAATTCATGATGAAAAAGGAAATAGAACCATGGAAAGTACTGAAATACAGGCAATGATCAGAAACTCTTTTGAAAATGAACACCAATACAACAACCAAAAAGAACAACAATCATTTTTTTGGGGTACTGGGGATTGATCTCAGGGTCACTCAATCACTGAGGCACATAACCAGCCCTATTTTGTATTTTTTACTTAAACATAGTGAGATTACAGGTGTGTGACACCACATCTGCTAGAAAATCTTGAAGACACCAAAAATTTTTAGTGACATATGACCTCTCATAATTGAACAGATAAATTTCAAGCAATGATATTGAAATTGCCATCAAAAATCTACCAAAAAGAAAATCTAGGACCAGATGGATTCCCAGTACAGTTCTATCAGACCACCAAAGAAGAAATTACACAAATCATCCTCAGATTATTTAACTAGAAAGGAGGTAACCCTTTTGAACTCACTCTATGAATCTAGTATCACCCTGATACTAAAGGAAGAAAAAGACACATCAAAGTAAGAAAATTCAGATCAATATCCCTGATGAACATAGATGCACAAATTTCAATAAAACACTGACAAATAACATCCAAAACATATTAAAAAATAGTGCACCATGATCAAGTGGGATTCATCCCAGGGATATAAATGTAGACCCAACTCTCCATCATGTCAGCTTAGAAACTAATTTTCTCAATAAGACTGCTACTGCACAAGAGGTAAAACCAATAATCAATAAGTGGGATGGTCTCAAACTAAAAAGCTTCTTCATAGCAAATAAAACAATCAAAAATGTGAAGAGAGAGCCTAGAGAATGGGAAAAAATCTTTGCCACCTACACCTCAGGTAGAGCCACAATAATCTCTAGGATATACAAAGAACTCAAAAATTTATATGAAACAACATCAGTAACAAAACAATCAATATATGGACAAAGGAACTTAACAGACACTTTACAGAAAAAATATGAATAGCCATTAAATACATAAAAATAATATTCAACATCTCTAGCAATCAGAGAAATGAAAATGAAAACTACACTCTCCAGTCAGAAGGACAATTATCAAGGATAAAAGAGATAATAAGTGTTGGAAAGGATGCAGAGAGAAATGTTTACTCATACATTACTGGTGGGACTGCAAATTTATGCAACCACTCTGGAAAGCAGTATGGAGATTCTTCAGAAAATGGGAATGGAACCACCATTTGACCTATATATCTCACTTAAAGTACATAAGATCAGCATTCTACAGTGACACAGCCACATCAATGTTTATAGATGCTCAATTCACAATAGCTGAACTATGGAATCAACCTAGGTTCCCTTCAATAGATAAATGAATAAAGAAAATGTGGTATATATCCACAATGGGATATTACTCAGTCATAAAGAAGAATGAAATTATGTAATTTGCTGGTAAATGAATAGAACTGGAGAATATCATACTAAGTGAAATAAGCCAAGTTCAGAAATTCAAGGGTCAAATATTTTCTCTCATATGTGGAAGGTGGACTAAAATCAGAAAACATAAAGAAATAAACTTATGTTGGGTAACTGCTGAAAGAATCTACTAAATTTAAACAAACATCTATCATATGGCTCAGCAATTCTATTCTTGAACAAATATCCACAGAAGTCATGCATAGGAATATTTGTGACAGTGTTATTAATAAGAGCCCCAACAACAATAGAATTTATTGTTGTATACTTACATATGGTAGCATTTCACAGCAACAAAAAAATAAAATAATTCTACACATGACAACATGGATGATCTTAACAGATATAATATTGAATTAAAGAAATAAAATATTAAGGAGTACATATGAAGAGAGTATTGTGATAAAAAATGAATATCTGTTTGTAGATATAGACTGAAGGGTATATACAAAGGAGGCTTATGGGATTCTATAAATATTGTATATCTCTATCCATCTCTCAATAAATCTATCCATCCATCCATTCCTTTATATATCCTATCTTTGTTTTCTGAAAAGGCCTACAAACATTGACCATTATAGTAGTAATGAGAATCCCTAGTGTACTCAGTTATAGTCTTTAAATATAACTTCCTATTAAAAAATAAAGCTAGGACTGTTGATTTCAAGTCTGAGTCAGGAAATGTAGAATAAGCCTGGACATTCTGTGGTATCAGGTAGAAAAGAAACTACTAATGATTATGTAAGTAATGTCAAAAGAAAAAAAAGGACCACTTGGAGAAGCCTAACTGGATGAAGATAAGAAAATTTGCATGCTAATAAGTATATGCATTTTTTAGGAGGTACAGGGGATTGAACTCAGGGGTACTTGAGAACTGAGCTACATCCCAAGCCCTACTTTTGTATTATTTTTTCATTTTTTTAGTTTTAAATGGATTTTTATTTTATTTATGTATTTATATGCAGTGCTGAGGATGGAAGCCATGATCTCACACATGACAGGCAAGTGCTTTATCACTGAGACACAACGCCAACCCCACTTATTTTGTATTTTATTTAGTGATAGGGTCTCAGTTGCTTAGTGCCTTTCCTTTGCTGAGAGTGGCTTTGAAACTGCAATCCTCCTGCATCAGCCTCCCAAGCAGCTAGGATTACAAGCATGCAACACCATGCCTGCCAAGTATAGAATTTCAAAAGATTAAGATTTCTTGAGGTTTTAAATTTATTAAATGGAATAATAGTGATTGATTATCTTCTGAGAATGATAAATAATTCAATATCTAGAAAATTGAGCAAATACAATAAATTGTGTATTTTAATGGGTTTCCTAAGTAAATTTTATCAACTGATAACTAAAAGGTAGGTGAAGGAATGTGTTTTGTTATAAAATTCTTTCAGTGAATATATAATCACAAACTAATTAGTCAAAAATCAAAATTTTAAATTCCCAATGGATTAGTAGATCCACACTTTGAGTCTCAATACTTGCCCACACACACACACACACACACACACACACACACACACACACACACAAACATGGGGGTGGGGAGAGAGAGAGGGAGAGAGAGAGATTTCCTGACTCCTTATAACAGAGCACAATGGTGCCTCTATTTTTAATGAAGGATTTGAACCTAAGTCTGATCAACCTCTTGATCTAGCTGCTGTTCTCAGGAAAGAGTGCAGAAAAAAAAAGTTTTCAACTCCACCAGAAATGTGCAATCAGCAAAATCAACAGAATTCAGACTAAAGGAAAGTTTATAATTCTAATAACTCATGTTCTTCAGCATACAAATTGTAAGGAGAGAAAGGGAAGGATGAGGACATATATTAGTTGTCAGAGACATAGTTATGTATTAAATATCACTTATCGCATATTTTTTAAAGTTAGAAAGACTATGTTATTTATAGATTCACACTAGGATAATAAAAACGTAAATAGAAGCAGGTAAGTAATGATTATAAGAGTCAGGATGGTCAGTTTTTGAGAAAGTGGGGGCTGCAATTAAAATGGTACATATAGAAGGAGTCCTTAAGTAATTGAGTTACTTTTATTACTTAAACTGTGTGATGGTTAGAATAATGTTTGTTTTATATTGTGTATTTTCTCAACAGTTTTATTTATTTTATTATAAAAAGAAAGGTAATTTTTAAATTAAACAAGATAATTTTTAAATTAACAGTACTTTTAAAAGATGAAAAAACAGTCATTTATCAAAAAGACAAAAAAAAATTTCACTAGCACTTCCACACTAAAAGAAAAATCAAAGATAACTTTTTTGGAAGAAGGAAAACGATTTCAAATAGAAAATAAAAATGCAGAGGGAAATTCATGAACCTGAGATGGGGAAATATGTGGCTCACTCTAAATAAGTACTGAATCACATCAATAACTGCAAGGTTATAAGGAATTTTAAATATGTGTTAAAATAACATAATGAACATAATGAGGAAGTGAACATAAATTGACTTAAATGTTTTTGAGTTCCTATGAATATCATGGAAGTGGTAAACATTAATTTTAATTGAATGCTTATATTAAGGGATGTTTGCTTTGTTCTTTAGGCTATTTACTATAAGAACTGTAAAACTATAGAAAAATAAACTTGCTACAAAAAAATGAAACAACAGGAAAGTTTGATTAGTTCTGCAAATAGGACAAAGGAGGACGTGAAAAGATAAACCTAGAACAGATTTTCTAAACCGAAAAGCAAACAGTAAACTGGTAATATAAATCCAGTTATTGAAATCACAGTAAGTGAAAAAAGTTTCCTCCAGAAGATTAAGGTATAAGAACTGATTTTAAAAAAAGACAGGAATCAACCATATGTTGCTTAAAGGAGATACAATTTAAATATAAATATAAAGGAATTTTTAAAGAAAAATAAATGAAACCATACATCATATGAACACTAATCAAAAGTAATCTCATATAGCTATATGAAAATCAGAAAAAGAAAATGTTATAACCAATGTATTACAAGAGCTAAAGAGGGGCATTCATAAAGGTAAAGGTGTCAATCTAACAGAAACTGAAACATGACTCTGAATCTTTATGTCATTGTTTCAAAGCACATAAAGTTAAAGTTAGCAAAAATATAAGAATAAGAAAACCCACAGTCACAGTGGTACCCTTTATCACATTTCACAATAATAGAATAGCAGGTAAAATGTCAATTATAATAAGGATGATTAAAAAAGTTGACCTAATTGATATGTATAGATCACTGTACCTAACAATGACAAAATATTTTCTTTAAAAGTGCACATGAAACACTTATTAAAATATATCATAGACTGGTCCATAAAGACAATTTCAATACATGGGATGCATTAAATCACTCATATTATGTTTTCTGGCTATAAAGGAATAAAGGTAAAACACAACAAGATGGCAGTAATTATAAAAGTTCCATTTGGGGGAAATTAGGAAATCCACATCTAACTAATACATGGAGAAAGGAGAAAAATCAAAACACAGGTCATAAAATATTTTGAAAGAAATGATAATAGTGATATGACAAAATGAAATGGAGGATACAGCTAAGTCAATTGCTCAGAAGAAAATTCATATCCCTTCGGTCATATAGTAGACAATAAGGAAGTCAAAATAAATGATTTTAAGATTTTATTTCAAGAAACGAAGAAGAAGAAGAAGAAGAAGAAGAGGAGGAGGAGGAGGAGGAGGAGGAGGGGGCGGGGAGGCAGCAGCAGAAGGAAGGAAATAGGAAAAACAAAAAAGATAAGAACACAAATCAATAAATTAGAAAGGAAACATAAAAGAGAAAATTACTAAAGCCTGAAGTTGTCTTTTTTTAAAACATCAATATGAATGATTATTCTCTAGAAAGATCGATCATGAAAATAGCAGGGAAAACAAGGGATATTATTACAGATTCCATAAATATTACAAGACATTGATAGGTTGTTAGAATGATTTTATGCTTATACCCTTAATGATTTACATGAAATGGAATATTCCTCAAAAAACAGAAGCTACCAGCTGGGCACAGTGGTGCACCTTTGTAATCCCAGTGGCTCCAGAGTTTGAGATAGGAGGATCCCAAATTCAAACCAACTTCAGCAATAGCAAGGTTCTAAGCAACTCAGCGTGACCCTGTCTCTAAATAAAATACAAAATAGGGATGAAGATGTGGCCCAGTGGTTGAGTGCCCCTGAGTTCAATCCCCAGTATCATACCCTGCCCCCCCAAAAGAAAAATGTACACACCAACAGCTACCAAAGCTGACAGATGATATTAAGATTCTTTCATACTCTAACTTCCTTTAAAAAATTGAATCCTTTGCTAATTTTATACATACACATAGACACACACACTCTTAGGTGAATATTGATTCATTAATTGATTCTTACAAATATTTGGGGGAAGACATTGCACCAATTTTGTACAAACTCTCCCAGAAAATATAAGAAGGAATAGTTCCTCAGTCTGTTTTTTAAGAGCAGCATAACCTCAATTCTATAATCTGACATGAATGTCAGGAAAGGAAAATTACAGGTTAGTCTTTCTCACTTATATAGATGCAAAAATAGTAAACTATTAACAAATTGAAATAATTAATATATTAAAAGAATCATATGCTACATTCAACTGAAGATTATTTTAGTTATCCAAAAGTGGTTTAATATTAGAAAATCAGTAATAATAACAGAAAAAATCTTGGTTGATTCATATGATCATCCTGATTGATGAAATCAAAGTGTTTGAAAAAAATGAGTATTTATTCATAATGAAACTCAAAGGAAATTAAGAAGGGAAAGGAATTGTCTTAATTAGATAAGGGCATGTGTTTGTTATCTACTGCTGCCTTAACAAATTACCACAAATTGGGCAGCTTAAAACAGCAGAGATTTACTATATCAGTTTGTTTGTTTAGGAGCCTGTGTGAACTTGGCTGAAATTAAAGCAATGGCAGGACTTACTTACTAGAAGCCTTGAGAAAGGCTTTGTTTTCAACTCATTTAGGTTGAATAAGTTTCATTCAGGTTTCATCTGATTCAAGTTTCATTCATCTCGGGGTTGCCATTAGTTTCTAGATACCTCTGTTTAGTCCTTTCAAATGGCCCAAGTGCAATGTCGTGTTGAACTTTTCTCAAGTTTGGCATCTCTCTGAGTTTCCTCCCTACAGCATTTCTCCTACCTCTTCTTCCATCTCATCTAACTTTAGGCAAAGAAATTGCTCATCTATTAAATGATTATGTGATGAGATCGGGTATATCCAGATACTCCAGGATAATATCTCTATTTTAAGACCTTACTATTAATTACATTTTCAATGTCCCTGTTTGAATATAACCAATACATATTCATGGAGCCTAGAGATTGGGGCTCAGCCACCTATGGGGGAGGATTCTGATTACCACAGGTTAGTGAATTATTATAACTTTATGTTTCTTCATCATTAATTTGAATATAAATTGAAGTATCTCATACCAGTAGCAGACCTTAGTCACCCTTGACAGTTTTCAGTTTTCTATCTATTCCTAGTTACTGAATGTGACTGATCTAAATATTTACCAAATACATGAACCTATGGCAATGGCTTTCCTATGGTAATGGCTTTTCTATGGTAAGGGTAAATACAATCTACTTGATTTGTTACACTGATCTCCACACCTCACCTGAACAGCATAGATATGTCACAGTGAACACCTCATAGTCACAACATGAATCTATGAATGTATGTCTTCTAAATTCACCAATTTGGACTTGTTGCAAGAAATCTGTTTGAGTAATGCCTGGGACCCTAATAAAGGCTTTGGTCCTCAGGTCCATCCCTCAACCTCTTTCACTCTACTGCTGGTTGAGCAAGCATGCTCCAAAAACTCTCCCCTTTCATTTGGCCTTGACAGGCATACAGCCTTCTGCCTAAAATTTTCAAGGAAAACACTGTTTCTGTTATTTCAGGTGTTTTGTTGAGGAGCTGCCTCTGTTCCTCATCTTATCAACAAACCTGAAGAAACGTAACTTTTTTCCTGGTTGGGGCTCTCCTAGAGAGTTACTTTCTTGATAGAAATGGACTGAATAGAGGTCATATAAAACCCATAAGGATAACTACCAGTATATATCTGTTTCTTGTGAGAGGACATTTAGTAATGGATGAGGAACTAAGGCATTCATTCACCCACTAATAAAAAAAAGTACCTTATGAAAGTCAAACTGTAAACATATATGGTCAAATCTTCTGGATCTCATCATTGCGGGGGTAGAATTTATAGCCACTCCCTCGTGAGATATCTTAAGGCCAAATTAGAAGAAAAATATGAATAATGAATCTATAAAACCCTATAGAGCATATGATTACTCAATCAGAAAAGTTTGGAAACTTTTTAACTGAACTCAGGAGTGAGAAAATTTTGCCTGTTATCAACAATTTTATTAAGTATATTGCTAGCAAAACTAGTTTGTCCAAGAGGAAAGAAAATAAAAGAATAAAATATGGAAAGAAAATAATGAAATTCCTATTACTAGTCGACAGTATAATTATGTACCTAAAAAATCTGATATAGTCTATGTACCAGCATCTCATAGGCAAAATGTATTTCTTACAAAATAGCATCCAACATTACTTGGAGAAGTGTAAAATGGTACACTAACTGTGGAAAGTACTTTGGCAGTTCCTTTGAAAATTAATAATAGAATTGCCTATGATTCAGTAATTCTGCTCCTAGGTATAAGACCTAAATAATTGAAAACAGGGACTCAAACATAACTTATACACCTATATTCATCACAGCACTATTCAAAATAGCTAAAAGGTAGAAATAACCCAAATATCAATGAAAAGATAGATGGATAAACACATTTTTCAATATTTCAAATGTAAAAAGTAATCAATTTAGGATACATGCTACAACATGTATGACTTTTGAAGACATTTTGCTAAAGAAAGTAATACAGACATAAAAGGACAACTGTTGTATTAATCCACTGTTATACGTTCTGGCTTCATGAATTTGAACGTATAACAGTGGCTATCAGAGCTCGGGTAAGAGTTTTATGGGAATAATTGTATAACGGATATGGAGTTTTAGTTTTACAAAATGAAGGAATTTCAGAGATTGCTTGGAGAACAATGTGAATATATTTAACATGACTGCGCTTGAAAATTGCGATGATGATAAATTTTATGCTTATTACCACAAGGAAAATGTTTTTAAAAACTAAAAATATTTGAGCCAGGCACAATGGCATATACATGTTATCCAAGCAGCTTGAGAGGCTGAGGCTGGAGGATCTTGAGTTCAAACTCAGCCTCAACAACATTGCGAGACCCAAAGGAACTCAGCGAGACCCTATCTCTAAATAAAATATAAAAAAGGGATGTGGATGTGGCTTAGTGGTTAAGCCCCCCCTGGTTTCAATCCCTGGTTAAAAAAAAAGATTAGTATCCAGTAGCATAATAAGAATATACTTAGGACCATATCAAATGAAAAATGTGAAATATGTCAGGTTTAAATTTTTAATGTATATATATTTTTAGTTGTAGGTGGACATGACACCTTTATTTTATTACGTGGTGCTGCTGATCAAACCCAATGCCTCACACATGCCAGATGAGCTCTCCTGAGCCACAACCACAGCCCATGTTTAAATTTTTAAGAAACATTTACTGAGAAAAACTAAAAAGTCCCTATAGAAATAGAGATATATGATGTAAGATTGAAAAATTATATACTGTAAATTTGTCAATTATTCTAAATTATTCCAAAAATTCAATATAATTACAATAAAATAGATTAGCAGATTTTTTGAGAAAGTTTTAAAGATGATTACAAAGTTCAAATAGAAAGACCAAGAATAGCCAAGGATATCTTGAGAAGGAAAACAAAACTTGAGAACAAATTATTAAATATATAGACATACTTGGTAGAAAATAAGGAAATCAATAACTGTGATTCATCACATCAATAGATTCAAAGATAAGAATAACGTGATCATCTCAATAGATGCAGAAAAAGCATTTGACAAAATACAGCTCCCTTTCATGATCGACACACTAGAAAAAGTAGGAATAACATGAATCTGTCTAAACATTGTAAAAGTTATCTATGCTAAGCCCCAGGCCAACATCATTCTAAATGGAGAAAAAATTGAAAGCATTCCCTGTAAAAATTGGAACAAAACAGGGATGCCCTCTTTCACCACTTCTATTTAACATAATTCTTTGAAACACTGGCCAGAGCAATTAGATAGATGAAAGAAATTAAAGGGATATGGATAGGAAAAGAAGAAATCAAATTAGCACTATTTGCCAATGACATGGTTCAATACCTAGAAGACCCAAAAATACTCCACAAGAAAACTTTTAGAACTAATAAGTGAATTCAGCAAAGTAGCAGGATATAAAACCAACACCCATAAATCAAAGGCATTTCTGTGACAAATCCTCTGAAAGACAAATGAGGGAAAATAACCCTTTTATAATAGCCTAAAAAAATAAAATAAAATACTTGGGAATCAAGTTAAAGAAAGAGATGAAAGACCTCTAAAATGGAAACTACATCACTAACAAAAGAAATTAAAGATGATCTTTGAAGAAGAAAATATTTACCTTTTTCTTATATTAGGCTCTGGGTCTCTGGTTTAATTTCTAGGTCCTTGAATCACTTTGAGTTGAGTTTTGTGCATGGTGAGAGATAGGGGCTTAATTTCATTTTGTTGCATAATAGATTTTTAATTTATTGAATATGGATTTCCAGTTTCCTAGCACCATTTGTGGAAGAGACTGCCTTTTCTTCATAGCCAGAATTAATATTGTCAAAATGAACATACTACAAAAAGCACTATACATATCTAATGCAATTCCAATCAGAATCCCAATGACATTCCCCATAGAAATAGAAAAAGCAGTCATGAGATTCATTTGGAAAAATAAGAGACCCAGAATAGCTACATTAGCAAGAAGAATGAAGCAGGTGGTATCACTATACCAGACTTTAAACTATACTACAGAGCAATAATAACAAAAAAGGCAAGGTATTGGCATCAAAATAAACTGTAGACCAAAGGTACAGAATAGAGGATGCAGAGAATAACCCACATAATAACAGTTATTTATATTAGGCAATGGTGCCAAAAACATACATTGGAGAAAAGATAATCTCTTCAACAAATGGTGCTCAGAAAACTGGAAATCCATATGTAAAAAAAATTAAATTAAGCCCCTGTCTCTCACCATGCACAAAACTCAACTGAAAGTGGATCAAGAATCTAGGAATTAAACCAGAGGCCCCACACCTAATTAAACCAGAAAAAGTAGGCCCACATCTCCATCATATTGGATTAGATCCCTGCTTCCTTATTAAGACTCCTATAGTGGAAGAATTAAAACCAAGAATCAATAAATGGGATGGTTTCAAACTAAAAATATTCTTCTCAGCAAAAGAAACAATTAGTGAGGTGAATAAAGAGCCTACATTTAGGAGCAAATTTTTACCACACACAATCAGATACACTAATCTTTAGGATATACAAAGAACTCAAAAAATTTAACACCAAAAAAAAACATAAATAAATGGGCCAAGGAACTGAACATACAATTCTCAGAAGATGATACACAATTAATCAACAAATATATGAAAAAATGTTCAACATCTCTAGCAATTAGAGAAACACAAATCAAAACTACTCTTTTTTTTTCTTTTTTATTAGTTTTTCAAAACATTACAAAGCTCTTGACATATCATATTTGATACATTTGATTCAAATGGATTATGAACTCCCATTTTTTACCCCGTATAGAGATTGCAGATTCACATCGGTTACACATCCACTTTTTTACATACTGCCATACTAGTGTATGTTGTATTCTGCTGCCTTTCCTATCTTCTACTATCCCCCCTCCCGTCCCCTCCCCTCCACTCCCATCTTCTCTCTCTAACCCATCTACTGTCAAAACTACTCTTAAGATTTCATCTCATTCCAATCAGAATTTTAGCTATTAAATAGAATACAAACAACAATAATTTTTGGTGAGGATGTGAGGGAAAAGACACATACTTTTCTGGTGGGACTGAAAATTGGTGCAGCCAATATGGAAAGCATTAAGGAGATTCCTTGGAAAACTTCGAATAGAACCACCATTTGACACAGATATGCCTCTCCTTGGTCTAGCCCCAAAGGACTTTAAAAAAAAATACTAAAGTGATGCACCCACATCAATGTTTACAGCAGCACAATTCATAATAGCTAAACTGTGGAACCAACCTAGTTGCCCTTCAGTAGGTGAATGGATAAAGAAAATGTGATATATATATATATATATATATATGTATATATATATATACACATACATATATATATATATATATACACATACATACACACAATGGAATATTACTCAACATTAGAAGAGAATAAAATCATGGCATTTGCAGGTAAATGAATGTAGTTAGAGAATATAATGCTAAGTAAGCCAATTTCCAAAAAACAAATGCTGAATATTTTCTCTGATATAAGAAGGCTGATTCATAATGAAGATGGGGGAAGTGTGGGAGGTATTGATGAACTTTAGATAGGGCAAAGGGGAGGGAGGGGAACTGAGTGCACATGGGGGTAAGAAAGATGGTAGAATGATATGGATATCATTACCCTAAATATATGTATGAAGACACAAATATCGTGACTCTATTTTGTGTACAACCAGAGACATGAAAAGTTGTGCTCTATATGAGTAGTGTGAACTGAAATTCATTTTGCTTTCATATATAACTAATTAGAATAAATAAAATATTAAAAATAGGCATGATACAAAACACTAGCAATTGAAGAGTTGTTGTATTGGCACAAGTGTAAACAAGTGGACTAATGAATCACATAAAAGAGGCAAGAAACAGACCCCATAGAGGGTTTTCTGCTTTATCACAAAAGGAATATAGTAATATGTTGGAGAAAATGGGACTTTTGAGTAAATTGTGCTTAATCAATTGTACATCCACATGGAAAAATATCTGAGACAGAATTAGTGGCTATGGAAATATAATCTATGAATCCCTGAAGATTGTTGAGATACTTTCACAGTGTCTTAGAGATACAAATTATTTTCATAAAAATATTAAAGCATTCTTTTTCTTTTGCATTCTGTTGACACTGTGACAATGACACAAAATAAATATTAAGTAAAACTAAACACACGATAGCACCAATCATCCAGTGGCAACAAACTATGCAGTCAATGATTCATCCTCATAGGTTCTCCATTAGGCAAATTCAGCTAATTACACATAAAAAGTATTTGAAAAGAAAATTGAGATTGTAATAAATATATAGAGAATTTTTTTCTTGTCATTTTCTTCCAAATAATAGTATAATAACTATTTACATAGCATTTACTACATATTAATTTTTGCAAGTAATCTAGAAATGATTTAAATTATATGATATGATATGGGTAGAATATATGCAAATATTACATCACTTTTATTAAAAAATTTGAGAATACCTGAATTTTGATAACCATGACAGGTCAAGAAACAATCTCCCATAAATACCAAAAGACAACTTTACAAATATTCACCATATTACTTATCACATTTATTCACAGTAAAATCAAAACTAGTTTCCCTCAAGAAGGACTTGAATAAAGCAGTAAAAATTATTATTTTTATTAAATCTCAACTTTTAGTACACATTACTTTAACATTTTATGTGGTGAAATGAGAAGTATATACTAAGGACTTTTGCTATGTACTGAGCTTGGTGGTTTTCTAAAGAAAAAACACTTGTGGAGTCACTCATAGATTAAAGTCACTTTTTTTAGTTTTTTTTTTAGCACTGGAGATTGAACCCATGGGTGCTTAACCACTGAGCCACTTCCCAAACCCTTTTTTATGTTTTATTTTGAGACAGTTTTGCTAAGTGGCTTAGGGCCTCACTAATTTAGTGAGACTGACTTTTAACATGGGATCCTCCTGTTGCAGACTCTTGAACCTCTGTGATTACAGGTACACACCACTATGACTGACAATCTAGCCACTTTTTACATGGAACAACACATTTATTTGAAAGAATGATCATCAAACTAAGACTATTAAGACTATTATTTAGTGGACAAATTCCTGAAAATAAATGAAGTCAATTTGTCATCTGAAGGTTAACAGACAATATTTAAAAACAATTATAAAATTTGACCATTCAAGTGAAGACTGGAATTTTGTAAAATTCATATCTACCACTATTCATAACTTTCAACTACTTAAACTAATTTTCATTATGAGATCTTTGTAGTTACTAATAAGATTTTTCTGATATCATAGCACAAAATGTGTCAATATTTGAATGATATGCTAAATCAATGTAAAAGAGACTACAATGGTTATACTCTTTTCAGAGATAGACATCCCTAACACAAGAAAGAGAAGCCTCCTTTGACCCTTGGCCATAGGAGTGAAGAAGTAGTTCCATAGAGGCCTGGACCCAAATCCCCAGAGCCATATTTTCACAGATGCATATATTTGCTATGCAGAGTCTTACAGGATTATATGTCTGGTTTCCCTTACAGATCTTTCTAGGTATTGGAATGGCCCACCATGATACTAAACTCAACTTGGCCCTTCTCAAATCCCTGAGTGAATATGTGGCTATTCATAGTTCTTTTATTTGCTTTTGGCCTATCACTCTGGTTTATAATAAACTCTTAACAGAATTTTCAAAATTGGCACCACTTGTTAAATGTCATATTAAAGAATATCTACAATTATTTCAAAAGATTGGTAAAGTACTCCTCCCTTTTCCAAAGACAATCTGTGTGACTCAATTTTTTTTTATTATAAACTTTAATAAAAACAATACCACATAACAAACTGGAGAACTAGATGGGAGAATCCAGCTGATTTTTCTAGAAAGAGTTTTGTAAAAATGTATAAAACAATATTGTCCTTCTTATTAAATTTGTTTTTGTTTTATAAAATATAATTATTTATCATTAAACAGATTAATTATAAAACACATTATTTTCATTGTTTTAATAAAATTTATACATAAATATTTCTAAATTTTATCATTTTAATTTTTTATCATAGTATATGCCAATAGGTACAACTCATATCAACAAAAGCTTTTTAGTCCTACTAATGTTTTTAAATTTATTTCTATTTGTAAATGAACAGATATTTTTGTTTTATTTATTTATTTGTTCGTTTATGTGGTTCTGCGGATCGAACCCAGTCCCTCACACATGTGAGGCAAGCTCTCAACCCCTGAGCTACAACTCCAGCCCAGTCCTACTAATTTTTAAGACTGTAAAGTCCTCTCAAAATATATGAGAATCAATGCCATAGCAAAATCTATTCCAAATGGCTTAATATATAATAATTGATGTTAAATTTTTTAGAGGAATACAAGGAACATCTTCATGACATTGGAAGAGAAAATTCAACAGATACATTAAAAAATCATCAATCTATTAGAGCTTGGTCTTCTACAGGCTCATACCAAGTTAAAACCTTTGATGTTATCTTGATAGTCATGATTTTTCAAAGCATGTCCCATGACCATGCATCGATATGCTCAGGGAGAGTTGTAGGAAAAGGAAGAATTATTTTTCCCATTCTATGGGAATGGTGTCAAATATACCTAGAACTAAAATTTTTGATGTTGTTCATGTGATTACTGCCCATTCTAATTGCTTATGTTTATTTAGAGCATCTAGAGGGCTGTTGCTACTTTTGTGTCTTGGATGTCATTATTTTAGTGTTATGTTAATTTTGTTTTTAATCATGTTTGACAAAGTAGAAGGTGAAAATTCCCAAAAATATTTTATCTAGGGTAAAAAGGAGGAAATAACAATTACTGAAAAATAAGTACCTAAAAGGCAACTTTGAGAATATTTCTGATTTTACAAAGACCTCAATGTGTCCTGAAGTAAAATCTGTGAGAGGTAAGCATATGTGAGTGGTGAGTACACACATTATAACTTCTCAAAGTGTGATTTTGGGGCCAATAGCAAACACACTACCTGGAGTATTATCAGAATTATAAGTTATCTGACCCTGTCTCACATTGACACACCTAAAATTTCTAGGATAAGGCTCTGAAATCTGTAATTTTTAAGGACTCATTCTTTTTTATTATTCTTTTTTGTAGTTATGGATGGACAGCATGCATTTAATTAATTTATTTATTTATTTTTGTGTGGTGCTGAGGATCAAACAAGTGCCTCACATGTGCTAGGCAAGCACTCTGCCACTGAGCTACAACCCCAGCCACAAAATCTGTATTTTAACTTATCCTTCAGTTGATTCTAATATATGCTCTAGTTTATAAATGATTTGGAGAGAAAACTATTTTGAGATATTTAGCTTAGAAGGAAAGATACTTATTTAAACATTTATAAATTCTCTTCAGCCTTTACTGAAGATGTGGTTGAAAATGCAGTAATAAAAAGAAAATTCCATTGAATAGTGTTCTTGAATAGCAGTGAGGTGATGAAATTCAATTACCATTCAAAGGAATATGTATGCATTGTAATAAAAATTAGAGGCAAAAAGATGGGTTCAGATTATAACAACTAAATTTTTTAAAAATCATTTTTATACATCAGATATCATTATCATTTATTCATAAATATGTATTCTTGTATTTTTTAAAACTTCTCTATGAGAGTATTATTATAACTATCTTACTGATGAGTAGATAGAGAGGTAAATAACTTTTCCAAAATTAAATAGCAGTAAATGACAATGCCAGGCTTCAGACACAGGGAGTCAGACTTTACAGCTCAGGCTCTTAATAATTATGTTATATTTTAGATTCAGATGGGATTTTAGTCATGCCCTATGAAAGTTGAGATAATGCCTATTGAATAGCTTGTTTTTGCCTTGTGAAATCTGCTTAGAGTGAGTGAGGCAGAGGAGGGTCGGATTTTTTAAATCAATGGAGATACTTTTAAAATAAACCTTTTAAGGAGAGCAAACCGACAATAATATGATTTATGTTGGCAAAATGATGAGTTTAGCTGGAGGCTAATTAAGTTTGGTGACCATTAATGTAGAGTTCTACCCAAATCCTGGTCATATTGTTTCCTTTATCAGTGACCAGCTGACTGTGGGCAGGTGCAAGGATAGTTTATATTTGGTTTTAAGAAGGGTTAGAATTTTGTTAAGAAGTTGCAGAAAGAAGATAGAGAAGCTGGATATTTTTTGGTTTGGCACTAGGCCATCAAAAATGATAGGCAATGGCATTTAAACCTACAATAGATGCAAATTAAAATGAAATTACTTACATTGTCAAGAAAGTTAGAGAGGGAAAAATGCACATATTCTTATAGCTATTTTTAATTGTCTGTTCCCTGCAAAGTCTTTAGCCAAATGTATGAATGTTTATATCATTTAAGCATATGCCTTCAATTTTTGTGTTTTTTTCACTTACTTAGAAAAGTTTTTTGTTTGCTATTGTTTTTATTTATTATCTTTAATTGATGTTTTAACATTTTATGTATGACAACCTATTTAATTATTTCCCTAATGTGGAACTACTAATGTTGTCTTCAACTTTGTAATACAAAGATGTGTACACACACACATACACACACACACATTCACACACATACGAATATACAGATACCATAGGGAATTTTTTGCTTTATTTTGAAAACTTTTTGAAAGTAATTACATGAGAGACATTATTGAAAAAAAAGATATGAGTAATTCTATATATCTTGATATATTGATAAAATTCAAATTGCAATCAAGAATAATTGCCAAAATTTCTATCACCACCAGAAAAAATGTGAGTATGACAGTTTCTCTACAGGCTATCTCATTATCAGGCTTTGAAAAAAATGTGCTTAAAACACTTTTCTAATTTACTAGGTGTAAGAGTCATACTTTATTCTTATTGTAAAGATTATTAATTGTATTATTAGTCATGTGAATAAGTTTTTATATGGTTGTTTGTTGTATATATTTCCACCATTCTGAATGGAACATTTCTTTATATCTTTTGTTTGTATCTAGCCTATCTGTTCAGAACTTGGTGATTTCTTATTTAAATAAACATAATAAAAAGTACATAGTAAAATAATTCTTTTCAGATATCAAAAATAAAGTAGATCTTACAAAATAAAGTATGAATTATCAGTAGTTCTAAATGCCCATTTTATTGCTTTAGTTCATGCTTAAATGTAAGACTTTGTGAATATTCATGTAATAACATGACATTCACACACAGCAATTGAAACATATTTTGCAATATTAAATAATTCATATAATTCTAACATTTATAATTATTGAGGTATATGTATGTCTCATATAAACTATAACATTGATTTACATAATAATACAATTTTATTTGAATTATTATTAGTTTTATTAATAACGCTGTGCAAGAAAATTTACTTATATCTGCAAAAGTGTAATAAATTTCAATTTTTTCATTTGGATTTGATTTAAAATTTTACAGTTCATTAAATGCATTTATTTTGTCATTTTAATGTGATAAATATTTTAATCATTTTAGAGGAGAAATAATTTGATGCGACTATATCTAAACACTAAATTTAATTTCTAAAATGAATATATTTACTTCTAATTTGTATTTTGATAAAATATCAAATTTTGTACACTTAAAATACAATAGCATTTATTACTTCAATTCTTTAGATCACAAGTTTCAAGAATATTGTGATTTCCTGAAATAAAGGAAAGAGAAATGTGTTTATTCCATTCTTCAATTTATGTATTATTGACATATTACCAATACAAATGTTGTTGACTGAACTTCAGAATAATTATAAATATAGTCAGATTTAATATTTTGCCAACTTTTAATCATACAAAAAATTTACCTTTTCACATACATAAGAATTCTGTCACTATGATAATATATTGTTTATTAGATTGATTTTTAAATTCTAAATATTTATATATAGGACCTGTGGGTTTTTATTTGTATTCTTAATGCAGAGCTTACAAGTGTTAGTGGAGAGTCAACATATAGTAGCCACTTAATAAAGTTATTAAATATACAAATGAAGAGTACCACTTTGAGCAAAGATATGTATTTACCGCAGAATTAAAATATTTACCTTGAGTTCTAGGTATTTATTTTGAAATCATTGCTCAATTCAATGGTTTTCTGTAAATTAGCAGATAACTAAAATTAAAAGTCTGCAGAAATACAGATATTTAAAGCCTTGATAAAATAAAATAACTAAAACCCCAAACACTTATATAGTATTTTTCCAAGCACCTTTTCTTTATATTTATATTGCTTTATCATTCTAGTGAAACAGAATCTAAGATAGTATAATTGCCAAGCCTTATGCCATTCTTCCTTAATGTTAGAATACATGTAACAAACAATTCTCTCTTTTTAGAGATACAATAATGAATTCTAGAAAAAAATGCAATATATACTATTTAAAGCATTGGGATGAATATCACATATAAAAATAACGCAATGTTCACTGATGAGGGAAATAATATGTAGTAAAGACTGCACCTGCTTAAAAAACACCAATGTATGTACCAATGTTGTAATGTTCAAAGTGAATGAACATTAAGAAACTGTCTTTTTATTTAACATATAGTACAATCGCCTATACCTCAGTTACATGACATTTCTTAACATTCATATTTCTGGTTCTATGAGGAATTTATTGCAAAGTAAAATAGCCAGTTTTTTAAAACTTTATATTCTAAGAAATTATGGCCATTCCCCAATATAAGATTTAATTTATCAATTTGTTTTTGATTTTGATATTTTAGGTACATGGATACAATATCTCTGAAAATATTTTCAAGAAAAAAACAAAGGCCAAATGTTTTCTCTGTTATGTGGATGCAAATTCACAATGGGGAGCCAGTAGGGAAGAATAGAGTTACTTTATATTTGGTAGAGGTGAGTGAATAGAGGGGAAAGACTATGGCAGTATAGGCAATCCATATATATTTATTTAGATTTTTATTTTTATGTTACTTTTATTAATGTCAATAATTCATATAAAACCACAAATATATATTATTTATATATTTATATATAATATATATTATTTTTCCATATGTATGCTATATATGTAATATATGACTTTTTCTTTCATGCTGGTGTAGGCAACAAGGTGCTCATATATTTTTATAGTTTCCTATTTTGATCAGAATTCCTGACACAAAATAAAAAGATAGAATGATAGGCGTGTCTAGGTTTTGTGGAATCTGAAGTGGCTTAAATGATTTTAGAGATCTATTTAAGAAAAAGAACATGAATTACAATTAAATATATCAATTAATCACAAAAGTTAATTTTTCCCAATGACAATATAACTTTCAAAAACTTACAAGTTGAAAATATATGTTAAATAACCATGAGCATGATAAAATTTTGGAAAATAGAACAATATTTTTTATTAACTGTCCCACACATATATACTTTTTTGTATGTTTCTTTCTACATAATCACTATTTCTCCATAAATACAAATATGATTTTAAAATATTTTCTATATAGAATAAGATGATAAGTTAGATTTATTATAATGTGGTTAATAGAAACTTTTAAACTTTTGACAATTTAGAACATTGTCATTAAGTTTTATAACTCATTATTGGCTATATTATTTAAATTTTTGGATTGTTATCTAATTTTGGAAACTTCCATAAAATACTTTCATATGTCATATGTAAGATTTCAAGGACATTTCAAGTATTTCTGTACAGTGACACCTGCTAAGTAACCATTTTAAATTCATTTTATTTGTTCTAATTAGTTATACATGATAGTAGAATAAGTTTATGCACTTTGATATATCACACATAGAATATAATTTCTCATTTTTCTGATTGTACATGTTATAGAATCACATTGGTTACATAGTCATATATGTACATATATTTCTGCTTCATTCTGTATCCTTCCTACCACCATAGTCTTTCCCCTCTATTCACTCACCTCTACCTAATGTAAAGTAACTCTGTTCTTCCCTAGTGGCTCGCCATTGTGAATTAGCATCCACATAACAGAGAAAACATTTGGCCTTTGTTTTTTCTTGATATTGACTTATTTTTCTTAGCATGATATTCTCCAACTCCATTAATTTACTGGCAAATGCCATCATTTCATTGTTCTTTAAAGTTGAGTAATATTCCATTGTGGTGTGTGTGTGTGTGTGTGTGTGTGTGTGTGTGTGTGTGTGTATGTGTGTATCACATTTTCTTTATCCATTCATCATTTGAAGGACACCTAGGTTGGTTCTATAGTTTAGCTATTGTGAGTTGAGCTACTATAAACATCCATGTGGCTATATCATTGTAGTATGCTGATTTTATATCCTTTGGGTATAAACTGAGGAGTTGGATAGCTGTGTCAAATGCTGGTTCCATTCCAAGTTTTTTTGAGATATCTTCATACTGCTTTCCGTAGTGGTTGCACAAGTTTGCAGTTTCACCAGAAATGAATGAGTGTACACCTTTTCCTATATCCTTGCCAGTACTATTTATTGCTTGTATTCTTGATGCTTGCCATTGTGACTGGAGTGATATGAAATCTTTGAACAGTTTTGATTTGCCATTCTCTAATGCTAGAATGTTGAACATTTTTTAATATATTTGTTGATTGATTGTATTTATTCTGAGAAGTGTGTGTTTAGTTCCTTAGCCCACTTATTGATTGGGTTATTTTTTGTTTGGTGTTAATTTTTTTGAGTTCTTTATATATCCTGTAGTTTAATGCTGTATCTAGTTGCATGTGGTAAAGATTTTCTCCCAATTGTTAGACTCTCTGTTCCCATTATTGTGGTTTCTTATGATGAGAATAAGCTTTTTAGTTTTAATCTATCCCATTTATTGATTCTTGATATAATTTCTTGCACTATAGGGGTCTTGTTAAAGAAGTTAGATCCTAGGTGAATATTTGGGCCTACTTTTTCTTCTATTAGCACAGGGTCTCTATTCTAGTGCCTAAGTCTCTGATACACTTTGAGTTTTGTGTAGGTTGAGAGATGGAGGTTTAATTTCATATTTTTACACGTGGCTTTCCAATTTCTACAGCACCATTTTTTGAATAGGCTATCTTTTCTCCTGTGAATGTTTTTGGCACCTTTGTCTATCATGAGATATCTGTGTTTATGTGGATTTGTCTCTGTGTCTTCTATTCTGCACCATTGGTCTACATGTCTGTTTTGGTGCCCTACATGTTGTTTTTGTTATTATGCCTCTGTAGCATATTTTAAGGTCTGGTATTGTGATGTCTTCTGCTTATATCTTCTTGCTATGGATTACTTTGGCTATTCTGAGTCTCTTATTTTTCCAAATAAATTTTATGATTGTTTAATCTAATTATATTAAGAATGCCATTGATATTTTAATAGCAATTGAATTAAATCTATATAATGCTTTTGATAGTATTGCCATTTTGACAATATTTATTCTGACTATTCATGAGCATAGGAGATCTTTCTATCTTCTAAGGTATTTTTCAATTTCTTTCTTTAATATTCTGTAGTTTTCATCATAGAAGTCTTTCACCTCTTTTGTTAGGTTGATTTTCAAGTATTTTATTTTTTGTGAGGCTATTGTGAATGGGGTAGTTTCTGTAATTTCCCTTTCAGTAGATTAATCACTGACATATAGGAATGTGTTTGAATTGTGGATGTTGATTTTATATACTGATACTTTGCTGAATTCATTTATTAGTTCTAGAATTTTTCTGGTGGAATTGTTTGAATCTTCCAAGTGAAGAATCATGTCATTGGCAAATAGTGATAATTTTTAATTTTTTACTTATTTGTTTCATCTAATAGTTCTGGCTATAGTTGCAAGAAAATTGTTGAATAAAAGTGGTGAAAAAGGGTATCTTTATCTTGTTCCAGGTTTTAGAGGGAATGCTTTAATTTTTTTTTCACTTAGGATGATGTTGTTCTTGGGTTTAACATATATAGCTTCTATGAAGAGGCATGTTCCTACTGTCACTAGATTTTCTAGTGTTTTTAACATGAAGTGGTGCAATATTTTGTCCAATGCTTTTTCTGCATATATTGAGAAAATCATATGATTCTTGTTTTCAAGTCTATTGATATAATGAATTACATTTATTGCTTTCCATATGTTGAAACAACCCTGCATCCCTGGGATGAACCCCACTTTATCCTGGTGCAATGTTTTTAAATTTGTTTTTGTATGCAATTTGCCAGAGTTTTATTTAGAATTTTTGCATCTATGTTCATCAGGGATATGGGTCTGAAGTTTTCTTTCCTTGTTGTGTCTTTGTCTGGTTTTGTTATCAGGGTGATATTAGCTTCATAGAATGAGTTTGGAAGGATTCCCTCCTTTTTTATTTCATGGAATACATTGAGGAGTATTGGCATTAATTCTTCTTTGATGATGTTGTAGAAATTTTCTGATATTTTATTATTGAAATCATTGTGTATTCCTTTGGTTTTTATCTCTGCTCCTTTATCTATCCTGATAACTCTTAAATTTGATCATTTTATATTATTCCTAAATTTTTGGAAGTTCTCTTCATGGATTCTTATCATTTTCTCTGTATGGTTAACTTTATTTTCAAGATTATATATTTTGTAAAAGGCGAAAGATTTATACGATCTGAAATGGGAGTTCATAACCAACTTGAATCTAATGTTTGAAACATGATATGTCAAAAGCTTTGTAATGTTTTGAACAACCAATAAAAAAATAAACACGAAAAAAAAAAAGATTATATATTTTGTCTTCATTCCCTGTGAATGGGGTAGAAAGCGGTTCTGTCTTCCAAGTGGTCTAGTCTGTTGGTGACACTTTCCATTGAATTTATAATTTGGTTTATTGATTTCTTTATTTCAAACATTTCTGCTTGTTTTTTTCTACAATCTCTCTTTATTGATGTTATCTTCCACTTTCTATGCTTTCTCTTTTATTTCACTCATTTTATCTTCCTTTATTTTTCAGATAAGTTTAACTGAGCATTCTAAACTCCTTCTTGGACATTTCTTCTACTGTGTTGTGAGTGCATTCTTTTATTGGGGCATCTTGGTTTGTTTGAGGTGCTTTATTCTTTGATTTTTTAATGTTCTTTGTGTGCTTTCTCATCTAGCAGAATGGATATGAGGCAGTACAGATTCTACCCTGTAGACTTATATTGTCCCTTAAGGTTTCCAGTACCTTGCCTTTAAGTGGGAGACCAATATCAACAGCACCCAATATAAACAATATATAGCCTTATAACTAATAGCTCCCACTAAAGGGTCGACTGCTTTTTCAAAATAAACAGAAATGATTAGTTCAATCACTGTCTACAATATAAACAGAAAATTCACTAAAACAATTTACAATTTAAAATTGTGGACAAAGAACAGAAGCAGTGTAGGACATGATGATTATGAGGTAGTAAGAGAGAAACTAGAACTACAGGAAATATGGAAGAGGCACCAACAGACATTGGCTGTTGATTGGAGAAAAGCTAGAAAAAGAAGTCAGTAAAACAGACAAATGAGAGATAGAATACACACAAAGAAAAATAATTAAAAATATAAGAAGTATATACAACAAAACTACAAAACACTGTTAACATATCATTGTCCTCAACAAACTCATATAAGAAAAATACCTTGCTCCAAATACGGTAGATATGTTAGAAATGAAAAAATAAAGTAAAATAAAATAAATCTTGATGGAAAATTGAACAACAGTCTCGGTCAGCACTCAAAAGTCTCTCAATCTTGTCTCTGAATTCTCACAAGATTGCCAGGCCCATACAGGCCCGTGCAGACCAAGTCACTATTTCATGGATCTGGGCTTCAGATACTCCAGGTTCAACCATGTTTTAGTCCCAAGATCTCAGTGCAGCTTCAATTTGCAGAGAGAATATCAGGGATACACTCATACAAAGGAGTGACCCTGAGAAGCAGCAGCAGGTGGTGGTCACCAGTACTTCCAGCAGGAAAACCCCAGGCACAGCCAAATCCATAGGCACCCTGACAATGGACCCCCAGGTCCTGACCAGTGTCCCCAGACAGAGGTGGCAGTGCCTCATGATGGCAGTGGCAGCAAATCTACAGGCATGACAGCCCCACAGAACCTGGCTGATATTCCAAGATGGATGTGTCTGTGTGGAATCAAAACTGTAGTCTCCCAGGCAGTGCACCTCTGGGTGGTGGTAGCAACAGTAGTGGTTGAGGATAAGCGGTACCAGGTAGAGGATCAGTGGCAACTGCAGTGTTGGTAGCAAGTTGATGGTAGCCCTGTTGGCTGTGGAAGCACACAGAGAAAAGATCTCCAAGTTATCTTTGTGTGGCAGCAACAGCATTTGGGGCAGTGGTGTTGGTGTTGTGGGAGTGGCATCCACAACAGTGGCCCTGCTAAGTAATCTTAAAACTGAGTGTACTCGTTATCCAGTTTGTCGCTAATGTCCTTGCTTTACTGATGAATTTTTAGTTTTATATTACTTTTATTAAAGTTAGTAATTCACATAAAATCAGCAAGAAATTTTAAAATTTTCCTAGTGTGGTCAGATAATTCATTCATTGTTAATTGAATAAAAAAAACAACTAAGATACTACTCATTATTTCTATTCCAAGATTATTCCCTTCTCTTACTGAATTAATTCTTTTGTTTGATCTGAGTTTCTTAATAATTTACTTTATGAAATCAGACTAATTTATATTATGTCAACACTCTTAGATTTTATCATCAATAAACTCCTTATTTTAGTTTTTTAATACATTTTAAAATAGTGATAAATGAGAACTTTTAAATATAGTTAAATTAAGAATTTATTATCTTTCATTTGTTTTACTGAAACATTTCAATTTGTTTTTCCAAATTGCACTTAAAATAGCATTTCCTTAATTCAACTTGCCCAAAATGATGTGTAAAGCAAGAAAATTTGGAATGGGAAAAAGATAATGATCATAATAGATTGTGCTTAAAATATTTTATACTTTCTGATTTTACAAACATATATAATCATGTAAATACAATAGTAATCTCAATCTATTTTAAATTAGATTAATGGTAAAAAGCCTCTAGATATGAGGAAAAATGTTTTTTAAATCATGAATAGGTGCTTACTCATGCAATGTTAGTTGTCTTATGCTAACACACTTTTCCTTACAATCCTTGAATTTTATTTTTGTGATCTAAGATCTTTCAGCTAGAAGATATTTGATAATATAATCTGGTTTAGATATGAATTGACTATATTTATATATTATATGTATTAGTATATTATATATACTATATATATATATATATATATATATATATATATACTATGCTTCTATATTGTCATATATATTATGATTAAGCCAATTTCATTAATGAAGCAATGAGACTCAGGAATTTTATAGGACTTTGACAGGGTAACACAAATACACACACACACACACACACACACACACACACCATTGTCAATTAGCAATTATAAACCATGACTTAAAATTATTAAATAATATTATCTGGAGAATGCCAAATTGCCAAGAGGACCCAAACCAGAAATTAAAAACAGAAAACCTATAAAAGTATGAATTTGAAAGAATAATTCTAATTATTAGAGTAAAAGTAGTAATAAAAATTAATTTTAGAATACTTATTAGATACAATAAGAAAAAAGAAGGGAAAAAATAAACCTGCATCCCAGTTACCAGTGATAATCATTACTGGCATGTTGTAATACAGTTATCCAACACTTAGGCTACTTTAAAGCTTTTATCTTTATAAGCATTTGTGCAATGGACATTCTTCTTCTAAGTTTGCTATGCATTCGAAGTTTTTCCTTAAGAATAAATTCTTACATTAATTGCTAATTGTCCTGATACATAAGGCTAAATTAATCTCAGTAAAGGCCTCAAGAAATAAATGTATGTATGATTATGGGGTATTTGAAAAATTTGTGACTTATCAGTAACCTCTTAGATTAGTCCTGTGCCACTGTCAGACAAAGAATTAGATTAAGTGGCTTAACTTGTATATGTTTTAAATCTTTATATGTTGTTTAAATTATTATATACATTCAAAATACAACTATTTTGTCATTTAAAAAATTAAATTAAAATAAATTTAAAAGAAAGGCCTCAATTTGTATCTTCCTCCACCAACAATTAAAATATTTCACACAGAGCTGGGGATATAGCTCAGTTGGTAGAGTGCTTGCCTCAGATGCGCAAAGCCCGGGGTTCAATTCCCAGCACTACCAAAAAAGAAATATTTTACATATAAAGACATATAGTCTTTCAGAAGTATGACCATGTGAGATGAAAGCAAAAATGCAATCAAAAGTAAACCAAAACCCCAAAAAAGTTTTCCAGAAGTCTTTAGAGTACAATGATATGTAGGTACATATGATTAAAATACTCTGTATATCTAAGAGATTTTTGAATTTTTTTGTTATGCCTACATATAATATATCAAATGTTCAATTAAATTCCATGGGGGAAATATGCATAAATGATAGTAGAGCTCGAGAGTGTATTAAAATTATAGTAGTGGGGCTGGGGATGTGGCTCAAGCAGTAGCGCGCTCATCTGGCATGCGTGCGGGCAGGGTTCGATCCTCAGCACCACATACAAACAAAGATGTTGTGTCTGCCAATTACTAAAAAATAAATATTAAAAATTCTCTCTCTCTCTCACTGTTTCTCACTCTCTCTTTAAAAAAAAAATTATAGTAGTGATATTTATTAAAGGTGATATATCCAGTAATATTATTATATATTTATGGTATTTAAATGCCAGATGGTAAAAAATATAACCCTGAACATCTGGAAAGAATAGCTATATACAATTCTGGGTGAATAGTTTGGACTCCAACTAAACATTAGTTGAGGTTTTTGCTTAGATATGGAAGATCTCAATTTTTCCTGTCATATAAAAACAATTACTTTAAAATTTAAATTTTGGTGAGGTTATAATGATTTAGAGATGAAGGATAGCATCTAGTAATATAAATCATTACTCTTAAGATAATGCAAGGATAAATTTCATGTAAAATGAATTTGTTTATAAATCCCAAATTTTAAAACTAATATGTGAGAAGTCTAACTGTACTTTTTTACACTTGATACCATGTTAAGAGGTCCTTTGTACAAAGTTATAATTTCAGCATCACAGCAGAAATATAAGTGGCTCTTTTTACTTCTTAAAGAATTTACCAAACAGATCAACTGAGCAAATAGTCTTTAAAGTACTAACCACTTTTATCAGGGCAGAAATACTTACTCAACATATCATTAAGTCACATATGTAGAGATCTAGTAGCTAACTTCACTATGAATTCCTTTAGAAGAAAAAGGTGTAAATGACTGTGAGGCCTGACACCAGAATATTTTCACTCTGAAAAGAAAGAGATTTTAGGGGCTGGGATTGTGGCTCAGTAGTAGTGCACTTGCCTAGAATGTGTGAGGCACTGGGTTCAATACTCAGTTTCATGTATAAATAAATAAAATAAAGGTCTATTAACAACACACACACACACACACACACACACACACACACACACACATATATATATATATAAAAGAATATGATTTTAAAAGAAAATATTTAGTAGGGATAGTGACAAAACAAGTGATCACATTTCTAGAAAAATCTGTATTTAAGGACTAGGAATCCTATTGAGTGGTACTCATAAAATATAAGCACAACCAAATAAGCACACCAAACAAACAAATACTTCACAAGGCTTAATTCTTTCACTTCAGATACAGATTTAAGACATCACAGTGATATAAGGACAGTGACAACTAAATTATGTAATATCTCAAAATAATAATTTATTAAAATTAAGATAAATAAACAGTGAGAAAAAGTTGTGAATCAAGTATAGAACATAATTAACAGCTGTGAGAGGAAGTAAATAACAGATACAGCTCTTGTCTTTAAGGAATTTATGGTATAGCTAAATGGAGATATTTTATGGTCAGAATATTCTAAATGTAAATCTAATTTACCAGGCAGTGAGGAATAATAGAATATCTCTATATGTATTAAAGGGATATAAATAACAACAATAATCAGAATGAGTGTGTTCAATTATGTCAATTTCAGTCAATACTATCAACTATTGATGAAGTGTATTTGAAAAGGGGTGTATTAAGCCTGCTGATGGGTATTTCTCAGCTGAGAAAGGCTTGGGGCATTTTAAGGGCAAACTAGTCAATATCAAGGATTGTTCTAAAATGCTTTTTTTTTCTTTTCTTGGTTTTTCATTTTTTCATGTTAAGTCATTGAAGTCTCACACCAATTTATTTAGTAGGTAATATTTTAAGACCCATTTTACAGAAGAAAACCAGAGGCAATGTGTTATATATTTTATTCATGTGTACATAGTTAGCATTAGAGCTGGAATTCCAACCAATTTGGCTACTATGAAAGTAAGATCAAGATCTCTAAGGAGCTGAGGACAGATGTCCTCCATTTCTGAGCTACAAGTGCTTGAAAAAAATACATTAAGTGCAGTGTCTTTAAAAGTGCATGGGCTTGTCTGAGCTGGGCCATAGCTCAGTGGCAGAGCACTTGCCTTGCATATGTGAGGCACTGGTTTCATTCCTCAGCACCACATAAAAATAAACAAATAAAGACATGCTATCCATCTATAACTAGAAAAAAATAAATATTAATAAAGTGCATGGGCTTGTAAAGAAAGACCTGAATAAAGTAAGTGGATTTGTAAAGAAATCAATAAAAGAACCTACTCAGTCTGAGCTGAGGACACCATTAGGAGCAATAGACATTTTAGGTTTAGAGTCAGACATGTTCAACAGTCAAATAATAATTAATGTACAGTTTTCTAATCAATTTTCAGGCTTCATCTTTGCAACCACGCAAAGAGTAGATATATTGGTTTGGATTCTTTAGTTGCAAATAATGAAAACAAACATGAACTCAATTAACAAAGAAAAGGGATTTTCACTGTTAGGAAACATGAGTGTTTCATGTCACCCAAAAGCATTAATGGAAAGACCTTAGGAAAAAATTGGAATAAGAAAATTGAGAAGTGTATGGAAGCCAAGGAGCATATCCCTTAATTTCTTGCCTCTGATTTTTTTTTGAGGTTTTGCTTTATTTCTTTCTTCCTGCAGAATGTTCTGTTACTCAATCTCCATGGCAGAAAATAGCTGCAATGTTCATTTCCAGTTTCAAGTAGATAGGTAGAATGGGGAGAAAAGATGAGTGACTCAAACTAGGCTGGATTTAAGCCAATCAAATATGATCAGTGATGGGTCATGAAGCACAAGCTGATCTACTGATGGTCCACCTTTGTGGGCCACATTTCCATTAAGGGAAACATTTGAGCTTAGATATTATAGTATGGTCATTTATCTTACAGATGTGAGAAAAATGTGTTTCAATAGACAAATTCATTTCTCCAAAGTCACAAGCAAAGCATAAAAGAGCTTTGAACTCAGATCCTTATGCTCACAAAGCAATCAGTCTTTCCACCATTTCATAACATCTTCCTAAAACATGAAGAATTGGGGCTGTGACATATGTCTATAATTCCAGATACTCAGGAGGCGAAGGCAAGAGTTTGAAGTCAACCTTAGCATTTTAGTGAGATCCTGCCTTGAAATAAAACATAAATAAATAAAAAGGGCTGGTGAAGTAGCTCTGTGTAGTAGAGTTCCCCTGGAATCCATCCTCAGTACCAAAGAAACAATAACAAAAAAATCAAGAATCATTGTTACACAGACAGATGGAGAACCAGAAAGATCTACAGTGTCTCAGTAGTTTAGAGCAGTGGCTTTATTGTGGAAATAGATCAAATAAAATGTATTGAGATGACATTGCTTCACAGTCAACCCGGATCATAATATGATCAATAGGTGAGATTTATTGAGGCTTAAACATGTGAAGAAAAATTGGAAACAGAAATGTGGCTTGATTGTATTTTAATGCCCAACTCAGAACTAAATATGCTATCAACTGACTTTGTGGATTTTCATGCCTACCTCTTAAAGCAATATCTGTGGGTTCTCAATAGTACTGGTCTACTAAAACACTAATTAGGGCTGGGGACGTGGCTCAAGTGGTAGCATTCTCGCCTAGCATGTGTGAGGCACTGGTTTCAATTCTCAGCACCATATAAAAATAAAATAAAGATATTGTGTCCACCTAAAACTAAAAATAAATAAATATCAAGAAAACACTAACAAATCAAATACTGTTTGGGCATCTACTCTGCCAAGCAGTTGTTCTAGGTGCTCCAGAGATATCAGTAAACAAGATGGTCAAAATTGTTAGAATCAAGAACCTTACATTTTAGTGGAGAGAGATAGTTGAAAAACAGTAAATAGTATAGTAAGTGGTGGTAAGAGCTAGGGAGAAAAATTCTGCAGGATAGAGAGATAATGAGTGAAGAGGATCTGCAATTTTTATAGTGGAGGGTGATCAGGAAGAACCTCTTTAAAGTAGTGCAATTGAAGCATATAGTACAAGATTTGAGACAGGAAGTTCTGCATATATTTGGGGGCAGATCCATACTTTTTATTTGAAAGTCAGCTTCTTCAGTGTTTAGACTTTGGGCAAATTGATGAATTCTTTATGACACTTGAATCTTTGGTATTCTCTATTATGATAATACTATTGTTGAAGATTGATTGCAAAAATGGCACAAATCTCTACTTCTTTTGATATCTAAGCAATGTGACTTTACAATTCCTCCCTTCAGTATCTAAAAGCTTATTTTCCACTCCTTAAATCAAGGCCAGTTCTGTGAGTTGATTTGGCCAATACAATGTAGCAAATGATGGCCCTGTTCTAGGTCTATACCTAAAGAGTCTTCACACACTTCTACTTGTTTTAAGGCCCCCACCTCTCCCATAAGAACAAAAATAGACTTTTGCTAGAGGACATAAGACACCATGGAACCGAGTTTATTCATCCTGGTGACCCCATATAAGGTCCAGTTATGTGAGAAAGCCAAAATCAGTCATGTTGCCCCAGCTGATTTGAGAATATATGAATAAACCTTGTCAAGCTCAACTAATATGAAAATTTATAACCAACACATTAATCTATGAGCAATAGTAAATGCTATTAATTTAGGTTATTGAATTTTGGAATGATTTGTTCTGTAGCATTATTATGGTAACTAGATAACTCATGTTCTTTTTCCCCAATGAATAGTACCTTTCAGGAGTTAGGGGGTCATAATTGCTCAATTTCAGAATGTATACTTACAACTCATCCTGTGATCCTATCTCCAGTTTTTATTGTGTTTGAGTGAAGGGTCAGAAAATGGGAGTGATTGCTGAGAGGTTGGAATGAATTTGTATTCATCAGACATGTAAAACTTGAGATTTCTTTTAATAACATGTAAGAACATGATAATTTGATGGATATTTTTTGGCAGGGAGAGCTACTAGGGATTGAGCTCAGGGGCACTCAACCTCTGAGCCACATCCCTAGCCTTTTTTTGTACTTTATTTGGAGATAGGGTCTCACTGAGTTGCTTAGAACCTCGTTATTGCTGAGCCTGATTTTGAACTCACAATCCTCCTGCCTCAGCTTTTTGAGCTGCTGGGATTACAGGTGTGTGCCACTGTGGCTTGATTTGATGAATTTGATTACCAAATGTTGGTGGAAACTGAAAGAGCCTCAGAAGCTCTCTTGGGGTACTTTCATTTAGACTGGACCCTTGTTATTAAGAGTTCCCTTGGCCCCACTTGCTGAGGGCCATTACCAAGTAGGAATGACGCATCGAAATTTCCTTGCCAAGCGTACCCCATGCTGCTTAGAGGACATTCGATGGGACATTGCATGCATGCTTTAATAAGGTGACCTTGCTCAAGGACCAAGGCGGATCCGGGTTTAGAGCTGATCAGGTTTGAGGAAGTAACCGGCTCCTTGAGTTTAAGGCGTTGCCAGTTTAAGATAATGGATTTTAGGGAAGTTAGAGGTTGAAGATTATTGCTAGGATTAGGGTGTTCCTGCTGCTTGTTCCCGTTGAGTTCTCATGAGATTGAAATGGGATTTGGAGACAGCCTCGTGGAGTAGGTGAATGGTGCGGGAGACGGCAGAACGCGATTGCCCCTGGACCTGTGTGGAGGCGGTGTGAGAGAGGGAATAAAGAATTGCTGTTTGAATCTACGAAGCTGTGTGGTGGCTCGTGGTTCTGGTGCCAAGCTGAGACATTGGCCTTGGCACCCACTATCTAATCTACATAAAAGTCTATACTGTCTTACTGTAAACCACATTGCTAGAAACCAGACTTATGATACTCAATATAAAAATGCACATGAAATGTTATAAGAGCTAAATTACAGCCTTTGATTTCACCTCATTAGTCATCTCTATGCCTTTTGTAATTTCACTTTTACAAAGCAACTCAAATTTATAAAAACAAACAAAAAATTCCTAAGCTTGCAAAATCCTTGTTTTTTTTTATTTTGCAATGTTTTTCTTCCTCTTTCTTATTCAAACAATAACATGATGCTTTCCATATAAAGAAATGCTTCTCAATCATCAATAAGATGTTTGCTTTGAACTGAACTTTTCCATTGTGGGAATGGTATAGCATAGATCTACTTCATTCTCCCAGCATCCACATTTGCACTAAGGACTGCTTTCCAAAATCATGGAAGCAAACATAAGAGAAGAGACTCCTGGTCATATTAGTAATGTGTCCTTCACAATTCAGTTAATCAGGTCCTGATTTAATTACAATAGAAACACTAGAAATGGATTCAAACATTTTGTGAATGACCATGAGCTTCTATCTTAGAATTGATATGCAGGAATTTATATTTAAACTCCCTAAAAAAAATTACTAAAGAGATGTTTCAAGAAGCTAACAGAAATAACTTTCTTCAGTAATGGTTGTTATTATCTTCAACTATTTTTGTCTTGTTTAATGGGCATATTTGTATTAATGAAAGTTAGCCTTTAATTATTTCAGGATACTGTTTTAAAATGTGACACAATTAGACTACATGGTACATATATTTAAAAAATTGAACTTTAACACTGGTCTTAAATTTTTATCACCAAATGACAGATTATCATATAAATCTTTATTTTATTATTTTTATTAAATTATTTATTATTTATTCTAATTTGTTATACATGATGGCAGAATACAATTCATTTCATATCACACATATAGAGCACAGTTTTTCAAGTCACTGATTGTACACAAAGTATTTTCACACCATTTGTGTATTCATGCATGGGTAGGGTAATGATCTTTAACTCATTCCACAATCATTTCTACCCCTTTGCCCCTCCCTCATGTTCCTTCCCCTTTGCCCTATCTAAAGTTCCTTCATTCCTTCCATGTTTCCTGCCATCACCATTATGAGTCAGCATCCTCATATCAAAGAAAACATTTGGCCTTTGGTTATTTTGGGAATTGGCTTACTTCATTTAGCATTATATTCTCCACCTCCATTCATTTACCTGCAAATGCCATAATTTTGTTCTCTTTTAATGCTGAGTAATTTTCCATTGTGTGTGAATTGTGCTCCTATAAACATTGATATGGTTGTGTCCCTGTAGTATGCTGTTTTTAAGTTCTTTGGGTATAAATGGAAGAGTGGGATAGCTGGTTCAAATGGTGGTTGTGTTCCAAGTTTTCCAAGGAATCTCCATACTGCTTTCCAGATTGGCTGCACTGATTTGGAGTCCCACAAGCCAAGTATGAGTGTGCCTTTTTCCCCACATCCTTGCCAACACTTATTGTTGTTTGTATTCTTAATAACTGCCATTTTGATTTGACTGAGATGAAATGTTAGAGTAGTTTTGATTTGCACTGTTCTAATTGCTAGAGATGTTGAACATTTTTTCATATGTTTGTTGATTGATTTTATATTGTCTTCTGAGAAGTGTCTGTACAGGTCCTTGGCCCATTTATTGACCATTAATTCATAAGTATTCATGTTGTTTCCACTTTTAGTTTTGTGAATAATACTGCTATATAGGTATACATCCAAGGAAACTGAAAACATATTCAGAAATGACCTTGTACACAAATTGCCACACTGTTATTATTCAAAATAGCTAAAAAAGTGGAAACTACCCAAATTCCCATCAATTAATGAATAGAAAAACCAAAATGTGATATATTTACACAATGGATTACTATTAGACAAAATATTAATTTCTGGCATATGCTGCTAATTAATAAATCTTAAAAGCATTATTCAAAGTAAAAAAGCTAAACAAAAAAGCCACTTAATATATGGTTCTATTTATATAAAGTATCCAGAATAGGCAAATCCATAGAGATAGAAAGTGAATTAGTAATTATCTCAATGGTGGGCAGAAAGAAATTTAGAAGTATGCCATTTTTTGGGAGGTTAGTGGAAGTATTATGGAAATAGTGGTGATGTTTGTACAACATTACAAATCACTGAATTATATCCTTTAAAATGGTTAAAATGATAAATTTTGTGTTTTGTAAATTTTTACCAATAAAGTTTTTATTAAATGATGTAAACATAAATTTTAATGAGATGCAATTGATTTAGATTGAAAATTTTAATATTCTCAAAATATTGATTTTCAAAGATTTAATATATAAGTTGAATATAATTCTGATTAAAATATTTTTATAGTTCTCTGTAAGTAGATAAATGATCTTAAATTTTATTTCTAGAATAAATACTTAAGAATACTCAGAAAAATGTATAAAAATGAAGAAATTTGAGAGAAGAAATCTTTCTTTAGTAGTTTTCAGAATGCTCTATGAAACCAATTCATGACATTGGTAAAGAAATAAACAAAAACAGAAATAGAACATAGAAATAGATTCCCTTCTCCAGAATTTAATATATGAAAAAGTGGTATTTCAAACATTTTTATAAAAGGATTGTTCAATTAATAAATGATTCAGACACAACTGGCTATTTTTCTTTAAAGAAAAGGTTCATTTAGTATAGTGCACAATATAAAAATTCCAGAATTATTTAAGGCTGAAATATAAAACAATAAATCAACCTTAGAATGGAATCCATTGGCCTGCTTGCATAATGTAAGGATAGAGGAAAGAAGCCAAGAGATATGTTATGGTTTGGAAGTGAGATGTTCATTCCCCCAAAAGCTCACATGTGAGACAATGAAAGAAGGCTCAGAGAAGAAATGATTGGTTTATGAGAGCCTTAACCCAATAAGTGAATTAATCACCCAGTGGGCCCCTAGGGTGTGGCTGGATGGGGTGGGGCATTAGGGGCCTGACTTTGGGGTATATATTGTATCTGGCAAGTGGAGATCTCTCTTTCTCTGCCTTCTGATGATCATGTTAGCTGCTTCCCTCCACTAGAGATTTCTGCCCTGATGTTCTGCCTCACCTTGAGCCCAGAGGAATGGAGTTAGCATTCTAAGGACTGAGACTTCTGAAACCTTGAGTCCCTCTATAAAATTTTCCTCCTATAAAATTGTTCTTGTCAGGTCTTTTAGTCATAGCAGGGAAAACACTGACTAAAACAAGCGGAAACCAGAAAATATTAAACAAAGACTAGATATGATTAAGTATATTTTCCTGAAAATAAATGTACAAGATAATTCCTATTAGAAGTCTTTAAAGAAATATTATATTTTTGGTGGGGTACCAGAAATTGAACTCAGGGGCAGTCAACCACTGAGCCACATCCCCAGCCCTATTCTGTATTTTATTAGAAACAGGGTCTCACTGAGTTGCTTAGTACCTCACTTTTACTGAGGCTGGCTTTGGACTCATAATCCTCCTTCCTCAGCCTCCCAAACTGCTGACACAAGAAATATTAGATTGAATGAAAGAAAACTATATTTGCAATGGAAGTGATATGAGCATTTTATAAATTGACAAAAAAGAAAAAAATAGGAAAATTTAGTAAGAAGTTCACAAAATATCAAATGTCAATAAACATACCAAATGTTATTTAAACTCATTGTCAGGAAAATCAAAGCTGAAGTCACAAAAAGATTAACTTTTCACCCAAACAACATGGAGTAAAATGAAATAAGATGTGATAACACACATATTACGAGTGTGGATGTGAACAAGATGATAATCTAAAAGTTTGAAAGAAGAGATATAAAGTGGTTCAATGTTTAGAAATGCAAATGGTTGGCATTTATTAATTATAAAATGCATTTAGAATATAACAATGTAATCCCATTCTAGGATTCTATATCTTAGAAATAGAAGTAGCTCTAAGGATCTATGTCAAGGAGAACTTATTATTGCATTATTTGTTTGCAATGAATCTTTAAATAAATTTAATATTTACCAAATAGGGAGTGATTGAACATAATTATGGTCAGGCTGCATCATGGACCCTTACACAGCCATTAAAAATAGTGAATTATATAAAGCTGTATCTGTTTATTCAAAAAGATTTTTATGACAAATAACTTAAATAAATATGTAAATATGCAGAAAATGTGCATATTGTGTTTGTAAAACAATATTCAAACTCTTCCATATGTGTTTACATTTAGATGTGATCTTGTATTATAAACGTGAAATTATGCATAGTATTAATGGGTTTTAGTATGATTTGTGGTGGATATATTTGAGGTAAAGTGAGGAGAGAATAAGGAATGGTAAGCTAAAAGCAAAAAAAAAAAAATCAGGACTATTGGTCTAAAGAAACATAAATGTTACATATATGACTATTTCATTTATATAAAATTGTATGTGTGATTATAAATAAGACACATTATATAATTATATATAATTAATATAAATAAATGTATATGATTCTTGAAAATAAATAAATATATATATATATATATATTATATAAAGATATCACCAAATTCTGTAGTGAGGTTAAATCTAATTAGAGTCAACCTTATTTCAAAAATGATGTGTTCATTTTTAAAATGAAAATTGAAGTCTAAAAGAACATTTAGCAAAAAGCAAATTATGAGATATATAAATTTGTTGATACTATTTATAAGAAGGTATTACAAACTTTAGGTAATAACAATATTTGTCATTTTTGTCTCTGAAAATCAAGAATAAGACATCATCATAGATCCTAAATAGAAGAAACATTAACTATAAAGAAATACTTTGTATTGTACCATAATCCTATTCACCTTTATTTTATATTTTCCCAATGTTCAGCATAAATCAATCTTCAGAATTTGGTCAAAATTGTAATTTTAAAGTAAAGTTAGTTTAAAATATATATGGCATTTGGATTATTTCCCTCATATGATTAATCATCTTGATATTTCAGGATCCTTTATCAAATGAACAAGGTAAAGGAAAAAATTTGATTCTTTCCTTTTTTCTTCTTTCTTTGGTCTTCATTAAGAATCCTACTAACCAACTGTCAAGTTCTTTATCTTCCCTTATTTTTTTTAACATTTTGTTTTAGTTGTAGTTGGACACAATATCTTTATTTTATTTTCGTGTGGTGCTGAGGATTGAACCCCGCACCCTGCACATGCTAGGCATGTGCTCTACCACTGAACCACAACCCCATCCCTTTTATCTTCCCTTATTTGTCTTCTTCTCAATCTGAAAAATGAGGAGGCAATTTTTGGTTTATATGAAATCTTTTAAAATATTTAACCAAAAAATATTGCCTCTATTATTTTCTCCCCTGTTGTTTACTTTCTATGTCCTCTGCCTGTCTAATCACCACACTGAATAGTTGGTAGCAGTTTTAAAGTGATTATATAACCATCTGGATCAGTGAAGCTAATTAAGAATTTACTGACATCAAATGCAAATGTGATACTTTTTAAACTTTTCAAACTTTTTAATATTTCAATTTTGGTTGCCTGGTTGTCTCACTGCATGAAAACTACACTTAAAAATATGAACTCACAAAATAGATAAGCTGGAGCTTGTCTAGGTACCTTTCAAAGTTATTACCTTTACAAAAGAAATCAACCTAGATTAAACTTAAATAGCTAATTTATGTGCCTCTTTTATAATAAAACATAATTTAGAAGAAAAGCATCTTACAAAATTTTAGGAAATATTTTTGTTATTTATAGTAAGGAATACATCTTTACATTTGCCAAGAGATGAACTAAATTTGATCAACCAATTAAAAAATTTTACTGTAGACATCCCTTTCAGTATATTGCCATTTCTTTTGACTTTTACCTTATTTGTTATTAGTATCATTAAGAAAGATTGTATTAGTAGGAAATACACACACACACACACACACACACATTCACTGATAAACACTTCTAGGAACATAAGAGAGTCTTTATTTGTGAGCCCTGAACATGAGATGCACTGGATCAGGTTTTTTTTTGCATGCCTGGGTCTGTGGGAAAATCTTATATAGAAGAAAAACAAAAAGTTGACATGTGGACACTTTATCTTTGAGATTGATTTTGCCAAAAAGAGTGTTATTTTTGCCAGTCATACAGGCATTGTTTGTAATGCCAAACCCAAACATCTAGATTTAGAATGATACTGCTAACTCATTGTTCATAGGCCACAAAACAACTAACAGATGGTAGTATCTGTGAGTCACTCTTCATCTTGGCTGTATTCAAGCCTATGGCCAAAAAGCCATGTCTTTCGCATTTAATCTCCCAGCCTTTTACTTCACCCATGGGGTTATTGATTCCAAATAAAGTCTCGTGGGGTAAAATTGGGAGTTCATAACCCACTTCAATCTAATGTATGAAATATGATATGTCAAGAGCTTTGTAATGTTGTGAACAACCAATAAAAAAAATAAAAAATTAAAAAAAAAAAACAAAAAAAAACAAATAAAGTCTCGAATTAAACCTTCTCTCTACTAATATTATGCATTTCTTCCTAGCATAGTATAAGTATTTGCATTTATTAAACTATTTTATCTGAAATAGTACAATGATTTTTACTCAAGATTTTTACCAAGTCCAAGTGGATAAATGAATTTCATGCCCAAATCTTCAAATTATAGCAATTACTTGATGCTATCTTATTTTATAAAACATAGTGAGTTTGCCAAGGAGAGTATGTGATAATTGGCAAAAATCTCACAACACTTTCAATAAAATATTTGAGATTTTGTGTGAGTCTGGGAGACAGCAATAGCAATCATCTAGATGACACTTTTGTTTAAAAGCTGAGTGATTTTCCTCATAAATACAAAGTTTCCAAGTTGCAGTGGCAGAGTGGAGATTCCAGAGAGTGTCTTAGTACCATGTTGGATGGAGGAGTAGAATGTGTGTTCCTCCTCAGAAAACTCTGAAAATATCCCTTTTCTTCTATAGAACTATTTGCACTGCAAGTCCACAATGCATTTCTTCTCAAATAGTCAAAAAATATTTATTTCAATAAATTTTATCTGATATTAAATTTTAATACTAATTTTAAACATATCTAGTCCTTTTCAATGATTTTTAGTTAATTTCAGTACAATCTGTGATTTCTTATATTGGGAAATCTAGGTCAGCATCAAGCCTTGTGATAGTATTATATTTTAGTAAGTAGACTAAGGAGTTTTAGTGACCTGTTCCAGATGTCACAGCTAGCAAGAGTAGAACTTGGAATAGAATTAATATTTCCTGAGGTTCGTCTGTGACTCTTTACACTAAAATCTTTTACCAGAAATTTCTTAGCATCCAACATTACTTCCAGATTTAACTTTCTGGCTGTCATGGCATCAGGGTGTTATGAAATATCAGAATTTCCTTTTTATTATCAGACATTTGGTACCCATGGGATTTCAGGGACATTAGTTATAAGCTACACACTTACTATGAGGAAAGACATGGCAAACGTCAGAAATAGATGAAGTGATAGAATAAAAGCTGGTAAAGTGCTTTGATGGGAAAGGTTATGCAAGCGTGAAGGAAGATTCTTCTCACATATTCTGTCAATGGGAAAAAGGAGACTTTGAAGTGCAATTTAATGGCCAAACAGAAGTCATAAGCTGACCAAAAGTATCTGGATCTTACTGTCCTTCAACTGGAGTATAAATTATTGCTTTGGAGTAATAATGATCTACTTTTACCAAAGAAATGATGAATAATTCTGTGTACATTTACCTGAATTATGATATATTGGTGCTCATATAAAAATGTCATTTAATACATTTTTAGGATTCTTAATCAAAAGTTATGGCAGAAGAGTGAAAGATTTTTAACTGAATGTATGACAAAGGACTAAATGTATTATATAAATAAGTATCCTCCTGCCTTTACTTGGGGATAGCTCCCTTCTTTAGTTAAGTAGGTTTGAAGTGCACCAGATCATCAGTGTGCACTCACTCAATGGGTAATTGGATGAGCCTATGGAGCAGCTGCATGTGTCTTCCACTTTGCTTTCCAAAAATGATTTTGAAAGATAGTAACCCTTTTATTTGAGTAGATTTAAAAAAATAGTTTTAGCTGTAGCTGAACAAGATACTTCTCTTTTATTTATTATTTATTTATATGTGGTGCTGAGGATGAAACCTAATGCTTCACACATACTAGCCAAGTGCTCTACCACTGAGCCACAACCCCAACCCCCCAAAACAGTAACTCTTATGCCTGCTAACAAAGGCTTTCTAGAACATAAAACTTAAGTCTGATACTTGCACTGGGCTTCCTCTTGTAATTTAACTTTGCATTGCTATGAATATGAATTAGTTCAAAAGCATTTTTATAGGCTTATTGGCCATTTGTATTTTTCTCTTCACAAAATTCCACTTAAAATATTTTGCTTATTTTCTTATTTTCTGTCTCATTCTTATTGATTTGTAGGAGTTCTTCATATTTTCTCCATACTTTGTCATCTTTATGTACTGCAAATATCTTCTATCATTCTATACATTGTGATTTATCTATTTTGATAGTGTTATTTGATAAATAGATGTTATTTTTTTTGTACCATGTGTTGAACCTAGGGTGCTTAACCACTGAGCCACAGCTCAGCTATTTTTATTTTTCAGTTTGAGACAGGGTCTGGCTAATTTGCATAGGGCCTCACTAATTTGTTGAGACTGACTTTAAACTTGCAATCATCCTGCCTTAACCTCCCAAGCTTCTATGATTACAGGCATGTATCACCATGACTTGAAGAAGTTGTTAAATCCTTATCAACTATGTAGAGTCAACTATATGAAATATGTCATATTAATTGATTAGGATTTTCAAGGCTTATTATTTATTTATTACTTAGGTTATACAAGCAACACTTGAAAATTCTTCACAAGATTACAAGATTATACTAAATAAAAAAATAGCCTCTTTTTAGCACTACCCTATTGTCCATCCAAGGTTAAAAACAGAACAATATTTACTAGGCCTTTGTGTCTCTATGTGCTTATATGTATATATGTGTGAATATGTGTGCAAAGAGAGGCAGTATAAGCTGTGGTTAAGAGCACAGGTATGAAACCAGATACTTGGGTTCAGATATAACTGCTATGGCTTACCAGTTATGAGGCCTTGGACAAGTTGGTTCATCTTTCCCTTTCAATGTGTTCTCTGCAAAATGAAGATAATACTAATTCCTGCTTCCCAGAGTAGTTATGAAGATGAACGTATATAAGGCCTGCTCATAAAAATAATAACTTGACAATTATTTAGCAGTTACTATGTTCCAAACATATTTCATGTATTACTCTATTTAACCATCCCAATAATTAAATCCGTTTTTCAGATGAAGAATCTATGGCACAAGGTGTTAATTACCTTTCCCAGGGTGAAACTACTAGTAAATGGCAGGATTTGATTGAGACCCAGGCAGTCTGACTTGAGTTCACAGTCTTAATTATTAAGATATGCATTAGTCTTCCCCTCCAATGTTACCTGAGACTAAGTACACTTACAAATATATAAACTAGTGTGTTTTCATATCATAAATGACTGGATAAAATACATATTATAGTCTCAGTTGATTTCATCATTATACTGCATTTTACATAGATATTTTAAGTTGACATAAGTTATATATGATATACTATATTATATTTTAGCAATTTTTTTCCTTTTTTTTGTTTGTAAATGGACACAATGCCTTTATTTTATTTATTTTATTTTTATGTGGTGCTGAGGATAGAACACAGTGCCTCACACATGCAAGGCAAGAGCTCCACTACTGAGCTACAGCCCCAGCCCATTATTTTGTTTTTGGAATAGCTAGATGTATACCATAACATAGTTGTCTACAATGTATTTAAACATTTCTTCCTTCATTGAAATTCAGGAGATTTTTTTATAGTTTTGCTATTTCAACATGGCAGTAGTCATCTTGCATATGCATCTCTTGTGTGTGAATGCAAATATTTCTGTAGAGTTGATACCTAGTAATAGGAGTTTTGGGGCAAAGTGTTTGATGTTGAAGCATTTACTCAGGCAGGGCATCCTCATATAAACACAGGCTTTATAGGTTACATAAAATTTACATTATAAATCTTGATACATTTGCTTTCCCAAACCAGAATTTGTTGAATATCCTTTGCTTGCTTCTTTTTGCTATGGTTCAAATGCTTAGCTTAGCAAATATCCTTTTATATCTTTCATTTATAAGGTACCTTTCTAACAAATCCCATAATATACTTAGATAAGAATTTTATGAGCATCCTACTTCCATTCTCTCTTCTTGGAACCAACCTCAAAATGTCTATCAATTCATTTGTTTTATTGCTAAATTGCACACTCTCATTTTTGTTTATTTCCACATCTACACAAACCATCTACAGTATCAGTACAGTGCAGCCACTATGTCTACTCATTCTTCCCTCACTCCATAAGCAAATTATCAATCACTTGGGCAGCAGCATAAAAATTATCTATCTGCTCAAGAAACAGGCTTTATTTTGGGACACTGTAAAGCACCCTGTTAATTGCATTTAGCCAATTCATATTTCAGAAACTTGAGAAAAACATTATATGTAGTCACAGGGTCTAGTCCCTTTATCTTTTCATCCACCAAAGAGTCCTACCAACCAATGCAAGAGAATTTACCTTGATTTTTTTTCTCACTGACACACCCTTCTTGAATCTGTCTGCTAGTCAGCAAAGTAGGCTCTTTTCTGATTTCATTCCTACTAAAGTAGCCTCTACTTTCCAATTTTTTAAATTTGTATTTTAGTCAATTCACTTTCGAAGACTTTCATTTAGCATTATTGTGAGGCATTTACCCATGAAAGATTTAACACATTTTCAGGAAAGGTGGTGGGAAACTGTCATCTTTGAAAACTTTGGCAACATGAGTGTTTTTTGGACCTCCTTCCTGAAGTATATCCCTATCTTGAATATGTGTTTGATTTTAACACTAAATATGATTTTAGTTTTTGAGTCTTTTATAGAAATTTTATGGCAAAATATTTTGCTTTCATTTTAATGCTGGTGCACTTCAAGAAAAGCAGCCAAACTATTCATAGGGTTGATAATGAGTATGGCTTATTGTACACACTTAAGTATGTATAAATATAGTAAGTTTTCTAAAGATGCCCCACTTTAGGTTAAATCAAAATATTTCTGGGTCAACTGAGATACCCAGTGTAATTGATATAGAAGACTGGAAAATTGTCAATGAATATTTTGAACCCTCAGAGTATTCTAGTATTTCTAATTTCTTTCTAAACCAGCAAGATTAAACATTCTTGAAGTGATGTTTTTTGGGGGATGTAGATGTAAACATAAGCCCATCCCAGTCTTCATCACTCACTCCTCTTTCCTCTTCCCCAATCACCTTGTCCCTGAGGGAAAAAGTAATGGGAACCATGCTGAATTACTTAACTACAGACAATTCTTTACCAAACATCACATCCTTGTCCTTAAGGCAAACAGTGCAAAAAGTGTACTAGTTATAGCTTGGATTCAAATGTCAAATTCCTACAGAATTGCCTATCCTAATGAGTTGAGCTAGATTTTAGAGGAATTTCAAAAGAATCCAGTTTTTATTTTGGAATAATTTTAGATTCACAGGAAAATTATGATAGTGCAAAGAAATCCCTTATTTAGTTTCCAATATCATTAACATCTTATATCACTATGGTACATTGAATTAAACTATTCACATTAATGCATTACTATAAACTAAAGGATTCTTATAATCTAGTTTCATTTTAAACAAGCAATAAGGCCTAATCTTAATCCCCAATCTGATTCTGAAAATGCCTTGAAAAAGTAAAGGTAAAAAAGAAGTATTAGAGAGCAAAGCTTCAGGCACAGCTGGCAAAACATCCCATGCCCTGCTTATTTTAAATTAGACCTTACTTCTAGTACTTTAGATTAATGAAAAGGAGCAGGTTGGAACATCTCAGAAGACAGCCTCTGGCCCATCCAACAGTAACAATACCTAAAAAATAAGAAAGAAAAAAGTGGGAAAAGAGTAAGAATATTCCAGAAAATAATGAGTTTTGAATATTCCCTTTATCCATTAAAACCTGTATCCCTTGCTAGGCAAGATAGAGCAAATCTGTAATCCCAGAAACTGAAGAGGCTGAGGCAGGAGGATAACCAATTTGAGACCAGTCTCAGCAATTTAGAAAGGCTCTCAGCAAGTCAGTGAGGACCTGTCTAAAATAAGAAAAAAAACATAATAAAGGGCTGGGAATGTAACTTAGTGGCAGAGCACCCCTGGGTTCAGTTCCCAATACTGTAAAAAAAAATTCATCCTTTATTAAATATTTGACTTTTTTTCACACAGATAAATGGCATCAGGAGGAAATTTGTGATTGGAAGAACCCTTAACACACCCTCATAGGTGTGTTAAGTCTGTTTTAGTTATGACCAAAATAACATAGAGGACAAAGTATATTTGGGCTTATAGTTTCAGAGATTTAGTCCATGGAGGGCTGAATTCTTTGCTGTGGGCCCAAGATAAGGCTGTACATCATGACAAAATGGTATGGCAGAGGGAAGCTGTTCAGAATGTGGCAGCTGGGAAGCAGAGAGAGAAAAGAGAGAAGTAAACGGGGTCACAAGGAAGATAAAGCCTTCCAGGGCACACCTGCATTGATCCACCTCTAGCCAAGCCTCATTTGTCTACAGTTACCAACTAGCAAGTTGGTACAAATTAGGATGCACTGACTAGGTTACAACTCTCACAATCCAAATTTTTCATCTCTCAATATTCCTGCTTTAACACAGGAGCTTCTAAGGGGCACCTCATATCCAAACTATAACATTAGGCTATGGTATGCCACAAACAGTACTCTTTGTAAAGTGTTATGAAGTCATAATACAAACTATTTTCCAAATGTTAATGGTCTAGTTTTGTTAGAATACTATGCTTTCACTTAAATGAGGGATGTCATTATTATAGAGGTAACTTTTTGCCCAAAGAACCAATAGCATGAAGCTAAAATCATAAAATCTAAAGATTGGAGAAACTTTTAGATTTCCTTTAATAAAAATGAGGTGATCAAAATTACTTCTACCAACTCTAATATATTCTTGCTTCTCCTTGAACACCAACGTGTTTAGGTAGCCTTGTTTGTCAAAAGGTTTTCTCATTTTTGTTTTGTTTTTCTGCATTCAGCCAATATCTGCTTAACTATAATGTGTATTGTTTGATCCAGTAAGTCTGAAGCAACCTCCCAGAGCAAATACCCAAAATAATTCTTTTCCTTATGACAGACTAACACATAGCTAAAGCTAGCTATTAGCTCTTGCACATAAAACTTGCTCTTCTGGGGCTAAAATAAGCCCAGAGCAGGTCTGCAAGTCAGTCCTTGAGGCATTTTACCATTTTAGCAGAAAGTTATCAACTTTAGCAAAATGACAACCTTGTCTTTCTTGTATAATGAACACATTTACTTTTTTTTATTTTTGAGAAGCAGTGTGCATGACAGTTATGAGAATATTCTCTAGAAGCAGAGAACTGGGTTCAAATCCATGTTGTTGATCCTGGACAAATTACATAATTGCTAAGGCTCCTCTTTCATCTCTGTTCAATGAGTATTGTAATAGTGATCATCTCAGCATATTTGTATAAGAATGAAATAATATTCCTCATGTAAGATTATTAGCTAACATATAAAGGGTTTTTTTAGTCATTTCTTTGAAGCAATCTTATCCCTAACAGATACATGATATTACAACAAATAATTAATTTCTAATGTGGCACATTAGTTTTTTTCCTTCCCTACTGTCATCTCCAACACATTAGAATTCAAGGAAGTAAGAAGAACATTCTTTGGAGAAGAGTATAAGATAAACAAAACTAGGCCAGGTACTTTATTTCAACTATATCAAAAAAGATTAATTGAATTATTGATCTTATCAAGTAAACTCTGGTTTCTAGGACATTTTTCAGCCTGTTACTCTGATACTATCTTAGCATGGATGTTTGGTAATGGTGCTACCATTGTAGTAGCAATAAAATAGCCCTAAGACATATTCAAAAGTGAACTTAAGTTTCAGGGGAAAACTTCAGCATAAAAATTAGTTGCATGAATGAATTCTAATAGAGTTAAACTTAATTCTGTTGAGTCATCAAACTCCAGGAAATATTTAAGACACCAACATGTCTAGAATATTGGAAAATAATTTAGTGGTGATATTTTGAATGATGACTTAAAAAATGGTCATAGTTCTGTTGCACTGACATCAAAAGCTTGGTCTTTGTCCCTGATGCTTTTCCAATAATGATGACATAGTTTTGAGTAAAAGGAAAATGTTTTATTGCTTTACTAGCAAAGGATAAAGGAAATGGACTTACATCACAGAGTGCCATTTTAACTGCCAAGTGGAACAGGGGACTTTAAAAAGGGGAATACAAGAGCTGTTTTCCTGTAATTCCAGATTCATGGGACCCCAGTAGACCTCCAGGAGCCAAATCTGATGCAATCACACAAGAGTCTTTATTTCAAGCCGGAGCCTGGACTCACAACCCCATGCATAGTCCTGATCCTTTGTTCAGTGAGATTTTATAGGTTTTGGGGGATACTCTATGTATCACAACATCACACAGCAAATCATTTCACACCGCAGGAAGATCAAACAACAACTCTTAACATTGATTAGCACATTCCCTGGCGGGAACAAGTTGGGTAGGGGTGATTGGTTAGTACAAGAGGGGGAGTCCTTTGAACTGATTGGTTTAGGCCACGAGGGGTGTACTTGCTGAACTACATGGTTTCCCAACATGTTATCAATCACCATAAACTACTGGGGGGTCATCTGGCATCCCAGGTATTTTCCTGGTCTCATGCTGATTGGTGGTTGCTAGAGGGTTGCTATGGGTCCTCACCTAGCCTAACTGAGTCAAGGACACCTGGCACCACAGATCTTTCCTGTTATTTGCAGACAAACAACTCAGCAGGGTGAGTATGTACCTAGGAGTACTCTGTGTGTTTTTCCAAGGATAAGGATCATGCCTCCTCCCTCTGGACAGGCCTTTAGGTAGAAGCTGTTTTCAAAAATGGAGTCACATGAGTTTCTCAGGCCAAGTATCCTTATCAGTAGATCTAATTAATGTTTAACTTATATCCTTAAAAAGAGCTGTTTTTCCAGTTTCCAGGACCAGAGGTGTTTTTGTTGTTGTTGTTGTTGTTGTTTTTAATTCTTGTGGACAGTGAGTAGAAGGGCAGAAAACTTGCTTTAGGACAGGGAAAATGTTAATTTTCTTTCAATTGTTGGGAAGGGGAAGAGGATGAAAAACAAAGAAAAAAACTGTCAGTTTTAAAATAAGCTGCCAGTGGTCACGAAGCAAGGTTTATATTCAAAGCATGAAGTTGACTCCTGCTATAGCACCATGTAAAGAAGAATGGAAATAGGTGTGCTTTCCAAGCATCTTGACTACATTGACTAAATATTTTGCTTACAGGATCACAGGTGATTTTAAATTGTAGTTGCTTCAGTAAGTACTTCAACCTCATTTCCATATTTAGAGGTGTCTTCTCTTGTGGATACTATGCAACTGGCTTTATTTTTTTAAAAAGCTGCTTTTTTCCAATCAGAAAAACATTCACACAATTGAAGATGAGAATTTCAGAAATTGCAGGTTTGTAGAAAAGAGAGCACCTTTACCCAACTCCAATTCTGAAATTATTTCCCCTCCTTCCATTTTGGGTCTTATAGAAATTGCCAAAATGTTGTCTATCCTGTAAAAAAACAAAACAAAACAAAACAAAACAAAAACACTAGAGAAATTGGATAAGAGACATGGTAAAGTCAATTTTTTGGCTGTCAACCTAAGAAAAATCAGTTACAACACTAATCAATGCCATTAATGGCAATCTATCCTGGGAAGTGAGCTGTATGCTAAATAGAAAAGCTATTGGACAGATCACAAATATCAAATCCTTGTAGTATATAGTGTAGTTGTAGTATCTCAGTGAAGCAGCACATCCTGAATCCCCAGGTCCTAGTTAGTGTCTGCTAAGTGTTTTGAACATGTGAGCACCATTGAGGTGCTAATTGTTGCTTTTTATCTTTCTTGGCTATAAAACCATAAAATCTGAGGAAGAGATATTCACATGATAATTACCATTCATCTCTTCAAAAGAAAAAGCCCTGAAGTAATTTACCTATTCCTACTAAGCAGAGTTTGACAAGCCAGTTTTGCCATGAATTTATTGAAAGACTATGATCTTGGCAATGATTCATGATCAGTGTGCCATGACAATTTGAGCCATTGTCAAAACACTGTGCATGCTGAAATATTCTGAGTGTCTTTACCCTAGGCAGTTGCTTTTTTTTGCCAAAATCTGAGTTTCTAAAGTCACAGCTTTAAGCTTCTGTCTGCAACTCAGAGATAAAAGCCAACTAGTTCCTTTGAGGAACATAAACAACTGAATAGGGCAATCAAGATTGAGAAGGAGACCTCCAATACAAATACAGTAGATGTTCTGAATTGAATTCTAAAAGTTTTTGCAAGAATGCAGTTATAGACAACATGGAAAATGCAAACTTTAAAAAAAACTCCATAGTCAAATAAACTCTTTGTAACATATAGCAAAAATACACAAATTTTTAGTTTGTGGAATTGCTCTTTAACTTCCAGAAGTGTTTTTCAAAATTTGAAAAGGTAGTGATTAAACATTCAAACATCCAGCTTCACCTATCCAGAAAATAGAGACCCACATTGCCAGAAATTTTACTCAAATAAGCCATAGCCTTACATACCAATATACTCACGGATATATTAAGTTTTGAAAATAGGGTGGGAAAATATTAATTCCACTCAGAATGAATTGATTGAATTTGGTTCTGTGTTAAAGTTTGGATATAACCTCAGTTTACATTACCTCTGTGGTCTGTTCCTTAATCTCAATATGTTATTTTTTCTTATTTATAAAAGGATAATTAAATCTTGTTTTAATAAATTTTCACTGTTAACTACATTTTACAAAATTATTCAGTGGACCAAGATTTTTCCCTGAAATAACAGAATATTTCACTTTAAATGATACCTGATATTGGAGACTAGGTTCATGCTAAAAATGCTTTTGTGATCATAGGGTGCTTCCAGACTAACTGGAAGTAGTTTATTTCTATCATCCAGGTCATGTCCCTAAATATGTTGGTTATTGTATAATAGGATGTTTTCTATTTTATTAATTATGAACAGAAAATTATGCTGGATAATATTTTTTCTTCTAGCTGTCTGAAAACATTAAGAATGGCTTAATGGCTTTTAAGATGCAATTTGAGGAAATGATTCATCTTACAACAATAAATATTCTTTCAGAATAAATGAAATGAACTAAACATGTCTTAAATGAATAGGAGACACCCAGTCCTAATTTAGATAGTTTAAGATTCCCAAATTACCTGAATTATTCAAACTATCTGTCTCTACTACCTTGGACACCAGGTAATTGCTTAATATTTTTTAGCTCAATAGACCATGCTCTTAAAGGCCTTGAATCAATCTAGCATTGGTCAATAATTAAACAATAGAAAGCTGATGTCTGCATTCTGTCATTCATATACCAAGCATGCATCTAACATCTCTTTTTACAAGTCATGTTAAACAATTTTCATCAGGAAGTTTTAAGCATAACAATTGCATTCAGATATAATAGGGATCCAAGTAAATGAGAAGTTCTCATAAGATGAACCATATTACTCATTCGCTCAACTCAATGAAACCATGCCTTATTGCTAAGAAAGAGATGTCATAATATTTGGTAACAACTTTGAGTGTGACTAGCACCTGTGGTCCTTTACTGATATGACATAAGTCAGTAATTCAAGTATATAATACTTAATTGAATTTGTAAATTAAACAGCTTCATATTTTCCAACTAATGTTCACATGTTTATCTCACTGGAGCCACATAATAAACACTTAGAAGGGGATAGAGCATATAGCATTTATTTATCTATTTTACAAATGATAAACCTCAGCTCAGAGGAGTGTACTTTCAAGTATATATGGCAGAGCTAAAACTAAACTTTGCTGTATAGATACTGAACACTTTTTGTACAGTGAACCTGATGTTTACTAAATGAAGATGATATTTACTGAGAGCATACTTTGTGCCAGACACTGGAATAAAATCTTTATGTGTATTATTTTATCTATAATTAATAGACAAAGAAATCAGGGCTTTATAAATTGAAATAACTTTAATCAACAACATAATTACTGAGTGAACCAAAATTTGCACCCTCTGATTTCAAGGCATATATTGTTAACCACTTCTCATGCTGTAATTTCTGCCACCATAACAGGAAGGATTTTAATTAGATATAATTATATCCATTTCTTCTTTTCATAAGACTAACTTAGAGAACAGCTAGGCACCTGTCTCTTAAGTACCATTTAATTTGTATTGTAGTTATTTTTCATTTTTTTTCTTTTACATATTCTCTTTTAAAAATCCAAGTTACAATATTTTGCCCTTTTAAGTATTTAAAGTGTGTTCAGCTAAAATCTATAAGTTCTTTTTGTTTCTCCTTTTTTTCAAAGAGTGCCTTTCTTTTACTGTCTTACTTAATTACAAGCTGCATATTCTGGGGGTTTTGTTGTTTTACTTTTGTTACTAGGGACCTAAAAGAGAGGTGCTTAACCACTGAGCAACAACCCCAGCCCTTTTTTATATTTATTTCAAGAAAGGGTCTCTCTAAGTTGCTTAAGTTGTTGCTAAATTGCTGAGGCTGGTTTTTAACTTTTAATCCTCCTTCCTCTGCCTCCTGAGCTACTGGCTTATAAGCCTGCAACACTGTGCTGAGCACACAGGTATATATTCTTAATGAAGGGGAAAAAAAGCACAAGAGAAAAGAAAAAAAAGTTACCCTAAATATCAGCCACAAAAGATAATCACAGTATTGGTTAAATTTTGGAAGTAAAAATAAAGATTATTTTAAGTGCTTTCAGATTTTTAATGAGCACAATCATCTTTGGAAGTAGGTACTATTCTTATGGCCATATACAGATAAAGAAAGTGAGACTCGTTTGGATTAAATTATTTATTAACATTTATACAGAAAGAAGCAAATCAAGAATAGAAACACAGGACTGTCTGCCTGCTTATCCAAGTGTGACTGTCTGGAATCATAGTGTATAGGTTTTTTTATAACCTCTTTTGGCCTTTTATTATATAACAAATATGCAAGGCATGGTGGTGCATGCCTGCAATCCCAGTCAGTAACTTGTAAGGCTGAGGCAGGAGAACAGCAATTTCAAAGCCAGCCTCAGCAATTTAATGAGGCCCTAAGCAACTTAAAGAGACAGAGAGACCTGTATCAAAAATGTGAGGCCGGGGGGGTCCTGGGAGTGTTGTTCAGTGGTTAGGCAGCTCTGGGTTCAATCGCCCCTGACCCCCGACAAAAGTATCACACAAATGTTTTCTCTATTCAGTAATGTTCAATGTAACTTATAATGGCAGGTTAGTACTTTATAATAAGACTATATGAGAACTTTAATTAGCTTCCATGTTAGGGGTATTGTGAATGCTTCATTTTATTCCTTTATTTATTCATTTATTTCCATAAAATTGCAGTGAAACATCTTTGTGCTGTAGCATCAAAAGCCAAAATCCCACTGCTGACCCATGCCAAAGCCCAGGGCCAGGCCTGGAACCACCCTCACTGACCCAGACCAGAGCTCTGGCCCAGGCCTAGGATGGCCCTGCAGACCCATGTGGGAGCCCAGACCTAGCCTTCCTCCAATTTTGGGAAAATACAGCCATCACAATAGCCCTCCTCACATAGTAGCCTTCACCTTGGGACAACAGACAGGCCCTGGAGGAGAGGTACAGGTAATCTTCAGGAACATTACAAGATTATGGGGTAAAAACTGTATTGCCTTAGATATACATTGAAAGAAAGAAGACATATAGATAACATGAAAAAACAAAGAAAGAAATTGTCCCAAACAAACCAAGATACTACATTAATAGAATACATCAACAGCACAATGAAATGTCAAATATGGTGTTCAGGATGTACATAATTAAAATGATCTGCAAATTAAAGAATGATATAAGCAAGCAAATAGAGGCAAATATTGATCACACCAAAAAGAGATAGGCGAGAAGATATAGGCAACCATTGATAACACCAACAAAAAGATAAGGAAACAAATACAGGTAGCAAAAATTGCTTCAAAAAAAAAGAATAGAGATTCTGAAAAAAATGAGAAATCTTTGAAATGAAAGAAACAATAAATTAAATTAAAAACTCAATAGAAAGCATCCCCAATAGACTAGATCACTTGGAAGACAATATCAGATAAAGAAGACAAAATATACAATCTTGAAAATGAAGTTGACTACACAGTGAAATGGTAAGAAACTATGAACCGAACATCCAAGAATTATGGGATAGCACCAAAAATTTATTGGAACAGAGGGAGGCACAGAGAATCAAACCAAAGGAATACACAATCTCTTCAATAAAATAAAACCAGAAAATTTCCCAAACATGAAGAATGTATTGGAAAATCAAATACAAGAGATTTACAGGACAGCAAATGTACAAAATTACAACAGATCTACACCAAGGCACAATGTAGTGAAAATGCCTAGCATATAGAATAAGGATAGAATCTTAAATGCTGCAACAGAGATCAATCAGATCACATACAGGAGGAGACCAATTCATATATCAGCAGATTTTTCAAACCCTACCTTCAAACCAGAATATCCTGGAACAACATATACCAAGCTATGAAAGAAAATGGAAACCAAGAATCTTATAGACTGCAGAATTAAGCTTCATATTTGATGAGGATTTAAAACTTTTCATAATAAACAAAAATTTTAAAGAATTTACAGTGAGAAAGCCTGCACTACAGAGCATTCTAAGCAAAATATTCCAGGAGGAGAAAATTTTAAAAAAAGCAATGAAAATCAGCAAAGGGAGAAACTACACTAAAGAGAAGGCCAACCAAAGGAGAAAACAAGTCAAATTTTAAACCAAAAATAAACCAAAATGTCTTGGAATACAAATAATATATTCCAATAATAACCCTGAATGTGAATGGCCTAAACTCATCGGGTGAAACACATAGACTGACAGATTGAATTTTTTAAAAAAGGCCCAACAATATGCAGCCTTCAAGAGACTCATCTCACAGGTAAAGACATGCACAGACTAAAGGTGAAAAGTTGGGAAAAAACGTACCACTCACATGAACCACATAAACAAGCAAGGATTTCCATCCTCATATCGGATAAAATGGTCTTAAAAACAAAGCTAGTGAAAAGGCATAAAGAAAAATATTTTATACTGCTTAAGGAATTCATACATAAAGAAGATATATCAGTCATAAATATATTTGCCCCAAACAATGGGGCATTTTTGTACATCAAAAAAATTCTTCTCAATTACAAAACTCAAATAGACCACAACACAATAAGACTGGGTGACTTCAATACATCTTTCTCACCACTGAATGGATCTTCCAAACAAAAACTAAACAAAGACATTATAGAAATTAATAAAATAATTAATAATTTGGACTTAATATACATATATAGAATATTCTATCTATCAACATGGGGATACACTTTCTTCTCAGAAGTACATGGATCCTTCTTCAAAATAGACTGTATGTTATGCCACAAAGCAAGTCTTAGATAATACAAAACAAAAAAAATAGAAATACTACCCTTACCATAATGAAATGAAATTAGAAATCAATATTAAAACAGAAAAAAATAGAAGGTACTCCAACACCTGGAGACTAAACAATACACTATTGAATGACACATGGATAAGAGAAGACATCAGGGCTGAGGATGTGGCTCAAGAGGTAACACACTCATCTAGCATGCATGGAGCACCGGGTTTGATCCTCAGCACCACATAAAAATAAAATAAAGATGTTGTGTCCACTGAAAACTGAAAAATAAATATTAAAAAAATTCTCTCTCTCTCTCTCCTCTCTCTTCTCTCTATATTAAAAAAAAAGAGAAGACATCAGAGAGGAGAGGAAAAACTTAAAAGAGGTAAATAAGAACTCTGATACACCTTATCAATATCTCTGGGAAACTATGAAGGGATTGCTAAGAGAAAAGCTCATTGCATTAATCTCATTCATTAAAAGAAGAAAAACTCAACAAATAACCTGACATTCCATCTCAAAGCCCTAGAAAAAAGAAGAATAAACCAATACCAAAAGTAGTAGAAGACAGGAAATAATTAAAATCAGGGTGGAAATCAATGAAATGAAACAAAAGAAACAACTAAAAAAACTGAAAAATCAAAAAGCTAGTTCTTTGAAAAAAATAAATGAGAATCCTTTAGCCACCCAATGAAAAGAAGGAGAAAGAAAACTCAAATCACTAAAATTCATGATGAAAAAGAAAATATCAGGACAGACACTACAAAATACAGAAGACAATTAGAAACTGTTTTGAAAATTTAAACTCCAATAAAATAGAAAACCTTGAAGACACTGACAAATTTCTAGAGGCATATGATCAACCAAATTGAGTCAAGAGGATATACATAATTTAAACACATCAATTTCAAGCAAGGAAATACAAAGACACCATCAAAACCCTCCCAACCAAGAAAAGCCCAGGACAAGATGGATTCACAGTTGAGTTCTATAAGACCTACAAAGAAGAATTAATACCAATACTCCTCAAATTACTCCATGGAATAGGAAAGGAGAGGACCCTTTAAACTCATTATATGAAGCTACTATCATCCTGATAATAAAACCAAGCAGAGATATATCAAGGAAAGAAAAATTCAGACCAATATCCCTAATGAACATAGATGCAAACATTCTCAATAAAATTCCAGCAAATTTCATACAAAAACTTATATAAAAATTGTGCACTATGATCAAGAAGGATTCATTCCTGGGATGCAAGATTGTTTCAACAAACAAAAATCAATGAATGTAATTCATCACATCAATAGACTTAAAGATGAGAATCATATCATTATATCAATTGATTTATAGAAAGCATTTGACAAAATACAGCACCCTTTCATGTTCAAAGCTATAGAAAAAACTAGGGATAGTAGGAACATACCTCAACATTGTAAAAGCTAAACTCAAGGCCAACATCATTCTAAATGGAGAAAAAAATGGAAGAATTCCCTCTAAAACTGAAACAAAACAGGGATGCCCTCTTTCACCACTTCTATTCAACATAGTTTTTAAAAGTCTAGCCAGAATAATTAGACAGAAAAAAGAAATTAAAGGAATATAAATATGAAAATAATTCAAATTATCATTATTTGCTGATGATATGATTCTATACTTAGATGATCCAAAAATTTCTAACAGAAAAATTCTGGAATTAATAAATTATTTCATCAATGTAGCAGGATATAAAATCAATACCCATAAATAAGTGCACTTCTATACATCAGTGATGACTCCTCTGAAATAGTAATTAGGAAAAGTACCCCATTCAGAATAGCCTCAAAAAACAAAATAAAATACTTGGGAATCGATCTAACAAAAGAGCTGAAAGACCTCTACAATGAAAACTATAGAACACTACAGAAAGAAATTGAAAAAGAACTTAAAACATGGAAAGATCTTCCATGCTCTTGGATGGGCAAAATTAATATTGGCAAAATGGCCTTACTACCCAAAGTGCTATACAGATTCAATAGGATTCCAATTAAAATCCCAATGTCTTTCCTTATAGAAATAAAAAGAGCAATTATGAAATTCATTTGGAAAAATAAGAGACTCATAATAGCCAAAGCAATCATTAGCAAGAAGAGTAAAGCAGGATGCATCACAATACCAGACCTTAAACTATACTGCAAACCTATAGTAACAAAAGTAGCATGATATAGGCAAAAAATAGACTTGTAGACAAATGTTACAAAACAGAAGACACAGACAAGGCCACATAAATACAGTCATTTAATACTAGACAAAGGTGCCAAAACACACATTGTAGAAAAGATTGCTTCTTCAACAAATGGTGCTGGGAAAACTGGAAATCCATTTGTAGCAAAGTGAAACTAAACTCCTATCTCTCACTGAACAAACTCAACTGAAAGTGAATCAAGGACCTAGGAATTAAACCTGAGACTATGTACCTAATGGAAGAAAAAGTAGGCCCAAATCTTCATTACATTGGATTAGGCCCTACTTCCTTAAGATTCCTAAAGCTCAAGATCTAAAATTAAGAATCAATAAATGAGATGGATTCAAACTAAAAAGCTTTTCAGCAAAATCAACAATCAATGAGGTAATGAGAAAGCCTACATTTTTGGAGCAATTTTTTGCCACATGCATGTCAGAGCATTAATCTCTAGGATATATAAAGAACTCAAAAAATGACATCAAAAAAAACCAATAATAGGCTAAGGAGCTGAACATAGACTTTTCAGAAGAAGATATACATTTGATCTACAAACATATATGAAAAATATTCAACATCTCCAGTAATTATAGAAATGCAAATCAAAACTAAGATTTCATCTCACTCCAGTCAGAATGGCAGTTATTAAGAATACAAGTAACAATAAGTGTTGGTGAGGATGTGGGGAAAAAGGCACACTCATACTTTGCAGGTGGGATTGTAAATTGGTGCAGCCAATCTGGAAAGCAGTATGGAGATTCCTTAGAAAACTTGGAATAGAACCACCATTTGACCCAGCTATCCCACTCCTCAGTGTATACCCAAAGTACTTAAAAATCAGCCTACGATAGTAATGCAGCCACAGCAATGTTTATAGACGCTCAACTCACAATAGCTAAATTGTGGAAGCAACCTAGATATCCTTAAATAGATTAATGAATACAAAACTAGTTTATATACACAATAGAATATTATTAGCATCAAAAGTCAACAAAATTATGGCATTTGCAGGGAAATGGATAGAGTTGGAAATTATCATGCTAAGCAAAGTAAGCCAATCCCAAAACACCAAAGGCTGAATGTTCTCTCTGATAAGTGGATGCTAATCCATATGGCGGGCATGGGGAAAATGGAAGAAATCTTGGGCAAAGGAGATGGTTGGGAAGGGAGGAGCGATGCCATGGGGACAGGAAAGATGGTGGAGTGGGATGGACATCATTACCCTAGATACATGTATGACTGCACATATGGTACAATGCTACATTGTGTACAACCAGAGAAATGAAAAGTTGTGCTGCAGTTGTATACAATAAACCAAGATGTATTCTGCTGTCATATATACCTAAAAAAGAATAAATAAATAAATAAATAAATAAATAAATAAATAAATAAATAAATTTTTAAAAGCCAAAATTGCATACCATTTATTTTTGGTAAGGTTGTTACAGGGCTGGGGACTTCCATGAAACTGAGGCACAATGAAGAATCCCCTTCAAACACTGATTTTTACAATCAAGTCAGAAAGATTCCAGATATATTGCTCAGTATAATAGGTATGCATTTATTAGAAGGGATAGAAAAAGGGAAAGGAAAATACCCTCAAAGGAGAGAGTAGAATCTCTCAGAGAGGGGAGTGACCATGTGCCTCTTCTGCACTCCTGTTTCATTGATGATCCCAGAGAAGTTTCCAGAGAATCCTACCAATGTCCAACTCTTGATTTTTGACTAGTAACAGGATGACATGAAACTTTCAAGTCCCCACTACCATGACAACTCTAGATCACTTTGGCCTGTGTTGAATGCTTCTAATTAATTTTTTAAAAGAGAGAGAGAGAGAGAGAGAGAGAGAGAGAGAGAGAGAGAGAATTTCAACATCTATTTTTAGTTTTTGTTGGACAAAACATCTTTGTTTGTATGTGATGTAGAGGATCGAACCTGGGCTGCAAGCATGCCAGGCGAGTGCGCCACTGCTTGAGCCACATCCCCATAAATTCTTAACCATAAATTCTTACAGACTTATAGTGAGGAGGAGTTTTCCTTATCTCCATGAACTCTGGGATCTGATCTGTGTAAAGGGTCACAAAGGTCACAAAAGTCTTCCCATTCAGGAAAACTTGGTTTCCTCTTATGGGCATTATTTCAGGCCTGCATTTCTCCTGAAGGTAACATTTCTCCTGAGAGACATGACATATCCTATGGACTTAATCCAGGCAGAACTTCAGGTAAATTTCTTCTTGGAAATCAAAGCATGTTGGGTCAGCACATTGGGTCCATTTTATAGAAGTATCCCCTTATCCTCACGTTCCCACCACTCGCATCTGTCTGTCCCCAAATAAGGTGATTATGCCAGGTCTACATCTGACTATGTTCAATAACTTTCCTGTTCCTTGACATAGAAGAGCCCTACCATATCCAGGATTTGTTGATGTGCTTGTCCTTACCCTGAGGATTAATCTCATGCAGTTGATTTCAGTGATATTGATCCATAGTCAAATAGTGTCCAGTCTCTCTTGACCTTCATGTTTGTCCATTCTCACTGCTAAAAATTCATTTGCTCAATCGGTTCAAGTTCTTGTTTGTATAAATAGAAAAAAAAAGACTAGCTAAATTAAGGATAAAAGAAATGCTTTGAAAGGATACTAAATAGTTTATAGCATGGATGGAAACATGGAAGAGAAAAGCTCAAAAAGTAAAAAGCATTCAAGGAAGTTAACCAGCTAAAATAATGCTAGGACAGTCTGGCTATATCACCATACCACCACCACCAATCTTCCTTCTAAGGAAAGCACATCAAAATGAGCCTAGTTCATGTTCTCATATGATCCTTTGCTGTCAGAAAATAAGGGAATAAAGGAGACCCCTGTTTCAGCTCCTGTAACAGAAGACAGTCATCCTATCACCAGTGCACACAGTGAGAAATTTATCATCCTAAGTACATAGAAGGTTTGAAACCTAGGAAATTATACAAGTTATACAAATATCCACTATAGCGGTTTTAAAGAGTTTCCTATCTCATGTAGGCTAGTTGTTATAGTTTAAATCTGGGCTGTCCTTCAAAGTCTCACGTATTGAAGGCTTGATACCCAGTAATGACACTATTGGTAGGTGGTGGATACTCTAAGAGTAGAGCCTAGTTGGAAGAAGGAGGTTACATTACAGGGGATGTCCTCGAAAGGTATATCTTGTCTCTGATCCCATCTTCCCCCCTCCCCTTTCTCTTTTTCCCAACTACCATAAGGTAAGCAACTTTGCTGCACTTTTATCATAAGCTCCCTGACATGAATTTCTGCTTCACCATAGGTCCAGAAACAACAGTGTCAAGTAATCATGGATTGAAACCATGAACAAAAATAAACCTAACATAATCAGTTATGAAATGATTGTTCAGTTTCTTAGATAAGTCTTGTTTTGTTATTCTATATTTTATAAAAATCTTCCTAGTTTTTGTCAATGATAACCTTCTCTAAGTTCCTCACTTGATATCGATTCTCCTCCAATTTTCATGTTGTTTTTGAAAGACTTCCCAGGCATTGAAATGTTTAAAATATTTATATAAAACATTGTATAAAATACAATGTAATACACATACACATACACACATCATAGCAATGTTGAATGGCAATAAGAACTCTAAATTTAAGGAGGCTTATTATGAATATGAGGCTTTGACCAGAATTATCTTCCTACATAACCCTTCATTCTACTCCCACATCCCCCACTGACTCCCACCAATAGGCTCCTTTTGTTTGATTTTATAAGTTGGCTGTGTCAGAGAATGACCCAGTAGCTACCCTCATTTACAGAATTGTTTGTGCATGAATTATTCATAGGATCCCAGAATATTGAATATCTTTAATATTGGGGCAAAATCAGGCCAATGTTGACTAGGATGGTAAGTCACACCCTAGATTTCCATATAAGAAACACTTTTCTACTAGCCCCTATATCACACTAATCCTTTAAAAATATGTAGTGCTTTTCATTATTACTTAAAATAAATAACACTGTAAGTATATGAATTAAACCTTTTGCAGCTGTTAATTACTTGAAGAAGTGGTGAAGCTTTATATTCTAAGCCTTGATATTGCTAAATAAGATGGTTTCATTTTATATTAGTAATAAATTGGCAAAAATTATTGGTTAATTAACATTGGTTAATTTAATCATTATGGAAACAAACACTTACATGCACCTCAAGAAGCATTAAATGAGAAAAGCAAGCTGGGATGTGCATTATAAATTCTTGCTAATAATGGGTGAGGGGTGTAGTAATTTTCTCTCTCCTTGTCCACCATGAAACCTTCAAATCAAGATTGATTTTTTTTCTAACATTGTCTGTCATATTAATACTAAACCTTCCATTAATACAACCCAATATCAAGATTAAATATGTTTTAACATGGGGTATGTTACTTTTTAAAATCACCTTTCAATTTCATTGAAATGTAGATACCTTGCTCCAGGTGGATACATTTTATCACCACATATGCTATATCACTTGAATCTGGTCAAAGAAATAAAACAGAAATGAGCTTCTAGTGGTTTGATTACTTTTACTCTTTGAATTTATTGTACATGCAGATCATTGAAAATGCAAAACCTAAGACAGCATATGTATTTAATGGAATCATTGGAGAATAGTGTTTATGTCACTAAATATACTATTTCTATATATGAATTTGTCAGTTGGAGAACATATGAAAATAGCATAGAAGTTATTCTGCTGGGATTTAACAAGAACAGACTGTCACTTAATTCTTGTATTCTATACAATCATTCCCTTCAAACAATACTGTATTTCTCTTCCACAACAAAGCAATCAATCATTATCAGTTTTTCATTTGAATTCCTTCTTCCCAGTCACCTTGCATGGATTCCATATTTGATCAAATCCTTATCCTCTCTGTTGGAGAAAACAATAACCTGATCACACATATCAGGTCTTCATATCCATAACACACTCATATAGATACATTCACATTTTTATCTACTGCATATTATTGTATCAACCTACTCACGGATGTATTATTGCAGGGAAGAAATCCAGAAAGGAAATGAATAGTTTTTGAGATGTATAGAAGTCCAAATCCCATGAAATTCACAACTAAATTATGGGAAGAGATAGATGTTGAATATATTTGGTAGAATCAGAAATTACCCTAGTGTCCAGGTCCTGAAAAATGAGAATATTTCAGTTGTGATTTCAGGAAGGATGATTATCTGTTAATAAAACGACAAATCAAGTTTATCAGTGGGTAACGGAAAGAAAGACAACTTATAATACTTTGCTACCTTGTTATAATGAAAGTGAAAACAGGAATAGTGTTTTAATTATCCACTAAAGAGATAGTAATAATGACAGTACTGAAACTATGTTTCTGGAATCATTGGTGAAAATGAATTCAGTACTGTGATCTGAGGGGGCAGGTAATAAACAATTACATGTACTGGACCAAAAACGAATATAGAAAAATATGAATTGATCAGTAGGCTCATTTAGCCTCAATAATTTTCTTTTCTTACTGTGTTGTGCTCACCTGGCCATTGGATTTTGATTCATTTTCTGCTACTCCACTATTTTCAGTACCTCAAGTGTGTTGCTTTTCACTAGGTAACAATTGATAGTTCTCACCTGAATGTAACACTTGTCCTTGAGAAATCATCAACCTTTTTTATGTCTGGAAGGTAAGATTCACAGTAATATCATATCCTACAAATATTATTTCCAATCTTGTACAACATATGATTTGCATGCAGTTAGTACTAAATACATTCCAAAGTAAAAACTGAGAGTAAATTCCCATTTAGAAATTAGGTAATTAATACTCATTTACTGTAATCCTTATTTATTTGGAAATCTATGAGTTTGATGTGGTCACATAGAGTCAATTTTATGTCAGTTATACCAGATTCTGGTAATATCCTTTTACTGCCAACCTCAAAATCAGTATATTCAAATCCAAATATTTTATCTTTTTCCAAATATACTTATTTATTCCCTTATAGCCATTAACAGAATTTACTCAAGAATCTTAAGACACTTTCTTATCCCTTTTCTCATACTCACCCAAACACATCACATTTATGGGATTGAGGATAGATTGCCTCAAAATATGTCAGTTTGGTATTTGAGAAAATTGCAATATCAGGAAGGCCACTCCCACTTAGAACTTGTCCTTCTTCCTGAAGCTGATCATAAACCCTAGGAAGGTGATTCCCTGACCATTTCTTTCCCTTCTCCCTGAAGAGGGTCATAAGATCTTCATTACAGAAGTGTGTTCTTCTTACACCAAGTAAGAAGGAAAGGAATTGAAATCACATGGGTGCCAAGAAAAACTTTAACGAATAGGCCTTGCTATGTCTCCCTTAGTTTAATATCATTAGATTAAATACTTTTGTCCTCTATTCATACTTCTGAACAACTTTCTGCTCAATAAAACTAAAGCATTACAATATAAAAATTTACCTGTTTCTTCATTTCTGCAACCTCAAAGACTTATGTATAACATAAGAGTTTATTATAGGGTCCTCAGCCATGGACCTCACAGTGAGTAAGGAGAAGATTATTTTCTCCCTATACTTCCAAACTCTGTTGAGTCTACTGCTGAAATTACATGTGTACATATAACCCCCCACACACACTTTTTTTTTTTTTTTAGTTTGAAGTCTCACTATCCTATTCCCTAGCTCAAGTTCTCATTACCTCCTACTCGGATTATTTCTTGCTTCCAATCCATTTTACTCAGAAATGTCATATCTTCACAAACAGTGATCTGATCAAAAAATTCCCTAATTTAGGAGATCCAACATGCCTGCGTGCGCTGAGAGATCACTTCTCTGACCTCTTCAGCTGTGCGAGCAAAGGGAGCCTTGGACCGACTGAGTGTTGTTTTCTCAGGATCACTGGGCAATGCTGGGCTCACGTGGATCTGGGGTGAGCAGTTTGCGCCCCTCAGAACCCACGCTGAGCCCGGAGCCGGTGAATTCGGGCTTCCCGTGTGCAGTTTCTGGCTGATTATCTGTGTCTCACTGCCAAACCACATTGACTCAGCGCTTCGGACGCTCCCACTGAATAGAGGGGCAGCTCTTCGGTTTCTACGTGAGCCTTTTGAGGTGATACCAACTGAACCTTCATAGGCAGTGGGCCCAGGATTGGGATGGGGCCTGAGAGAGCTGGACCGGACCCACCCTTCTCATCAGACACCCAGCAAAGGGAACCAGCAGCAGCCCTTCACATTGGACACCACCATGGCAGAGAACTGACATCGCCAGAGTTAGGCGGAGCGGATAGCTTCATTGAGACCAGCGTCTGCAGGTGTGTGACCCTGAGGCCCCTCCTCTCCGCACACCGGGGAGATCTTGCCCCCCCCCCCCAGATCTCCCGGGAGCACGATTGTCAGACCGAGGGAGTCAGGAGCAGTGCAAGACCTCCGGCTACCATTCCCACCAGCGCTGACAACCGAGGTCTCTTGCATCAGCTCCCAGGAGCGTGGCTACTGGAGGGCAGGCAGAATAAACTGATGGTTCCCAGCCCCGTGCTCCACAACCTTAGGGTCTGGGGGAATGGCAAACAGAGATTGTGTGCCCAGTCTTTCAAGAAAATAGGGCTCCCGGGAGCAGCAGACCCAGCGTGTAGCCAGTTTTGTGGTGAAAGTCACCTCACCGGTGAGCGGGCCCTGGCTGGAGGAAAAGCAAGGAAGTGACTGGATACCAGGAAAGGCCTTGGGTTCCCAGGATTGGAGAGCCGCCCAGTGGGGGGAGGAGGAGCCGCCTCACAGGGATTGTTACCTGTGTATTGAGAGGAGAAGCTTGGCCCAGTGGGCACAGCTCCACCTACTGGAAAAGAAGTTCATCGAACTCTAAGACTGCATTTTTTAAATTTGTTTTTATCTTTGTTTTTATTTTTTTTATTTAATTTTTTATTTTTTTTTTAGATTTTTATTGTTATTTTTTATTTTTATTTTTTGTCTTTTCATTTCTTTTTCAATTTCCTTAATCCCCTTACTTAAATTCTACCTATTTACTCTCATTCTCTTCTTCCCTCCCCTTCTAATACTTTTTCCTCCCAAGCACTACAACGCTATTTCTGTGTAATTTACTAAATGTGTATAGGTAAATGTTCCAAGGCGTTATATAGTGCTACCAATTCCCTAGTTACCCCCAAATACTTTGGACCATTCTCCTGTTAATATCACTTGTTAGTAGAGCAATCTTCCAAGGTTGCCAAGACATACCAACCTCTATACCATCCCATCACTCAACCTAAACATAAGTCCCAAGACCAAACCACAGATCGCTATATGCCATCAGAATCTGTACACAGTTTATGAAATGAATGAATCTGCTTTAAAGTGCAATAAAATTCATTATCTCTAGTTATAGTCTCCCATTACAAAGGAGAGACTCAGGAGATACACAAAACCAAAATAAATTTATAGGAGTAAACAGTAACTCAGCAGTCAAACAGAACCGGAAGTAACATGAGCAGCATGAAAAAGCAAGGAAGAAAAGGAGTACAAACAATGCAGGACAGCCCAAATCTACAGGAGAACCTAGAGGCATCAGAAAAATAGTCAAATAATGAACTCAAGGAATACCTTATACAGATGGAATGGAATCTTAAGGAGGACATGAAACAGAAAATTCAAACAATGAAAGAACACATTGAAAATGAATTACATAAACAGATAAAAGAAGCAAATAAGCAACTTTACCAGGAGATAGAGATTATAAAAAAATCAAACAATAATCCGTGAAAGGAAGGATACTATAAACCAAATTAAAAACTTAAATGAGAGTATCACTAGCAGAGTGGACCAAGTGGAAATCAGAATGTCAGACAATGAAGACAAAATATATCATCTCGAAAAGAGTCTAGGAAACTCAGAAAGGTTGGTAAGAAACCACGAGAAAAACATCCAAGAGATATGGGATAACATAAAAACATCAAACTTAAGAGTCATCAGGATAGAGGAAGGTATAGAGATCCAAACCAAAGGAATGAGCAACTATTGAATGAAATAATTTTAGAAAACTTTCCAGATATAAAAAAAAGAAACGGAAGTACAAATTCTAGATGCATACAGGACACCCTGCATAAAAAATCACAGTAGACCAATGCCAAGACACATTGTTAGGAAGATATCCAATATACAGAACAAAGAGAAAATATTAAAAGCTACAAGAGAAAGGAGGCAGATTACATTCAGTGGTAAACCAATAAGTTTAATGGCTGATTTTTCATCACAGATGCTGAAAGCAAGAAGATCCTGGAACAACATATTTTAAACATTGAAAGACAATGGAGTACAAATTGAAAGACAAACCAAGAATTTTGTATCCAGCAAAATTAAGCTTCAGGTATGACAACGAAATAAAAATTTTCATGATAAACACAATTTAAAAGAATTCACAGCTAGAAAACCAGCATTGCAAAGCATCTTGAGCAAAACACTACACGAGGAAGAAATGAAAAACAACAACCAAAATCAACAGTGGGAAGTACCTCAGTAAAGCGAGAGTGAAGGAAAAAAAGCTAATTATGGATAAAAAAACCAATTTTTTTTTTAAAAAAAGATAAGTAATCAAACATGACTGGAAGTACAAACAATATATCAATAGTAACCCTAAACGTTAATGACTTAACCTCACCAATAAAGTGACATAGGCTGGAAACCTGGATTAAAAAAAACAGATCCAACAATATGCTCTCTTCAGGAGACACATCTGATTGGAAAAGACATACACAGGCTGAAGGTTAAAGGTTGGGAAAAATCATACCACGCACACGGTCCTCAGAAGCAAACAGGTGTGGCCATCCTCATATCAAATAAAATCAACTTCAAAACTGTTAATCAAAAGGGATAAAGAAGGACATTATATGCTGTTAAAAGGAACTATTCACCAACAAGACATAACAATTATCAATATTTATGCATCAAAACAAACGTTCAAAAAACAAACTTTGTTCAAGTTCAAGAATCAAATAGACCACAACACAATAATTATGGGTGACTTCAACACACCTCTCTCACCATTGGACAGATCAAAAATTGAATAAAGAAACTATAGAACTCAACAACACAATCAATACCCTAGACTTGATCGACATATATAGAGTATATCAACCATCATCAAGTGGATATACTTTTTTCTCAGTAGCACAAGGATCCTTCTCAAAAATAGAATATATATTATGTCATAGGGCAACCCTTAGAAATTTTAAGGAGTGGAGATAATACCATATATCTTATCTGATCATAATGGAATGAAACTGGAAATCAATGATAAAAGAAGGAAGGAAAATTCCTACATCACTTGGAAAATGAACAATATGTTACTGAATGATCAATAGGTTACAGAAGACATAAAGGAGGAAATCAAAAAATTCTTAGAGATAAATGAAAATACAGATACAACATATTGGAATCTATGGGACACAATGAAAGCAGTTTTCAGAGGGAAATTCATTGCCTGGAGAAAATTCCTCAAAAAAAGAAAAACCAACAAATAAATGAGCTCACACTTTATCTCAAAACCATAGAAAAGGAAGAGCAAAACAACAGCAAATGTAGCAGAAGGCAAGAAATAATTAAAATCAGAGCGGAAATCAAAAAAATTGAAACAAAAGAAACTATTGAAAAAATTGACAAAACTAAAATGAAATGGAAGTGAGGACAACCAACCCATTCACAATATCCTCAAAAATAAAATAAAATAAAATAAAATACTTGGGAATCAACCTAACAAAAGACGTGAAAGATTTATAAAATGAAAACTACAGAACCCTAAAGAGAGAAATAGAAGATCTTAGAAGATGGAAAAATATACCCTGTTCATGGATAGGCAGAAATAACATCATCAAAATGGCGATATTACCAAAAGTTCTCTATAGGTTTAATGCAATGCCAATCAAAATCGCAAGGGTATTTCTTGTAGAAATAGATAAAGCAATCATGAAATTCATCTGGAAAAATAAAAGACCCAGAATAGCAAAAGCAATTCTAAGCAGGAAGAGTGAAACAGGCGTTATAGCGATACCAGTGTTCAAACTATACTACAGAGCAATAGTAACAGAACAGCATGGTACTTACTGGTACCAAAACAGGTGGGTGAACCAAGGGTAGAGAATAGAGTACACAGAGACGAATCCACAAAATTACAACTATCTTATATTTGACAAAGGTGCTAAAAGCATGCAATGGAGAAAGGACAGCATCTTCAACAAATGGTGCTGGGAAAACTGGAAATCCATATGCAACAAAATGAATCTGAATCCCTTTCTCTCGCCATGCACAAAAGTTAACTCAAAATGGATCAAGGAGCTTGATATCAAAACAGAGACTCTGCATCTGATAGAAGAAAAAGTTGGCTCTAATCTACATACTGTGGGGTCGTGCTCCAAATTCCTTAATAGTACACCCATAGCACAAGTCTTAAAAACAAGAATCAAAAAATGGGACTTACTCAAACTAAAAAGTTTTTTCTCATCAAGAGAAACAATAAGAGAGGTAAGTTGGGAGCCTACATCCTGGGAACAAATTTTTACTCCTCACACTTCAGATACAGCCCTAATATCCAGAGTATACAAAGAACTCAAAAAAATTAAACAATAAGAAAACAAATAACCCAATCAATGGGCCAAGGACCTGAACAGACACTTCTCAGAGCAGGACATACAATCAATCAACAAGTACATGAAAAAATGCTCACCATCTCTAGCAGTCAGAGAAATGCAAATCAAAACCACCCTAAGATACCATCTCACTCCAGTAAGATTGGTAGCCATTATGAAGTCAAACAACAATAAGTGCTGGCGAGGATGTGGGGAAAAGGGTACTCTTGTACATTGCTGGTGGGACTGCAAATTGGTGCAGCCAATTTGGAAAGCAGTATGGAGATTCCTGGGAAAGCTGGGAATGGAACCACCATTTGACCCAGCTATTGCCCTTCTTGGACTATTCCCTGAAGACCTTAAAAGAGCGTATTATGGGGATAAAGCTACATTGATGTTCATAGCAGCACAATTCACAATAGCTAGACTGTGGAACCAACCTAGATGCCCTTCAATAGATGAATGGATAAAAAAAATGTGGCATTTATACACAATGGAGTATTACTCAGCACTTAAAAATGACAAAATCATGGCATTTGCAGGGAAATGGATGGCATTAGAGCAGATTGTGCTAAGTGAAGCTAGCCAATCCCTAAAAAACAAATGCTGAATGTCTTCTTTGATATAAGGAGGGCAACTAAGAGCAGAGCAGGGGGGAAGAGGATGAGAAGAAGATCACCAATAAACAGGGAAGAGAGGTGGGAGGGAAAGGGAGAAAGAAGGGAAATTGCATGGAAATGGAAGGAGACCTTCATTGTTATACAAAATTTCATATAAGAGGAAGTAAGGGGAAAGGCAAAAAAAAAAACAAGAGAGAGAAATGAGGTATGATAGATGGGGTAGAGGGAGGGGAGGGGAGGGGAGGGGAGGAGGATAGGAAGGGGATAGGTAGGGCAGCAGAATACAACAGACACAAGTATGTAAAAACGTGGATGTGTAACCGATGTGATTCTGCAAACTGTATATGGGGTAAAAATGGGAGTTCATAATCCACTTGAATCAAATGTATGAAATATAATATGTCAAGAGCTTTGTAATGTTTTGAACAACTAATAATAAAAAATTCCTAATTTAAATGCTGTCTAGCTTATTAGTAAATTTTGTAGATACTCAACATGGTCTATGAGTTCCTTCTTATCGGACTTCATAGATCATGTTGTGTTGGCTCTTGGCTGCTAATGCCCCTCCCATGTGGAGTCTATTGTACTATGCGTTTACCTAAAGGCTAAGATCAGAACCATGTTGAAATAATATCTGTATCATCATGGAAAACAGCATCACTTATATCACCCTTTTGCTTTTTGGGCCTAATATGCAAGAAAGGGCTAATAGTATGGATTGCATTTCAATATACTCGCTTATGAGTTTAATAAGGCAGTCTATTTTACAATTGGAAAAATCAACACTCCCAACATTCTACTAGTAGAGAGTAAATATGACCGGGTCTTGTTTGAATTTCTCATGACCTTTCTTCACAAAAGGATGACCTATAGTTCCTTACTATGGCTTCCACATAATTTTCCACAAAACAAAATTCAGAAAGTTTAATTTAATAAACAAACACACAGATATTTTCTTAAATGTTTCTTTAGGAACCTCCCTTTTTAAATAAGTCATAAACTATGTAACTACCATTCCTAAATTAGCACCTGTTAGAAAGAAGCCTTTTTCATTTAACACAAAAGAGCAGTCTTTCCAATAGAATATTATCTAAGGGTAAACACACAGTTATATGGAAAAGATAATTTTTAAAAGATAGACAAGGGAAAAAGAGAAAGGAGGAGAAGGAGAGAAAGAGGTCATTTAATTACAGCAAGAAAATTTGGGTTAAACAGGAAAAGAACTTTCCAACAATACTGAATGTGCTTATTAAAAGACGTTTGAAACTTTCCTGGGACTTTCCAGTAGTCGAGATAGCTATGCATCCAAATTTTCCCAGAGTTCTTTTCATATAATTGTTAGAATTATAGTACTATTTTTCTTTTACATCAACTTTTGCATTAAGGTACAATTATGGCTCTTCTGTTAAAAAGTATTGCATATTCATACAAAACAATTTTACAAATGTAAAGAAAGTAGATAGAAGAAAAAGAATTGCATGTATTTTCACTATCCAAATAGAATGACTATTAATATTTGAACATAATTCCTTCCAGGCTGATTTTCATGCATTATCTTTATTTTAGAGATAATTTCTATTTTTAAAACTAAAATAAGTTTTCATTTTGTTTCTTTAGGTAAGACAGTGTATGTTCATTCAGATTAAGGTAAAATTAAACTTACAAAAATAATGAAATGATAATATAAGTATATGGTAAGCTTTTTTAGGAGAAGTCCCAGAATTTACAGTTTAAATATCAACTTAAAAATATTGAAAACATTATATAAACAAAGAAGTGATCCACTACTACAGTTGACACATTGACCTCTTAAAAAAAGTTGGGGGGTTAAATTATTTCACAAACTCTATCCAGAAATTTCTCTCTCATGAAAAATACTTCAGGCAAGCTGCCTATAAATGCAACATTAAAGCATTAAAATAAAGGTCAAGAATATGTTAATGACAAGCATACAAAGTTCAGAGCCCCTTCATTCCTGCTGACCTAATGTCTCTTCTAGTTCTCCCTATTGTCCTTACCCTTGGCTCCATAAATACTTTTTGAATCTTATCAATTTATACTCCTCTAGTACTTTCCAACTGTATTCGGCAGCAGAAATATTCTAAAAGTCATGCCCGTCATAACTGAGGAGAAATTACTGAATGATGACTTTGAAGATGTTATTTCCCAGTCTCATCATCTTACTTGATCATTGTGCTACTGTCCATACAGATTATAACGGCAAAATGCCAAATATATTGCATGTCTGTCACCCACTTCTACATCCAGGTGTGGCCTTGGAATTATTCTTAACACTATTTCTCTAAGAAATTTGACACTTGAAACTTTCTTATCACCTTTGAAAGTTTATTAAATTGTATATAAACATTTTATTTTGAAAACAGACATTTTTTATTATTGGTTACATCATATGATTAATTTCACTCAGGTAGCCTGACACAGAGGTCCCTTTTGCTTCTGGTAGTTTTCTGTCACCCTTGACTCCATTTTCATGTTAGATTAACTACTTCTTCTTTCTGTAACTCTTTTCTTTTTTTATTTATATATGACAGTGGAATGCATTACAATTCTTATTACACATATAGAGCACAATTTTTCATATTTCTGGTTGTATACAAAATTTATTAACACCAATTCATGTTTTATACGTGTACTTTTGATAATGATGTCCATCACATTCCACCATAATTTCTAACTCCATGCCCCCTCCCTTCCCCTCACATTTCTCTTCCCTATCTAGAGTTCGTCTATTTCTCCTACACTCCCCCTCCCTACCCCACTATGAGTCGGCTTCCTTATATCAGAGAAAACATGCAGCATTTATTTTTTTGGGGGGGATTGGCTAAATTCACTAAGCATTATCTTCTTTAACTCCATTCATTTACTTGCAAATGCCTTCCTAACTTTCCTTTATGTCATTCTGCTATTGTACTTTTAATTTTGGTGTGAAACATACTGATAAATATATATTCCAATGATTCCAGAAGAAAGTAAGTTGTTTTATTTTTGTGACTAAATTTCCCTTAATATTAGGTCAAAACTTTTCTTGTCTTAACTGGCTGCTATGGCTACTGCCATCATGTTCATCTATTAGCTATCTCTATGGGAAGACAGGGAAGGAGAAGGCTTGCCCATTTTCTTAGAAGCCTAGTCAAGAAGCCACTTTGTTCAACTTTCATTGTTATAAGACATAACTGATACGGAGGCATCATGGAAAATTCAGTTTTGAACTGGTTGGCTTTATGCTCAACTAAAATTTGAAACTTATAATTATTTTTAAACAAAGAGAGAATTCATATTAGAAAAAGGTATCTAGTTCTCTCAACTTACTCTTTCCCAGACTAGTCATATCTCTGAACTCTGGTTTTTACAAAATCCCTGAAAGTTTGTCTGTTTTATTTTGAATATTGGCCCACATAATTAGCCCATACCTATGGTTTCCTAACTCCATAAATCTGTGCTCTAAACATCTTGATTGCCTTCACCTTGAAGGATTAACCCCACAATTTCATGCTTGTTTATCAGAATAGATATGATAAATAGTGAAAAGGGTCTTCATTAGAGTCAAAGATCCCAAATGTATGACCGTGAGGAAGTTACTAAAAAATATTTCTAACTTCTTTGTTATCCTTACAGAATTGAAGTAAACATTCAGTAAGAATATACATATAACATTCAGTAAGAAAATGTATAAACGTGGCTGTATAACCAATGTGATTCTGCAACCTGTACACCTGGAAAAATAAGAAATTATACACCATTTGATTCAAATTTGTCATGAGCAAGTAATAAAAAAAAGAAAATACATATAAAATCACTTGTAAGTTGAAAAACTGTTAAAATGTTTGTGATGTGGGGAAATATAAGGGAACAAAATTTACCATATTATTCCTTGTCTGCTCATGAATGTGCCTCAACAATACCACATAAATATAATTATAATGCACTAAATGAAATAATACTAATAACAGAAGGGAGACTAGTGCAGTAAAGCAAGTGGATCAGAGGAGGGAGGAGGGGAGAAGTATGGAGGGAAAAGGAAGGGACTAAGGAATGAAAGAGATCAAATTATGTGCATGTAGGCTGTGGTCCTGGCTCAGTGGTAGAGCCCTTGTATGTCATGTTGAGGTGCTGGATTTGATCCTAAGCACCACATAAATTATAAGTCAAATAAAAAAATTGTGCCCACCTACAACTGGAAAAAGTCTTAAAAAGTATCTGCTTGTACAAATATGATGTAATAAATCCTGCTATTATGTGCAATTATAAAACTCCAGTAAAGATCTTTAAAAAATGTTCATGATCATTCTGTTTCTTAGTGGTGTTGTACAACTATCTCCTCACAGTGTTGTGGAGTTTCCTAATTTAACCATGGCATCAGTGATTTATTCAATCTTAGCTCTTAAATGTTTATCACTGGCACAGGCCCAGTTCTATTCCATATGAATTATTTGACTCTAGAGAGATTAGAATCTTATCCATGTAGAATTTTGTTGGGTTGAATTTTTAGTTGCGTTCAAGTGATAGAATAGCATAATGTTTTTCTATTTTACAGTTAATACTCCATACCATTTACAAACTCAACTTTTGGCCCTAATTAATTAAAGCTTAGGTTTCTGATGTTCTTTCTAATGCTTGATGCTATGTAGTCTTCACATTCCTTTCCTGGGTCATTTTGTATTCATTTCAGCTATTTAGCATAACTAATTTTGGCCATTTACATATTCTATCAAATTATAGCAATTCTGCTAGTAACTATAGCGACATGTATTCCCTGTTCCCAATCAGAAACGAAAAACTTTAATTCACATGAAAGATCTTATTTTATGTACTTCAGAAAAACAAATATTTCTTTCTATGCTAGTATCCACTATAAAATTAAGAGTCATTTGTAAGAAAGGTTAAAATGTAAAATATGTAGGGTTTCATATTTTCAGGAAATTTCATGATGTGTGACATGAATGGTGTTTTCATAAACAGTTGATCATTAATTTAAAATATACTACATGATAATTTTGCATGTTTTGTTGGAAATAGAGATTAGAGTAATGAGTTTTAGATATACTCTGAAGGTTCATTGGCAATACTGAATAAAGTTAATGATTTAGAATGCACCAGGACTGTTTATTCTTCCAGTAAATGAGAAATATAGGTGAGAGAGAAGTAACATCTAATGAATACTTACTTTTTATCATGTAGTATAGTACTTCTTTAACTTGAATTTAATTAAAATATAACAGCAATTCTAGAGGTAGGTATTATTAAATCTTCCATTTCCTAATAAGGAAAATTAAATTCACAAAGATTAAGTATATTGCTTAAATCACAAAGCTAATAGACTCAGGACAAAACCTAGTCCAACTTCTTTGAAGCCATTATTCATATTTCTTGCATAATACTATTGTCTGTAAACACTTGAAGGTAAAACATAAGTTTTGAAATTAATATTAATTTAAAACTTGTTAAGGTGTAAATTTTCAGCACAATTTATAGTCTTTGTAGTAAAAGCATGCAGTTTGGATATTGTCAAAACAAGTGATGCAGTCTACTCTCACAATTTACTGCTGATTAAGCTTGAAGTATAGAAGTTGTCAGAACTATTAGGGAATGACACATTGCAGATTGAATATTAGAAATATGGTCTTTGTGAAGTGTATTAATTAGATTATAGATTAATCTTCCAAAAAAGAAGTGGCTGATGACTATGCAGCTGAATTACCTAAATCTAGTCCTGGCACTAGCTGTAGGACATATGAAACATGACATGTGCAACATAGAATTCTAGTAATTTTGTCTCAGTAAGGAATGTAGTTGAATAAGTTGATCTTACTTTATTCCAATTAATGTCTGAAGAGTTGCTTTAGAAGTTCAAAAAGTATGTCGACTAATTTCATATTTCATTGATGCCATTATTAATCAGATATATTCAACCAAGGACAATATTTTGACTAATCATGCAATGATGCAAATTATACTTAACTTGGTTTGTCTTAAAATTTGAGTTATAATTTCCAAATCGGACTAACTCAATATTTGTTTTATAGATTAAAACCAAAATTCTCTCATTCTTACAAAGTTCAAAAGAATAGGTTTAGGTTTAGAAAACTGTGTGAACTCAGAACAATCAGAGATCAATTTCAAGGCCAGGAGATTCCCTAAGGTCCCTCCCAACTTTCTCATTTTAGTCCTAGGATAAATGCCAACCTCTCCCTCTACTGAGCATACACAGTATGTAACCTTTACATGGTAAAGCTCTGACCACTTTAATATTACATATCCTATAATATTGGAAGAATCAAAGAAAATGAAAAATCCCCCTTTTCTAAACTTGCAAGGCTGGAATCAGTAGCTTCATGGTTTATTTGCCTTGGTTGAATTATACCACCAGGTCAACTGAGAGCTGGCTACTGAATCACAATTCCACTCTGGAGAAACTTCAGGCTTGTTCACAGTTACTTTTGGTTAGAATAATCAAGTGATTGACCTTAGGCATAAAAGTACCAAAACTGGTTGCAGTTTCTACAGTTCAAAACAACAGTCATGCTCACTATAGTAATTCAGTATAACTAGGCCATTAAAAATGTTAGTGTGCCTTCCAGTTCACAAACAAAAGAATGGTGGGGGCTGGGGTTGTGGCTCAGTAGTAGAGTGCTTGCTTAGCATATGTGAGACACTGGGTTCCATCCTTAGCACAACACAAAAATAAACAAATAAAATAAAGCCATTCTGTTCATCTACAACTACAAATTAAAAAAAAAAAAGAATGGCGGATAATCTAGATGAAGTACTGACTTAGAGAATGTTAAAACTTATTTAACAGAATTTTTCTTCTCACGTTGCTATTTAAAAAAGGTTTGAAAGTTCACAAAAACAATTTATTAATATAGCTACAACAAACCCCTATCTAAATTAACAAGATTCTGGAGGGCAGAGCTGTCCTTCCATGAGAATGACATTCCACATAGGGAAGGAAGATATCTACTGTGAAAAGTCTCCAAGAATGAATTCCAATAGGTGAAGTGTACCACAGAATTGTTAACATTAGAAATAGCAACATTAAGTGGCTTTGTATATGCAAGCAATTCCTTTTCCATTCTAGGGTTAAGATTATTAAGATTCTTTCATATTAACTTCAATCATTTTCCTTTATTAATAAAAACAAAACCCAATGTGTTTGAAATTAGAGCCTAAGATTACTTTATATGTGGTATCTTTTCACCTCCCCTGTAACCTTGTGTGTGTGTGTGTGTGTGTGTGTGTGTGTGTGTGTGTGTGTGTAGGGGTGTGTATGTATCTCTGGAACTGGGGATTAAACCCAGGGCTTCCAGCATGCTGGGAAAGTGCTCTAATACTGAGCTACAATACGAAACCTTTTTTTTAAAAAAAATATTTTAAGACAGTACCTAAATTGTGTAGGCTGGCCTTGAATTGTGATTCTCTTGTCTCACCTTCCCAAGTACCAGTATCTGGGATTGTTGTTATCCACCACTGCACCAGGCCCTTTCCAGCAATCTTAACCCCTTGAAATAAAACCTTCATTTCTCCCTGAATTAAGGAGTGCAGAATCACATGGAGTGGAACCTTAAATTAACTACTTCCTTCTTTCTTTGTCTCATTTGTTAATCTGTTATTACTATACATTCCAGTTGAAAATAAGAAAATAGGCACTTAGCATTTGTATCATGCTTTACCTATGATGTGTTAAAGCCAGTTTTTCCAGTAGCACCAATATATTTTGGTTCTATAAAGGACAGGGAATAGATATATACTAAAATGAGACAAAGGCATCTGATACTACCACCTACATAAATGGGTCGAGGTAAGCCAAAATGAAAAAGTGAACTTACTTTGAAACCTGTAATGGCAAGTTTTATTCCCCTTCCTTTTGGTTGGCAACTGCTCTCACAAGCTTTGCTCTAATATTCAGAGAAGTTTTTGACATTAAACCAGAAAGACATGATGACATTTCTAAGTTCACCAACACCCAAATTTCACAGGTAAACTATAAGAATTGCAAAGAAAGGATTGATAGTGTAAAGAGCATAACTATGCACATAGTTTCTGATAAATGTCAACCTAGTGTCCCTTGTTATGCTCTAAGCAGAGGGCCTTTGAATGATGTGAGAAAAGTAGGAGGGAGAAGAAGTATTTCTTAAAAGTCTCACTCTCACTGAGTTTTGAGAACAATATTTTGCAACCACAACAATAAAACTAATTGTTATAAGTTCATGAGAACAAAATTTTATTTAAAATGAACTACATTAAAAATGATAATAAAAAGGACTTAAGAAATATCATTGGTGGTATCTCTTTCAGGATTATCTACTATAAAGTTAGCCAATCTCCATCAAGTTGTACTCTTTCTTACTATTCTCTCTTTTCATTTTAATTAGCTCGTGTTTATTCTCAGAAGATGAAGTTATGAAGTTGATAATGGTCATTTATAGAAGTGAATTTTATTCCCACAATAATAACACTTTATTGATTGAATTTAGATCTCTATGTTCTGAAAAAAAAGTTGAAGAGTATTAACATTTTAATAACTCCATATCTCATCAAGATGAATTTCACACCATTCTCAAAAATTACTGTATTATATAGACCAAAATACTTGAAGGGAAATTTTTCCAGATGTGTTGATCTTTGCTTGGGAAAATGAAGTTAGTAATTGTATATTGTCCTATAGGCAACCATGTGTCTCACATTTATCTATTTGATGTTGCTGCTATCCTATGTTGAACACTTGTTATTCTGGAAATTATTTTGATTTCCCCAAGTTTCACATCTCTTTTACACACTTACTGAAGTAAAGAGGGCCCTCCATATTCAAATAAATAACAAAGAGGTGGCCTAAAATTCATATCAATAGTAGGATATTAAAAATGTGCATATAATTATAGATATATGAATGAAGCAACTGTTGCTTTAAATTTATGTGCAGGTCCACACAAACAGCCAAAAGATTGACATAGGAACAAAGACAATTTCATCAAGAAAGGATAGTCTAACAAATAATGCTGGAACAATTGGAAGTCCACATGCAAAACAATGAATCCAGACACACATATTAAACCCTTCACAAAAATTAATTTGAAATGGACTATAGCTCTAACTTTTAAACAAGGAACTATAAAATTCCTAAAAGTTGTCATAGGAGAAAATCTAGGTGATCTTGAGTTTGGCAACGACTTTAAAATTCAACAACATTCAGCACAATGTATTAAAAATAGGGCTGTGTTGAAGTTTAAAACTTCTGATTTGGGAAAGATACTTTGAAGAAAATGAAAACCCTTATAAGGCACAGACTGGAAAGAAATCTTTGAAAAATGCATTTATAATAAAGGACTGGTATCCAAAATATACAAAGAATATTTTAAACTCAACAATTAAAAAATCTATTTAAAATATGGGCCAAAAATTTGAACAGACACCTCACCAAAGAGGATATACAGACAGCAAATAAGTATATGAAAATATGCTCAATACCATATGTCATAAATAAATAAAAAATCAATGCTATTAAACCACTCTACACCTACTAAACTATCTGAAATCCAAAAAGCTAACAACACCAAATGACAACACCATATTCCACAAAAGAGATGGTGGAATATGGAAATTCACATTCATTGCTGGTAGGAATGAAAGTGGTACTGTCAGTTTGGGGGGCAGTTTGAAAACTCTTTACAAATTGAAACATATTTTTACTATACAAGTCCCACAATTTCAGTCCTAGGAATTTACACTAATTAGTTGAAAACTTGTGTACACAAAAACCTGCTAAAATAATCCTAGCAGTTTTATTTACAATGGCCCAAATTCAAAGCAACCAAGATCTCCCTCCATAAGTGAATGGATAGACAAGCTTTGGTATATCTAAATGTTGGAATATTATTCATCACTAAAATAAATGAGCTACTAAGCCATGAAAAGTCACAAAGGAGTTTTAAATGCATTTTTCTAAGTGAAATACCCAATTTGACAATTCTAGATTCTGTATAATTTCAACTATATGACTTTCTAGAAAGGGCAAAACTATGGAGATAACACAAAGACGACTGCCAGGAGTTCAATCAGGAAGAAGAGATGAACAGGTGAAGCACAAGGGATGTACAGGATGGTGAAACTATTCTAAATGATACTGTAATGGTAGATGCACAGCACTATAAATTTGCCAAAACCCATAGACTATACAACACAATGATGTGTTTTATGAACTTTAGTTACTAATATTAATTCATTAGTATTGGCTAATAGATTGTAAAAAATATATCATATTAATAATAAGGAAAACTGAGAACAATGTTGCTGGTGAGGGAATACAGATTAACTCTCTATACTTTCTACTTCATTTTCCTCTAAGTCTAAAACTACACTGAAAAAAAGTAGTCCATTAATAAAGAATGTTCAGGAATGTCATGGCTGAACTGAGAGTTTCTAGCTCAAACTCTACTTTTAAACAAGGAAAGTATAGAAAGCAGACATATGCTAATCATATCTATGTAGGCACACATATATTAATTGAGAAAATACTACTGTGAAAATTGATTTTAAAAAACCCATTCAGTTGCCATATCCAGTGAACACATCTCTCTATCATTTAGAGGCAAAACTGTGTAATCTTGCTTTGTCAGAAATTATTTTTAAAGGTTTTAATTGTGACGATTCTATACCTCATTTTATTAATCATCTTATGCATTTGTTGGGTGGTAAATGATGGGGGAAATTATATTATCATAAAATATTTTTTCTACACTTATTTTCTCTGAAGTGTTTACTTAGTTGTCTTGTCTGCCAAAAAGAAGTCTGCTAAAATGTAATTGACTACAGGTTCTCCATCCTCTCTCCTAAATGACATCTACACAAAAGATTATTTAACTCGATCAAGGTATAATCATGTGTATAACTTAAATAGATCCATTAATTTCGCATTCTCTTTAATTTTAGGGACCATTGGTACCATATACTACTTTCTCAGAAATTGTATCTCACAATCTGTTCAAGACATTTCTAATTTAAATTCCCAGATTTTTTAACCATTCCCTAACATTTTAATTAGTTAAAATATTTTGAATTATTCTAATCTGCCACTTTCTATATAAATAAATAAATGATTGAATGTGGGAATATACGTAGCAGACAGTGAATAATAGGAACATGAAATTAAGAGGATATTTCTGTAGAGTGGTCTTAGGAGCTTGTTTCCAACTTGCTTTATTTTAAAAGGCTACTTACCTATGGCCATTCTGGCCCTGCTCTGGCTGAAGCCCATAGGATATGTTACATTCCTCAGCAAACAACATGTTTTCCTTAGGGATATTCTCTCAAGGCCTAGGAAGGTAAGACTTCTCTTTGTCGATAAACAAACAAATAATAAAACATTCCAATTAGAATCTGTAAGCAATGTGAACCAAAGTTGCCTTTCAATCTTTAGCATATCACTTTAATTTATTAAAATAGTTAAATTTAACTATCACATTTTTAAAAATTTAACTGTTAAGTGGTTTTTGCTTGAGTACTTGTGAACAAAATCATGGAAAGTGGGGGCTTAAAAATCTGGTGCAATTCTGCTTGTCAAAAGAAGTGGTATCTGGGTAGGGTTCTCTAGAAAGTTCTTGAAGACCACAATAAAACTGGGGAAAAGGAGATGCTAAGTTGCTCTCCTCTTTGAGACAGCCCACCTTCTCCCTTAAAAGTGTTTTCCTTTTTCTTCTAATAAAATTTGCTGTACATTTACTATGTTTTCATGTCTTGCTTGAGATGTTCTCCCACCAGAACATAAGAATTGAAAGACACAGTGAGATTCCTGAATTCCGGGGACTATTGCTGGTAACTGGTGGCCAAATATTTGTTTTTCTCTAAGAAACATTAAAATAGCAACTCAGTGAGACCCTGTCTCTAAATAAAATACAAAAAAAGGGCTATGAATGTGGCTCACTGGTTAATTGCCCCTGAGTTCAATCTCCAGTACCAAAAGCAAACCAACAAACAAAAAGAAACATCAAAATCAAAATCTATAGAATGGTTACCTTGAAGCTAAACTTGAAACACTATGAATTAATGATAATGTGTGACTATTTGGAGGCAAAATTCTTTGAAGGGAATTCTTTTATAAAAGAAACTCACCTCAAAAGTTTTGGGGGCCCAAGTTAAGTATACAACTAGAAGACACATAAATTTTCTTACCTAGTTTAAAGTTATTAAACAACAAACTATTAAATAAAATGTTTTGTTTCCTGCATTGATAGATACACTTATATACAAGCAAAATTGGAAATATGCATATACAAGTTATGGTTTTTAAGTAACTAAAAATTAGCCAACTGTCAAATATAATTATTGAACATATCTAGTTGTTCTGTTCATAAACCAGCAGTATTCAGATAATTAATAAAAGAAAGACATCTATAGTTCAAAAGTTACCAAACATTTATTTCATAAATATTATTGTTTTTGCTCTCATTTAATAAAAAGTATTTATTTTGTTATAATCAAAATTTTCGTATGATATGTGCTGAAGTGACAGTTATGATTTAAAGCAAAGATCAGTAACTTCTCATGCAAATAACTAGATAGAGAATATTCAGTTTTGCCATTAAAAATCTGGTCTCTGTCAGAACTATACCTTATAATGTGTAAACACCCAAATAATACGTAAAACAATGACCTTCCCTTAGTTCCAGTAAAACTTTATTTCTGAATACTGAAATAAAAATTTGTAAATTCACATATCGCCAGGCACTGTGGAACATGCCTGTAATCCCAGAGTCTTGGGAGTCAAGAGGATCACAAGTTCAAAGCAAATCTCAGCAACCTAATGAGATCCTCAGCAACTTAGCCAGACTTTGTCTTAAAATATAAGATAAAAAGAACTGGGAATGCAGTTCAGTGATAACGTATGGATTCAATCCCCAATACATAATAACAATAATTCAAAATTATTAGATAAATGAAAAAGATGGTACAGATTATAAATTTTGAATACTAAAGATTTAAATCAAAATTTAAATTTAGACTAGATTTTTACATAATTTTTGAAAACTTAATTAAATCTAATTAAACTTTTTATAAAAATAAAATGTTTTACAATTCTAGTGATCACTGTTCATATACTCACCAGTATAACATGCTGTATGTATAGACCTGCTTGTATACAACTTTAAGAATAATACAAGTTAAGTAATATTAGAAAATATCATTCAGTTGCTATTTGCAATTCAATTTGCAATTCAAATTAGTTGGTAATACTAATTTGTGAGTATATCTGGAAGCATGAATGAAGATACCAAAAGTAGTCAGAAAATGGACACTGAGCACTCCTGGGAATGACTGCTAAATAATACATCATTGTGAAATATATATTGTATTCATGCTATCTAAGAATAAGAATTGAACCCTTTAATTATGTTGTCTTTTCTCTTTTGTTCAAATGCTCCCCACACCTTGAAGTACTGCCCATATCTGATTTTGGCACAACTCAAAAAACCTTATGGATGCAATTTGTTGGGGCACATAAAGAAAAAGATGTGAAATGATTCTCTCGTATCTGAACAGTTGGTCATGTGAATAGAGGGCAAGGTTTGAAGGTCTTGTTATGCTAGAAGAGGGCAGCAGATCCTAAGTAAAAGACATATACATGTGAACTTGAGTAGGATTATTTTGAGTATTTCTATATATTTTCTATTGCTGAAAATACTATTACATTTACATATCATAAATTTAGAAGCTTAAAACAACACACATTTATTATCTCACTATTTCTCTTGGTTAGGAACCCAGGTATAATTTAGCAGTGTTCTCTGTTTCTGAGGCTCCAAATGTTGCATTCAAGGGGTCAGATGGAGCTGCAGACATATATGAGAAGTAACTAGGGAAGGATCCACTTCCAAGTCCATTCAGTTTGTTGACACAGTCCAGTTTTTCTGTGATTGTAGGAGTGAGGAACTCATTTACTTGCTGGTTGTTGGCTGCAAGCCCTTGTCAGCTGTCAGCTGGAGGACACCCTCAGTGCTTGGAAGTCACCCAGAGTTACTTGACATGTCACATTGTCCAACATATCTGTTTGCTTCTTCAAAGCCAGTAAAGAAGAGAGAAACTCCAGGAAGGTGAATGCTGCCACCATAATCATGAAATCTTATGCATATCATCACATACATTCCAGTATCTTTTGTGTATTCTGTTCAATAAAAGTAATTTACAGGTCCTGCCCATACTGGAGAGAGGGATTACGCATGTATGTAATACCAAGACTTTAAGAGCCTATTCACTATAAGGCCTCTCTTCTTTGGATGTTACTCAGTGTACTGAATTTATCTCAGTGATTAACTTATAGATTATTTAATCATATTGAGTATTTTTCTAATTTTTCCCCATTAGCCAAGGCATTTGTTTTACTTTTTGAGAAGAGCCAAGATTCTATTTCTTCAATTATAAGGGGTTCTGGTCATTTGGGAAAAAAAGGAAGAGGAACAAGAAGAAAGGAAAGAGAAAGAAACAGAGAAATAGAGAAGAAGGATGAGGAGGAAAGAAAGGAGAGAGGTAAGAGGAAGAGAATCAAGAAAAGTAGGGTAATAAAGGAGGAGGAGAGGGGGAAAGTAAGAAGGAAGGAAGGACAGGAACACTTAGAAATAGAATATCATTCCTGTCACACAAATGCTGTCTACCACAGTAGGTCAATACAATATTTACTTTGGAATGGTAGTGATTTGGGGTTTCTGGATGTATGACTCATAACAAATGTTTCTCGATGTTGATACTTAAATTCTCTTTCTACTTCATGGAAAAGAGCAACAAGGTCAGATTACCCTGACGTCTGCTCATTCACTTTAGTTGCTTTATACTGTCCTACTTCCTAGAAACCTTGCTCAGTTAAGACAAGATAAGATGATGTTTGTTCACTCAGCTGTCAAGGTCTTACCTTAGGGATGTGCCCATACAAACACAGATTTGCATAGAAATAGAAGAAACAACTGCAACTTAATGGGAATTCTTCATTAATTGACATCTTTAAAACTGATTGCTTGTTTCTATTACCAACTTTGAAATCTCAAATACTGAAACTGCCATCAAACACAGCATCAACTTTATGAAATATATTTAGGTTTTGTATTTGTATATCCATCGACTGTTCAAAAATGGTGACAGCAAATCTTTGTGCATTTAACAGGTTCAATTATATATCACACCTGAACGAAGAATCTCAGGTACCCGATATAAATGTTTAATAAAAGCAGTCATAAAATTTCACATGACCACTTTGATTTTAAGAACTAAGTGACAAAACCGTTCTTGCAGTCTCTCTCCAAATATGAAAAAAAGATGCCTCTGCTGTGCACAGATTTGAATTGTCCCCATTTATAGCCTTATGGTGTCTAAATTCAGTAGCTTTAAACAGCAAATCAATCATGAAGTGCAACGAGAGGTCATGTGGAAGGTTAGAGGAGTTTAGTTTTGTGATTGTATGAAAAACAGACCATAGTACTTCTCTCAAGAGCAGCCCATGATAAATAGTCGAATACAAGTGTCCTGCAAACTTTAGCTTTAGAGTCTGGTCAAGTATTATGTCCTGGGAAAAGGAGTATAGGAAAGCTGACTAGTTATACAATTTACAAAAGTGGAAAATGCTGATAAAATATAAGGATATAACTGAAACTATAAAGCTTCCATTACAGAATACTTTGCAAAGATGGCCCATAAAAGAGTAATGACACTTACGTAAAAAGCTTGATATTTTGAACTATTATTATGGGATCTTGCAGCAATTGCAGAAAGGTTTCCAAGTGTGAATCAAACTGAAATTAGTGAAGATAGACTGGGGATAAATTTATTTCATTTATTTCATTTACAAAAGTAATGAATACAATAGTAGGGAATAAGTCCTCATGAATTCCTGACACAAGAAACTTGCATCGAGCTCTCTTACAATTAGCTATGATTTTGCATATATTTCATTGCCTTTATTTACCCCCAAATTAACAAAATATTATTCATTTACTGAAAAAATAATAAAAACAATTTCTTTAGCAAGCAGACAGAACACCCATTGTTTTATCGCCATTTAAATAAATTTTAACCTGTTCCTTAAATTAAGCAGAATAACCACAAATATCTTTCAGTATGTATTAACCAGACAAAAAACAGTTTAATTCTAGATTATGGAAAATTTAAGGGAGGAGTTATGAGATATAAAAAAGATATGTGATAAAGAATCTATGCCCAATGTACTGCTAGTAAGTATGTCATAGGTTTATTTTAATTATTTATTTAATTGGTTTAGAGATGAAGATAATTCATCTTATAAAATATGTTTTGCAGTGTCATTTGCTACATTTGTTTGGAACAATGACCCAACTGGAAAAATGAAGGTTAAGATGCAGTTAAAAGATTATGGCCCTTGGACTGGGTTTGAGGCTCAGTGGTAATGTGCTTGCCTAGCATGCGTGAGGCACTGGGTTCAATTCTCAACACCACACACAAATAAATAAAATAAAAGTCCATCAACAATTAAAAAATATTTTTTAAAAAGATTATGGCCCCAAAAGTCTCCAGCTCTGTTTTTCCACAGCAGTTCATTCCATTATAAACTTAATTAGAAAGCTTTTCTTTTTAATGTTGGGAAAAAGCATTTTGAAATGACTTAGTCTCCATGTAGGATTTTCAAAACTTATTAAATGGCTGATTTACAGTTACACTAAATTGATTTTTTATTTTTAATACACCAAGTAGGAAGATGCTATAAAAGCTTTTAAGGAAGCAAATGAATCTTTTGGAGTGGTCTATATGCTGTTTTGATCAGACTGTATGAAGCCATGATTGTTACAAGTATCAAATGCATTAATACAGTAAAGTTTTGGGTACCAGATTATGTGAAAGAATAGTTGGCAGATATCTATTTATGATTAACCTACATAAAGAAATATACTTTTATTTTTCACTGAAAGTGATAGGACTTTTATTGTGTAAACTATGATTCTATTGCATTTGTGCAATGATTTGTAGTTGCTGAAAGTTGTTAGGCATTCTAAAAGCCAAAGTATGAATGGGATTACAATCTACCTAAAATTTATTGCATTCAGTAAAGGGCTAAAGCACTCAAGCTTTGAAATCATCTACTGAAAAGACTGTTTATTCCCCATATAAAATCTTACTGTATATTGTGTCCTTAAAGATATAAGGGCTGCAATCGAGCAGACTGCTAAACATCTCAAATATTAATTTATTGGCTTCCAAAGCTGTGCTTGCAGAGCATACAGAGTAGCAGATTAGGGGCTGGTAAGAAAAATAAGTGAGATTTGACAATTCTATTTAAATCTTCTGTGGTTTGGAATTGGAATATTTTAAGGCTACATGAGTTGAAAAAGATATTTTGAACAAATAGCTTCATAAACTACGTTTGGTTTTAAAAGCTGGAGGGATTTCAAAAATTCATTTTCTTCTTCAGAAATAATTAGAAGTGGGAAGCACTTATTGAAAATATCAGAAAACACAAATAGTGCAAACTCCCCACAGGTGAGTATCCTGCTATAGTCTTCTCCTGATGACTCACAGCCTATCTAGCACAGGTGTTTCTGCCTTCAAAAGGCACGTTTATTCCCTGGCCTGGGCATTTCATTATTTGTTTCTAATAATCTGGGTGGCAACAAAGTCAGGTTTTGTATAATTTACAATAGGTTTTCAGAATGAGAAATGAACCATGTCTTGGAACAACTTACATTCGGGTAAGAGATATTTTCCGGTTAATTGATTGTCTTAGAATGCCTAGTACAGGGGGTTAGATAAGGCAAATGATAAAAAGAAGATAGGGAGAAGCAGGAATTAGCTCTCTGCACAGCCTTGTTTAACAGAAGAAGCCTATCAGAAAAACATAGAGCAGTCTATTTCAAAACACTACAAAAATTTGAAGAGTAAGTAAAGAAAATGCTCCACTACTTTAATGGCTCATCCCAAACCCTAGGGGGAAAAAGAGATCAGACAATAAAAGATATCCCCAAACTCTGAGATTTATTAGTTCACATTCACAAATGTCTGCTTTGATCTCACTTTTGCATTTTTAGGTTAGTCCTCTGCCTTTCTTTAGGTTACCTTTACAATTTCTCTACCATTACTTAGATATATTGGTAGGAAATTTAATTTTTTTCTACTGTGGATTCCTTAGAATTTGAAATAGTACCTTTCCCAGCAGAGACCTCCCATACCCAGCAGATCAGCACTTAAAAATAAGTTGACCTAGAATTCAAGAAAGAAAAGTGACATCCTCCGGACACATATTACCAGCACTAAAAAGAGCATATTGAGAGTATTTTAAAAAGGGGGGGCATTTTACTTCTGTGTCAACACATAATTTGCATAGGGAAACTAAGTTCACTCATCTCCTGAAAGTGAGGAGTATTTTGTTGTATTATTTACAGGTTTGTTTTCACCACTGGTATTTTTTTCAGATTTCTACATAGCTATCCTTTTTTTCTGTGACCTTTGTATTGGTGCAACTTGAATTTGATTTTGCAACTAGCTCAGTTACCTCATGACCAGTCCCTGGAGTCACACAGTCCCTGCACTTTTCTGCTTTGTAGTGCCAAAACCTTCATGCCTCGCTGAAAACTGCATAACATTAAACACATGCTGCAGATATATGTTCAAATTAGAGATGTAACAAACTATCCATTGAGAATCCACTAAATCACTGAAGCAACAAACCTGCAGATCCAGAGTTAGCACTAGTAAATTACAATCTATAATATACTTCTCCCTCTGATGATAAAAGTAAAGCATATTTTATTTTAAAATGCTGACAATAACTCCTGAGCAATCAATACCTTTCTTGGAGAAGGAAAATTGCACAGCCCCAACTGCTACTGTACATACATTGTAAAGGACAGATGAACTATAGATGTGAGCCCTTCAGCAAAGCCCAGGTATGAAAAGTCTTTGGAATCTGGCACTTAGATTGGATTCAGCAGTCAGCCCTTGAACTCTTTGTGTTACATGCACTGAGCTGCTCATGTTTGACAGCATGCTGTCTTGCAAGCTTCAGGGATGTCTAAAAATCAAATGCCAAGATTCTACTGACAAATGTGTGGTTTTTCCCCACCTCCCCTTCAGGGTATGTGGGCTAGGTGTATGTGATAAAAACAGAGCAGGAATGTGATACTATATGGAATACTATAAGGAAAATATGCATTCCTGAAGTATCAAATCCTTGCTGATAAAGAGACGCTAAGTTCTGCAATAAAAATACACATTTTAAAAAGAACAGAAAGAAAAAAAACTTTCTTAAATAGAATATAACTCTATAAAAACACATTCTGGGGTATTATGCCTCTATTATGCATGAGGTGAGGGTGAGGGAGCTGAGAGGTTTTGTCTCAGAAAATAACATACATGTAGAAAGTAGAGCTTTATTGGTGGTGGAGTGGAGCCACACAAAATAGAACTGGGAAATAAGCATATCAGTGTGCCCCTGATTATAGAGTATGTGTGACTTTTTGATCACTGCCTAATTGTATTTTGATAAGGAAGAATTCTTAGCAATTTTTCCAGATGAAACTTTAGCATCTTTACTTTATGAATCAAATGGCTTATTTTCAAAATAGCCTATTTTTGTAGTTGTATCATCACTACGTCTATGAATGTCTGCAAATACTTCAGGTTTGGGAAATTTACTTTTCAAATTTGAATCCCCCCTCCCATTGCTATGAATGAGAAACTTCCGTGTATAACATTTGATGAATCACTCTTCATATGTACGTCCTTCAAGGAAGTTTGGCATCTTTCAGTTTTATGGCTGATGGCAATCTGTTTTAGGCATCTAAAAAACAACAAGGAATTTTTATGGTGCTTCAAATCAGGGAACCAATCCAAACAATGATAAAAAAGAGCAAAAAGATATGTTATTAATGTGAAAAATTCAAAAAGGAAAAGTTGTACCTTTACATTCCAGCTGTAAATCAGCCCAAGAATAGTACAATTCTCTCACAGCTTCCATACACAGTAAAGGCACACCTTGTGCCAGTCATTGGACTGGCAGTACATCTTTTTTTTAAATGAGTAAGATGTTCTCTTTGCTCTTTTTATGCTACCATCACCTGTGAATTTATCAAAAAAGTTGTTAAAGCAATTCATATCTTTGGACGACATAGCCTCTGTTCATTTAATTGTTCATCCAATTCATTCAATCAATGTTTATTGAGCTATCCTTTTTATCCTTTATAACACTATAACAAAAGATTTTCTCTGCTTTCAAGGTACTCATGAGCTTGTGAGGAGGCCGACCATTAGACAAGTAACTACAATGAGAAGGGTTAGTTAGAATGCTGTCATAGAAGTTAGAGCACGAGAGTTTATGGAGCTATGCTGAGAACTGCAAGTAGTCTGCTGTGCCTAGAGCTTTGGGAACTTAGAGTAGAAAGCAGTGATTAAACACAACTGAAACAGGACCATATTATATTGAGGTGTGAATGTCAGAGTAAGGAGTTTGGAAGTTATCTGATGTACAGTGGGAGGCAGTTGAATATGATTATGTAAGGGAATCACATGATCAACCAAGGATTTTTAGAGGTCAGTCTTCAAACTATGCAAGGATGGTCTACAAAGGGAAGAGATGAAAAATCAGAAACAGATTAGAAAAGTATAGGAGATTTTTAATATGATTCATGAAAGACCCAAGATATTTACAGTGAGAATTGAGATGTACATCTAGATTTGGGGCATACTCAGAATAACAAACTGTCATGATGGGAAAACATGTTGTTATGGTTTGGATATGAGCTGTCCCCTTATGGCTCATGTGTAAGACAATGCAGGAACGTTCAGAAGTAAAATGATTAGATTTCAAGACCTACAATTCACCAGTGGATTAATCCAATGTATGGATTAATAATTTCAAAGGACTACTGGGTGTTAACTGTATGTATGTAGGGTGTGGCTGGAGGAGGTAAGTCATTGGGAGCATGCCTTTGGAGATAGTATAGTGTCCCTGGAGCCTCACTTCCAATGATTCCCAGCTGCTATAGGATGAGCAGCTTTCCTCTGTCACCAGCTTCCACCAGGATGTTCTGCCTCACCTCAGGCCCAGAGAGATGAAGTCAGCTATCCATGAATTGAAATGCTGAAACCATGAGCAGAAATAAACTTTTCCTCCTCAAGGTTGTTCTTGTCAGATAATTTTTGACACAGTGATAAAAAACTGACAAATGCACATGTTACTGTGCCATTGTCTGGTGATACATAGGGTTGTTTGGGAGAGAAAGGGACTGAAAAGGACCATGAATTACTATTCAATGGGAAGGACACACAAGAGGGGAAAAACATGTATATGGGGCAAAGATAAATGACTTATTTTTAAAGAATTTGATGTTAATGTGTCTGTGTAAAAATCAAGTAGAGATGTGAAACAAGCAGATAGAAATAAAAGTCTGAGAAAAAGATAAAATAAAAAACCTCTAGCAATAAAAGTTTCCATAAATCTATTCCTCACTGTAGAATATTGGTCTTCACTTTTTTTTTCATTGTGGGGGGAAATTTTCTCAAGACTTACTAGTTTAATTTCAATATGCATGAATTCACTAAATTTAAATCAGAAAAATATAAATCACTTCCTCACCTGAGTCAATACCTCTTATTAGTCTTCATGTTTTAAAACAATCTGCTCAATCCCTTGGTATGTTCCCTTTATTTCTCTGTTTTTTTTTCCCTTTCATTCATTAATCAGAACTCTCTGATGTTAGAACAATAATTTCTAATGAAAGGGAGGATCTTTCTTCTATCTCATTCTCTCCTAATGAAGTATATTGCTTTATAGTTTTTCTCTTTCTTTTCTTTTCCTCTCTTTTCTCTTGTCCTTTCCTTTCTTTTCTCTTTTTTTTTTCCTTTTGCCTCAACAACACATTGGACAGAGGACAGTTCCTGCTGATTCCAAGCTCCTTTCTTACATTTCTTTAGGTACTGTTTTTAATATTTTCCTGATGACATTCCTTTGCAATAAGTCATATCCTCATTTTACACAATCATATGACTTTGTTAAAATTTCCTACATCCCTTAATGCACTAACTTCTCCCAACATGCTTGAAATCATCTGCCACCTTGAAGGTTTTACTGTGCTCCACTGCAGGAACATTTGTAAAATGTGGACTACCCAGGTCCCTAGAGAATCCCACTGTTTTTAATTCTCTATTTTGGAAATACCTATTTGTTTCCTGAATTGAAGTGAATTCTCTATTTTTGTAGGGAAGGTTGTTTGTTTTGTTTGTTTCACTATTTTGGTTTTACAAGGCCAATGAAGTCCTTGTAGATGTGGAACCTTGACAGAGGCCTTTTTGAGGCTGAAAATAGATATCTATTGGACTCCCTTTGTTATGTTTATATTTGTTAGAACCACAATAGATCAGTCAGGCTTGATTTTTTTCCTTCGGTAGAGCTTGCTGCCCCCCCTTTTTTCCCAATATATCCTTTGCTAAAGAGTTAGAGGATGGAAATAAAGCACATTGTTTGTCAATGATTCAGGATAACTAAGGAAATAATGAGGGAATGCCCAAATTTTGAAATAGTGATTTATTTACCTGAATAAAATTAAATATACTCACTAGAATAAATAAAATTCATTCTTATGACTGCATACAACAATGCTATAATACAGAAATGTCTGTTGTATCTTCTGATGAGTAATGTGGATGAATATGCTGTTTCCTCTGATGTAGGGGATGAGATAAAGGAATAAAACTGGAGCCTTTGAGCCCACAAAAATCAACCAAAAAGCAATTGCTGAAAAATAAATAAATGGATTGATTAAAAAATCGGTGCTTTCCGATTTGACATTTTTGGGGGAATGACTTTTGATAAGATGAAGTGAAACACCAGATTTTTAAAAATGCCAGGCTGTTCCTTTCTAAATAGGATTTTAAGTAAGCTCTTTTTTTTTTTCCCTTTCTCACTCATTTAGGAGGGGAAAAATCAACCTTTTTGAACATAGTACATATGGTTGCCTCGGCAACAAGCACAATAATAACATCTACAGCATCCATGTGAGTCTTAATTATAGCATTATATTAAACTAGCATATGTTAATTCTTTAGAAAAACACATATATTTCTTACTATGGAGAATATTAGCTATTGATACATGGCTTTTCAAATTAAAGCACCTGCTTCTTTACAAAAATAGTTTCATTACAAATAACCAAGAATCCAAGCAGCTTCTGTGCTGGTATTTCAGGAACACAAGCCAAGGCCAATGAGTTGGACATTTTGTTTATATTATCACTTTTTCAATAATTTATTATCCGTGATGTTTTTAGCTCAGTGGGAAATGTTTTAATTTTTATCTTAGGTGTAAAAATGGTCTGCTATAAAAGAGTTTAGAAGTATATTAAGGAGATAAGACTATCATGTAAAAATATTCAATAATATCAATATTTGCATATTTTCATACATATTATCTAAATAAAGTAATATGGTCTTGTGTTGACTTGAATCAAGCATTTGCCTATGGTGTTGCTGCATTAAAAAAAAAAACCCACAAGTTTCATCACTTAAAACAAATTTATTTGCTTCCCTTGGCCCCAAATGGTTACCAGCTTTCTTTCTTACATGGTTCCCTGCAGCTTCAAGCCAGCAATGGTACATTAAATACCGCTTATGCTCTGAATCTCTGACTTCTCCTTCTGTGACCAGCTGGAGAAAATTTTCTGCTGTTAAAAGGCTCACCTGGTTGTGTCAGGCCCGCCATATTAATCTCCATGTTTTATGATCTATTCACTTGGGATTTTAATTACATTCACAAAATCCCTTCAGAAATTTACCTGAATTAATGTTTAATTAAGTAACCATGAAACAGGAATCTTCAATATTCATATTTAGAATTCTTTTTACCACACTATGTAACATCAGGAAGGGATGGGAATAATTGAAAAATCTCCTTGGTAGAAATGGGACTTGGACTTGTCTTTGAAAAATAGGTACAATTTGGACATTTAGAGAGAGAGAAACAAAAGCATACCATTCTAAACAGGAGAAACAGCACAAACCAAAGCACAGAGAGAATCAGGCCACCAGCAGGTTATAGACAGAACATTGGAGAGGCTCGCGGACTACTCCAGAGGGCACAATTTATTTGAATAACAGGAAATAGTGGCAAACAGCCTTTTTGCAGCATTTCCTATATAGATGTGTAGTTCATTTTGTATTTAGAATTTTAAAATAATGTCAATCCCATATAATTGTATTATTTTATAAGTGATTAGTGAGAATATTAACCTAAAAGAAATATAACATTTCAGGTTTTTAAAAACCACTCTGCCCCAACTCCCTGTTCTTGCCACCCATTGCTGACGTACAACCACTTGGGTAAAATTTGTAAATCAGCTAATAGTGCTTAACAGTGGCATCATATTTTCCAAAAAAATAGAAAAAACATCATTAAGGACAGAATAAGAAGTGCTCGTGAAATAAAGATACATTGATTATACTACAATTTAATTTTTACTTATCCATATGACCTACCAATCATTTAATCAGAAAAAAATGAATTGAGCACTTACTATGTACAAGTCACTGAGTTTGAGCATTAAAAAATTAATAAAACATGCTTCTTCTTATTAAATCTCTTGTTTTTTCTTTAGTAGGGGAGATGTACACGTATGCAAATATGCACACATGATTATTTGTTAACAGTCTTATTGTTTAATATACAGTGTCAATATTTGTTAGATATTTTTCTGATCTTCATTCTAAACTCTGTTGTGTGAGATTATGTTGTGTGCCTCTATGGTACATAGACAAATCTCTTCTTGTTGATGCATTCATTCATTTCACCAGCATTTATTGAGTCTTTCTTGTTTGTCTGGCTGTGCCACACACTACAAATACAAAGATAAATAAGTTAGACTCTGTCCGGTAAGGCCCTCACAGTCCAGGGCACATAAGAGCTATTCTAAAGAATGTCATGCAATGGTGATAGACTTCAATTAGTGATCTGCAAACCTAATGCAAGTGTGAAGTTCACAGTGTGTGACTTTGAGAAAGTAAGTGAAACCAAAATTATAATTCCTATACTTCAAAACTACAAAGCCAAAAGTTACAATAAACCTTTAATTGACAGGAATATATATATTACACTTGAGCATATTTTCCAGGCCTCCTTTAGGTTAAATGTGGCCCTTTCTATGGTGGCCTTTTAAAATTCAAATGTCCCTGGAGAGTTAAATCAATTATGTCAATGTAACATTAATGGCTCTTTTCTCTGAGAGAAAGGGACAGAACAGCATGGAGGGGAATGAGGGTGCATTGAGGGATTTTAGAAAGTCCATCTACTTTGTTTTACTGAGGTCCTAATGCAACATATCTACCTTAACTGCAGTACTTATTTTAAACTGCATCATTTTAACTAACTGGAATTCTATTCCCTTAGAATATCTTTACTATATTTCAATACAGTTAATAAAGGCATTTAATTTTGTCTTAAATAGTAAAGTGGTCTGTATGGATTTATATAGTACTTTAGCTACAATGCTTTCTTGCAGTTTGGAAATGAATCATAAATTATACATATATATGATATTTTTGTAAAATCCAAATGATTGTTCAAAATATCTCTTGATAGAAACTAATTATAGAGGAAGAAAAAAAATCAAGAGATATTTTGAACAAACATTTTGAATAGAAACATTTATTTTTATTTTAAGTAAGTCTCTATGTGTCCATAGTACTTGAGCTCATTTTGAGCAAATCTTCATAAAGATTTTCAATAAAAGATTATAAAAGCAAATCTTCTCATTGGTTTTAACTATATCTTATGATTTTCTGCTCTTGTTCTGTTTAGAAACTTAGTTAATTTTTCATTCACTTTACAAAATTGACCTTTGACCTAATTTTCCTAAACTACTTCTCATAGAGTCCAAAGAAAATATACAACAGAGTGGGTGGATTTTACTAAAGATTTTTTAATATAACTGCAGAGTGAAACCTTATTTTTCTTCCTCTATAATTAGTTTCTATCAACATTGTTTACAACTCTCACAATGTTTTCTCCTTTTCTTTCCAAATAATTAATGATATATTGCTAAAAATAGCATTCTCATTTTATATATCTATAGAGTAAATAAAAACAATCCTGTCCTTGGGAAATCAAAACAGAAAACCACCAAACATATTTCTTTTGACTTTAGTGACAAGAGAGATGCTAAAATGATCTCACTACCTCATTTGAGTTTGGGAGATTTTAATACCAATTATCTTTCTGTTTCTGACTCTTTCCATGTCCTTGGATAAATGAATTAATATAAGTGCCATTGTTTTCTTATTTTAAAAGGTACAATACATTTTCTTCAAAGGAGAGCACTGAGAATCAGACAGCTTTAAAGAAAAAGTTCAAACTAAAAACAGGACAATAGAATATGTAAATATTATGTGTATTCTTTAGTATTTGTATAAATAATACTTATTTAGCTCTATTGCATTACATGATAAGTATTATATGAAAATTGATACAACTGCAATAAAATCACCTTAATATTTATCTATGGTATATAAACATGTAATTTTGTTACATTATATATTTAGTTACCATGGTCTCACATAATTATTTTTGGCAAATATAATTTTAAAGTAGTTAAATTCATTTTTAATTTTTTAAAAGATTGGTTTTCCCAGAGCAGAGAGGAGTGGAGTAAATGGTAGTGTGGGTGAACCAAGAGAACTATTGACAGATTTAAGTATTGAAGAATGTACTTTTCGGGCTGGGGATGTGGCTCAAGTGGTAGCGCGCTCGCCTGGCATGCGTGCGGCCCGGGTTCGATCCTCAGCACCACATACCAACAAAGATGTTGTGTCTGCCGAGAACTAAAAAATAAATATTAAAAATTCTCTCTCTCTCTCCTCTCTCACTCTCTCTTTAAAAAAAAATGTACTTTTCATGTGATTGACATTTTCTAAAGAAAGGTAGACATTATTTTTAAAATATTTTTTTCAATAATATAATTCAATTTTGTAAGTGTTTGAAGTTTGAATAACCTTATGAACTTAACTATATTCACATCTAATATTTTTTTAGTTATAATATTTAAAATCCTGTGGGGAAAATATGATGATTTAATATGCACCAGTGAAAGAATCTGAGTTAAAGAGTAAATAAAATGTTCAAATTCAGTATGATTACTTAGCATGTTATATGAAGAGAATTCTGTAAATGATCACATATTAATTTCAATATTATAGGAGAAAAAAGAGTCACTTTTATTGTTCCTCAGTTTCTCTCCTTAGGAATCAAATCAGTATTTCATCTGAAATAAGAACATAGGAAACCAATATCTTTCAGCTTTCTAATTTTGCCAATTTCTGCTATCATTTCATGTAATTCACTACTTATTTCAAAGTTTGTTTTTTGCATCTCATATTCAGTATATAAATAGTTTCTCAGTTCCAAAGAACAAATTGTGAAACAATTTATAAATGTAAAGAACCTCACCAAGGGATCTAGGAATCAAGACACAGAAATAGATAAATAGAGGTTAGCCACATAGAGTTTAGTAGTTTTTTTGCACATGAGTAAAAACAACTAGGTGCAACCATTGTCATTCCTAAGGAAGAACTTGTTAGACCTGAATCATTGACAGACTAAAAAGCAGATCTTTCTCTATGTTTTGGAATGTTGAGTCTACTTTTGAGTATGTAATGGAAATTCTATTCAAACATAATATTATATTGTTGTAGCAGATATTAAAATATTATTAAGAAAAAAAGACTGGAATTTTAAAGTTACTGCAGGGAAAATGCATTTGATAAATAGTACCCCCATGAGTCTATAAATATTTGAATTCATTTTGTAAGATTTTTTCAAAGACACATTTTAACTCTTCACTGAAGCATAATATACATTCATAAAAGTGCAGATAGCATAATATCTTAATACTATTTGGCCTACATTTCAATCCGAAAGAGCAGAAATTTAAGCTAATGTACTGCATGAGTGTAGTTAAAAATAATAAGTCTAGGCTGATGAATTCATTTCTTCTGTGGGTCTGTCCCTTCCTCTTTTCTTCCCTTCCTCCTTCCATCCCTCCCTTTCACCTTTCTTCCTTTACTTCCTTCCTTCTTTCCATAAATAGATAAGTTTGAAATCTTACCATATGCCAATCACTATAACAAGGCATTAGGGAGAAAGCAGAAAAGAATGTGGACATCTTTTATCCCTTCACGGATTTCAGAGTCTATTGGGAATGGCAGACAAATAAATGGGATGTTGTAATAAAGTATGAAGAAGTAATAGGAAAATATATATTAAATTATATTAAATTATATTATATTATAAGTAATCATTAAATAGTGAACTTCCCCTTTTCCTTGCCATTGTTCTGATGATTGAGCTAAAAGTGAACCCTTTGGTTTTCTTAAATCTTACAATGTATATCATATTTACTAATGTCTTCGTTCTTAGGATCCAACATTCTTTCTAACAATAAAAGTTTAAAGCGTGCTTCCACTTCCCCTAGCAAACTATGCACCTATTATAGTTCAATTCCCTGGTTCCCAGCACAGAAATGTTTCATTTTCACTGAATCCCCCTAACAACCCAAGAGTAGCACCTATTCTTTTTAATCAACTAGGCCACTAACATAGAAGCAGCAGAATCTCTATCTAGAGATTAGATAGGTGTTGCTGAATCTCAAGCGGGTATCCCAAAGGAAGGGAGGATGAGCTGTGAGCTTGTGTACTTTTGATTTCAAACTGTTGTTTTCTACTTGCCATTCTTGGCAGCACTGTTAAGTTATCCCCGATAATTTCTGGTGTTGTAAGTCATTAAATCTTGAACTCATTCTCTCATTCATATTCTCTCTCTCTCTCTCTCTCTCTCTCTCTCTCTCTCTCTCTCTCTCTCTCTCTCTCTCCCTCTCTCTCCCACCCCTCACCTTTTTCTCTTTCCCTCCCTCTCTTCACTTCCATCACCAACCAATTTCTCTATGTGATCCAAATCCCTTTACATCTCACTTGGGGAAAATAAAATAATTTTCTAATTTTGGTCTTTTATAGTAAAATGTCTTAGTTGGAGTAATTTACAAACAATAGAACTGTATTGGTAACAGTTTTAGAGGTGAAGAAGTCCAAGATCAGACACCAGAAGACTCCGTGACTGGTGAAGGTTTGTTCTCTGCTTTAAAAATGGCACCTCTTGATGCATCCTAATAGGGCAGATTGTGTGGGAAACCAATATTCAGACCATAGGAGCAAGTTCTATTTGAATTCTGAAGCCTATAAAAAAGACATGACATATGATATATCACCAATGAAAACTTATAGATTCTGTTCAATAGGAAACCTACATAAAACTGTTTATTATTTAGTACTGGGGTTCAAGCCCCCTTCATGCTTAGGCAAGACCTCTACCACTAGGCTAAATTCCCATTCCATTTTACTTTTATTTTGTTCCAAGACACAGTCTCAATACATTGCCTAGATTGATCTTAAATTTATAATCCTCTTGCCTCAGCCTAACTAGTAGGTTACATAAACAGGCCTGCACTACTGCATTCTGCTAAAACATTTTAAATTACATATTTTTTTGTGTGTACCATCCCTATTACTGTTTTTATCTATGGCAATTTGTGTTGTTGGAACATGAAAACTTTTGTAATGGGGATTATTTATTTAATTTAAAAATACTAATAACCTTAGAAAGTATACTGATTCGGAGGTCAGAGGATTCAGATTCTTGTCCTATTGGAGCCACTTACTGTGAAATGGCTTTAATGTATCTAGGCCTTAGCTACACCATTTGTACAGTAAAGATATATGGTGTACAAGGAAATTACCTGTGCTGCCTGTCTCACATGGTTACCATGAGGCTCCAATAATACGATGAATAATTTTAGAATTGCTTTTAAAAACCACAAAGCACAATATAAATATAAGGTGTCATTTTATTTTTCTGTTAAACTTAAGCACATAATTTTCTCCTTCACTACAACTTTTGTAATGCATTCTTGCTTTAAAATTTCACCAAACATTCATAAGATATAAATCATATTCAATTCTAGGTTCCAAGCAAAAAAAAAATATTAATTAGAGTGCTATCTTCATTCAAGTTAAAATAGCCAATATTAGGGGCTGGAGTTGTGGTTCAGTGGTAGAACACTTGCCTAGTGTGTGTGAGGCCCTTGGTTCGATTCTCAACACCGCATATAAAAAATGAAGAAAAATAAAAAGGTCCATCAACATCTAAAAAAAATATCCAATATTAACCTTTCTGTGAACTTAAGAAAGGCCATTGCATACCCCTTTAGTGTGTCTTAGCCCATCTTGCAATCCAGCACATTTCCTTTTTAATTTAACACTAACATTTTGAAGGAAACAAGCTTGAAATGGTATTTTTGATGCCAGAGTTTCCAAAGAGAAAGGGAATATGATTCATTGAATATTTTGCTTTGTTATTTGTACTATTTGAGAAGACAATTTTTTGAATTTAGGTATTTAGTGCCTCTAGTTCCTGTTTCAACTAAAGAATGTAAGGAGACCATCCCCTGGGAAAATAAACATTTGATAGCAGGAAGCACCAGCATGCAGGGGAATTGGAAGGTCTTGATGCTCATACTTGTTCTGCTTTGTTGAGAGCCACAGCCGAAGGGGACCCAGCAAACTTCCAACTGCCAGCAAACTTCCAGCTGCCAGCAAACTTCTAGCTGCCAACTGATTGGCTCCTCTGCGGTGATGCTCATTGGGTCATTGGGCTGATTCCCTGCCCTTTCAGACCACGGAGCTGCTCATTGGGGGACTTTTTTGGCTCTGCCCACATGACCCAGCCAATCGGCCTCAAGAGCAGGACGAGTGGGGGAGGTTGAGAGGCTTGTGGGAAGCCAGTGGTGGCAGTTGGGCTTTGAGGGTTTTTCCTGAGGAGCTGTGTGGTGTGGTGTGTGTTTTCTAAAAATAAAGTTCGTTTCTTTTGACAAGTGGCTCCTGAACTGTGCCCAGCCAGACTGCGACACTGCTTGTTTTCAAACTGTGGGTCTCCTCAGGTCCCTAATTCATAATGTAAAAATTTAAGGACATGAATGATATGGTCATACAATTATGTAGTTTTAGAATGTATTTGTTTGAAAGGTAGTTTGCTAAAAGTCAAAGAGCCCAGGCAAGTGTTCATCTGAGAAAATTTAACTTCAGTTACAAAGAAATCATTATTTTCTACCTACAGATATAAGTTTTTGGTCATTCACCTTAAAATATTTGTGTGTTTGTATGTGTTATATCATGTAATAAAAATATTACATGTAACAGAATTGATAATCTAAAATTCATTATCATAAATTCATTTCTATAAATGGTTTCATCTAATATTAGGAAATATTATGAAATAGCCACCAGGTGAAGACCCCACTATAAAAATAAACCTGGGCTTTGAGAATAACTACCACCTGGTTAGGCTCAACAAAAATTGTCTTGTTATTGTTATACCCTAAATTTCCACTGATGCCACTCTTTACTGAAAGGCAAAGGTAATGGGGAAGGGAAGATAAATGATGAGAGTGAGAGAAAGAGAAAGAAAGGATGAGAGAATTCTATAAAGTAGAAGAAAGCAAGAAAATCTTGGGTACATGATGATTGTGACATAAATGGGTGGCTTTTTCTGGTTTGAAATGGTAATTAATTCAGAGTTAATTAGAATCTTCGTGATGAGCAGGGTAATAGACAGACAGAAAGTGGCCTCAGATCCAGAGTCTAAAGTTCTAGTTCACCGAATCCTGTCACTTAATGGCTTTGTATAAGCCAAATCCTCTCCTTAGGCCTCAATTTTCTCTCCTCTAAGATGAACACAGAAGACTAAATAATCTCTAAAATCCCTTACATTTTGAACATTCTATAAATGATTTAAGAAAGAGAATAGTGTAGATAAGTGCGTGTGGATATACATGGATAAGCTCTGGTTTGTCACAGATGACTCAGGCCTCTGAGTTAATACTGAAACAGTGCTTCCAATCAGTATATCATTAATTCTGGCCTTTTTGGTTATATAAATAAATGTATTACACAGTAATGTGATAAGGAAATAAAAGAACTTGAATCCAAATTTGCTCTTTCTATCATGGAGAAGAAGCTTTCCTCAAAGATGACTTGCTTTACCTCAGCATTTAAATGTTTCAGGGGTGTATTGTCCAAGGAATCCTGAATACTTCAAACTGGTCTCTCACAGCATTGTTAATTCAATAAAGTTTTCCCCTGAATTCTTCCCTGCCTCTTCCTGGATCCTTTCTCTTTTTATGCAGGAATTTAATCTCAGATACACAGATAGTCTTTGGATTTACACACCTTGAATTATTTCTCATCCTGGAGAAGGATACAGGGGGAATTTCATGTATTATGCAACTGAGGAGGGTAAGAGGAGGCATATCACCTTTCAATTATTACTATTGCCCATGCTATTGATTTATTCTATAACCTAGGCATCTCTGTCTGAGAGAAATGGTGATTGTGGAAGAATCACTACTCACAGTGCAAATTCAATAAGTCAGTTCAGATCTTAGATTCTGTTTCCCTCCATGATAGTTGAATTAGGTGATTCTTTCCAACTTAAAATTCCTCAATTTTATACTTCATGTAAACATAGTTTGGCATTTTAAAATCACATGAGAGCATGAGCTGTATTAAAGGACATAGGGAACATTTGTGCATAGGATCCATGAATGGATATGTTTATGTAAATCCTACAGGTGCAATTTCTGACATGTTGTAAGCTAGTTAGGCTTCAGGAGCCTGTCAATAGAGCTTATATCCCATTACTGCACATGGAGAGAAAGCAATCCACTAATCCTTCTCATTGCTTCCCAATTCAGTTGCACCCTCCAAAGCGCAAGTTATAGGGGCAGATTTATAATCTGAAAGTGAGACTCTCCAATATTGAAATCTAGGTGGAGAAGCCCCCAAAAGGCCTGCAATTATTCTTCTGCACACACCTTCATAAAGTTATTAGATATCCTTTTTGTAAAAGAATGTCTGACAAGGGACACAGCATGTGGTTCTGCTCTAGCCATGAATTTGATATAAGGTTTTCAGCAAAGGGCAATATAGGTCAGCTTATCAGCTCTCTAATTTTCTTATTTCAAGTCTATGCATCTGGCTGATCCCTTGCTTTTTATCCCTTGCTTTTTTAACTCTGTTTGACAGAATTAAAGATGTCTTCTAACAGAAAAACAGGCTGCTACAGACAGATTTTAGATATGTCATTTGTTTGGAGATAACATCTTAAAAATAATACCACTATAAAGCATATATATAGAGAGAATTTATAGAAAAAATAAATATATAGTATATTTAATTTTTATTTATTATTTAAATAATAAATAAAAATTAAATATAAATTAAATATATAGAGTAGAATAACAATTCCTCTCTGCTATTTCTCTATGACTAACCATTAAAAAACAAGTAGCATGTAGCTAAAGAAACCCTAAGATATAAATCAAAAACAATTAAGTGCAACACTAGTCAAACCACTGAGAATCTAATGACTTGAAAGTACATGTAGAATATATCCTAGATTAAGGTTGCTATCTTCAATGTAAAAATCTTTTAAGCACCAGTAAAGTACAGATGAACAGTCCACAAAATTGGCAAATAACTGGAAAGCACAATACAACAAAGAAGAAAATTAATGGCCAACTAAGAAAAAAAAGTTAGCAGAGATTATCCCAAAGACATTACACTAAAAAAACAACATTTTGCACATTAATTTAGCAAAACATTTTAAGAAACAGTAGTATTCTTTATTTATAAAGTGCAGCAAAATAGATGCTGCTGTACATCAATTGTGAAACATGGCAGTATTTTTCTAAAAGAAAATGCTTCCATATTCATCAAAAACTATGGAATTTTGTATGCTTTTTTTAAAATATATGGATTTATATGAAGGAAGTAACGTATATTACCAAGGTGTCATTATAAGAATACTTTGGACTATTATAGCATTTTAAAATGACAACAGGGCTGTGCTTGTGGCTCAGTGGTAGAGTGCTTGCTTATCTTAAGATAGACATTTTTCGGACACAACATCTTTGTTTGTATGTGGTGCTGAGTATCGAACCTGGGCTGCACGCATGCCAGGCGAGCACGCTACCACTTAAGCCACATCCCCAGCCCTTACGTATGACATTGTATTCAATCCTTAGCACCATATTAAAAAAAAAAAAAAAAACAGGGATGGGATTGTGGCTCAGTGGTAGAGCACTTGTCTAGGACTCCACTTGGGTTCAATTCTCAGCACCACATAAAAATAAAGGCATTGTGTTGTGTCCATCTACAAAAAAGATTCTCTCTCTCTCTCTTTAAAAAAATAAAAATAAAATAAAACCAGCATATGATGCTTATTTAAAAAAACACAAATGACTTTTTACTTACTAAATAAAAACTTTATCAATACTAAAGAAACACAAAACAAGCATTAAATAGGCCACTCACAAAGAACACTAAATGATGTAGGAAATGTTTTTCACAAAAATTAAATCAAGAGATATTGTGCATCATAACTATTTTTAAAGAAAATATGTACATTTTATACACATCCAAAATATGCAGAATCAATACACAAAAAAGAGGTTGCAATTAATGTAGAATATCAAAATTAAGAAATATTTTCTTTAAATTTAGTTTACTTTAATATTTTATAACAGATATATTCTTTTTCTCAAACAATACCTTTATTTCACTTATTTATTTTTATGTGGTGCTAAGGATTGAACCCAAGGTCTCGCACGTGTGAGTCCAGTGCTGTGTCCCTGAGCCACAACCACAGCCGCCAGATATATTCTTATTGTATTAAAAGAATTTAAAAGTCTAAAGTATATTTGAAAACTAAAAGTTAAGCATGTAAATATGTCTATTTTATAGCATTACATCATAAAAATTACTATTTAAGAGAATAAATAAATATTTTAATACCTATAATTATTCCAGTAAATTGAATATTGTATGGAAGGAACTTATATACATAAATTACAGAAAAAAATAAAAGAAAAAAATAAAATGATAAAACTGATAATAATATGATAAAAAAGTAAAATGATAAAATCAAGATAAAATATATTGATCTTGAATAATATTTTACCAATATTTTAATAATACCATTGAATATTGTTTACATTTTGATATGCATATTTTTCTAGATATATAAACATAGATTCAATTTATATAAATTAAATTGTTTAGGGTAGATGTATATTTATTATCTTTATTTTCATTTAACAATATATCAAATATTTTCTTTATATGCCATTAAAATAATTAATTTTGTTGGTACCACACAATTCTATAATTTAAATATACTCTCATTTATTTAATAAATGCCATTTAAAAAATTATTATGATGAACACTGTAGTGACCACTCATATAACTTAATCTTGTGTTCATTTTCTGAATTTCTCTTAGGATAAATACCTATATTTAAAATTATCACTTTGAAGTATCTAGTAATCTTTGCCAAATTTTCTGTGAGAAAAGTTGTATTAATTAACACTTCACTTTAATTATGTTGGTCTTGCTGTTTTATACGTGCTGAAAACATTGAGGATTACCATGCCTTACTTCCTTTGCCAAGTTGAATAGTGTAGTTGAATAATTTTTTTGTTGTTGTTGTTTACAATTTGCCTCTTTTGTCCTTTGAATATTTTAGTATAAATGTTGTTCTTATAGATTTTTAAACCTTAATTTATGTTGAGACTATCTATTGGGCAGGATTAACATTAAGGACAGAAAATTAGGTGAGATATTCTGGGCATCAAATTAAAGAGTAAAACAATGGAGTAGATATTTTAGTGTAAATATTAGTCACAACATTTTGAATTTATGTATTTCTATCCTATAGTACATCAATTTTTAAGGTCAAAGCATTGCATATCTTCATTATGCATTCCCTTGATTTTATAATGTTCTGTATTCTACTTTTTAATTGGCATATTTGTATTTTATTTATATTGACTTTTAGCTAGCTTCTTATCGAATCTACTAATGCTATGTATAAACAAAGACATATAGAGTTCTGCTAAATACTCTCAGCATCAAAAGCTAGGGGGAAAGATTATATAGATGGGAATATCAAAATATTCAGTGGATAGAATGTTTAATAAAGCACATGGGTGATCCAAAAGAGGATGATATGTTTATGAGGAAGGAATTTCGAGAATCAACCCATAACTTGTTATGGGTTAAGGTTATTTATGTAAAGCTATTTCTCCCATATTTCCTGATAATTATCATATTTGCTTTTAAAGGGAAAGTATTTAACATAAAAAATGCTATATATGACACACCTAGTCACCATAATGATGATTAGTAGAAAAACTTAAAGCATTTTCTCTAAGGCCAGGTATAAGAAATGGATGTTTACTCTCACTGCTCTTATTCAATATAGTACTAGAAATTTTAGCCAAAGCAATTGGGTATGAGAAAGAAATTAAAGACATACAAAATAATGCAAGTGGATATCAAATTTTCCCTGTTTGTGATGATATAGTTCTATAATTAGAAAACCTTTAAGCCTCAACCCAAAGTTGATTAGAAATTATGAACTAATTCAGCAAAGTAGCAGGATACAAAATCAACATAAAACATCAGTAGCTTTATATATATATATATATATATATATATATATATATATATATATATAATGTATTCATTGAGAAAGAAAATAGAAAAAAATCAGATTTAAAATAGTCTCAAAAGTAGGAAAATATTTAGGAATAAACCTAACCAAGGAGATGAAAATATTGTACAATGAAGATCACAAAAATTAGAAGAAAGAAATTGAAGTTAGGAAAATTATCCTATTCACAATAACCTCACAAAAAATAAAATACTTGGAAATCAATCTATCAAAAGAGTTGCAAGACCTCTACAATGGAGGAAAACTACAGAATACTAAAAGAAGAAATTGAAGAAGACCTTAGAAGATAGAAAGATCTCCTTGGATAAATAGAATTAATATTGTCAAAGTGATCATACTACCAAAAGCACTATACAGATTTAATGCAATTCCTATTAAACTTCCAATGACATTCTTCACAGAAATAGAAAAAAAACTGTCATGACATTCATTTGGAAAAATAAGAGACCCAGAATATACAAATCAATTCTTAGCAAGAAAAATGAAGCAGAAAGCATCACAATACTTTAAATTATACTACAGAGCTATAGTAATAAAACAGCATGGTATTGGCACCAAAATCGACATTGAAAGAACAAACAAGGCTTGTCATTGGAGAAAATGCCCATTTATTGAGGAAAAGCTCTGCATATTTATAGAGTCGGGGATGGTTTGACAGTTATGACAGTTTAATGGTTGAATGCTTTGACACTGCCATGGGGTGCTTTCTGATTGGTGGATAAGAATCATGTGAGTCAGCCGGGCTAGTCTGATTGGTGGGTAAGGATCATGTGATCCAGCAGGACTAGTCTGATTGGTAGGTAAGGATATGTGAGCCACCAGGGCTAGTCTGATTGGTGGGTAAGGACCATGTGAGCTAGCAGGGCACACCATTGGACGGCTCTTCTCAGGGGATGGGGAAGTTAGTCTTTGGAGCCTGGGTGACTTCCACAGACATGAAGACCAGTGGAATAGAATAGAAGACTCAGAGACCAACCCACATATATACAATTATTTATACTAGACAAAGGTGCCAAAAACATACATTGGAGAAAAGATAGCCTCTTCAACAAATGGTGCTGGGAAAACTAGAAATCCTTATGTAGCAGAATAAAAGTGAATCCCTATCTCTCACAATGTACAAAGCTCAGTTCAAAGTGTATCAAAGACCTAAATAATAGACCAGAAATCCTAGGCCACTAGAAAAAAAAATGTAGACCCACCACTTCAAGATGTCTGGCTTAGGAACTGACTTTTTCAATAAGACTTCTAAAGCACAAAAGTAAAATTAAAAATCAATAAATGGAATGGTATCAAACTAAAAACTTCTTCACAGCAAAAGAAACAATCAGGAGCATGAAGAGAAAGCCTAAGGAATGGGAGAAAATCTTTGCCTCCCCCACCTCAGATAAGGTGTTAATTTCAGAATATACAAAGAATTCAGCTGGGTGAGGTGGCACATGTCTGTAATTCAAGAGGCTTGGGAGACTGAGGCAGGAGTATTGCAAATTCAAAGCCAGCCTCAGCAACTTAGCAAGGCCCTAAGCAATTTAGTGAGATTCTGTATCTTAACAAAATACATAAAAGTGCTGGAAATGTGGCTCAGTGGTTAAACACCCCAGGGGTTCAATTCCTGGTATGTTTATATATATATATATATATATATATATATATATATATATATATATATATATATATGTGTGTGTGTGTGTGTGTGTGTAAAAAGAAACTAAAAATATACAAAGCATTAAAAAGCTTAACATCAAAAAAAAAAAAACAGAAAAAGAAAAACAAATAGCCCAATCAATAAATAAGTAAGGGAATTAAACACACACTTTTTAAAAGAATAAATATGAATATATAAAAAATGTTCAACATCTAGCAATTAGACAAATGCAAATTAAAACTACATTGAGATTTTACCTCACTCCAGATAGAATAGCAGTTATCAAGAATACAAGAACAATAAATGTTGGTGAGGATGTGGAGAAAAGGGCACACTAATACATTGCTGGTGGGACTGCAAATTGGTGAAACCACTCTGGAAAATAGTATGAAGAATCCTCAAAAATTAGAAATGAAGTCACCATTTGACCTGTTTATACCACTCTTCAGTGTATATCCAAAGGAAGTAAAATCAGCATACTATAGTGATGCAGCCACATCTATGTCTATAGCAGCTCAATTCACAATATCTAATCTATGGAACCAACCTAGGTACCCTTCAACAGATGAATGAATAAGAAAATGTGATATATATATATATATATACACACACACACACACACACACACACACACACACACACACACAATGGAATGTTACTCAGTCATAAAGAAGATGACTTTATGGCATATGCTGGTAAATGAATAGAACTGGAAATTATCATGCTAATTGAAATAAGCCAATCCCCCACAAAACAAGGGCTGAATGTTCTTTCTGATATGTGGATGCTAATACATAACAAGGGGAGAGTGAGGGGAGAATAGAAATTCAGTGAATAAGAAAGGAGAATGAAATCAAAGGAGAGGTATAGGAATAGGTAAGACAGTGTAACTAATTTGATATAACTTTTCTATGAATGTGTATGAACACACCACAGTGAATGTCAACATCATTTACATCCACAAGACTGGGATCCTAATTAAAATAAGATATATTCTGTGTTTGTATTAATATGTCAAAATTGACTCTACTGTCATGTATAACTAAAAGTAAAAAATAAAAGAAATTGAAAAATTGAAGAAATAAATTAAGACACTAGAAGATGGAATCACGTCCCATGTTCATGGATTGGGGAATTAATATTGTTAAAATGTCCATACTACCCAAAGCAATCTACAGATCCAATGCAATTCACATCAAAATGCCAATGATATTCTTCACAGAAATAGAAAAAATAAAACAATCATAACATTCATGTGGAAGCACAAAAGGCCCACCAATATCCAAAGCAATTCTTAGCAAAAAGATCAATGCTGGAGGCATCATAATTCCTGATTTGAAAATACACTACAAAGCAGTAGTAACAAAAATTGTAATCGTGTCAGCAGAAATATTGACATGTAGACCAATGGAACAGAATAGAGGAATCAGAAATAAAACAGCATCTACAGATTGGCTGTTGCCAAAAGCATACATTGGAGAAAGGACAACCTCTTCAAGAAATAATGATGGGAATACTGAATATGCACATGTAGAAGATTGAAAATAGTTTCTTTCATCTACAGAAGAGCATCTAGGTTGGTTCCACAGTTTAGCTACTGAATTGTGCTACTATAAACATTGATGTGGCTGTGTCCCTGTAGTATGCTGTTTTTAAGTAAAAAAAAATGTGGCATATATACACAATGGAATATTACTCAGCAATAAAAGAGAATAAAATCATGGCATTTGCAGGTAAATGGATGGCATTTGAGAAGATAATGCTAAGTGAAGTTAGCCAGTCCCAGAAAAACAAATGCGGAATGTTTTCTCTGATATAAGGAGGCTAATTCATAGTGGGGTGGGGAGAAGGAGCATGGGAGGAATAGAAGAACTCTAGATAGGTCAGAGGGGTGGGAAGGGAGGGGAAGGGGCAGGGGGTTAGTAAGTATGGTGGAATGTGATGAACATCATTATCCATATTACATATATGAAGACACAAATTGGTGTGAACATATTTATATACAACAAGAGATATGAAAAATTGTGCTGTACATGTGTAATAGGAATTGTAATGCATTCTGTTGTCATTTATTTTTTTAAAAAAATCAATTAAAAATTTAAAAAAGAAAATAGATTCTTATCTTTCAACTTGTACAAAAAGCCACTAAAATAGATTAAAGACCTTAATATGAGATCTAAAACATAGAAAGTACAAGAAAAAAAGAAGGAGAAGCACTCCAAGATATTGGTTCAGGCAATAATTTCCTGAATAGGATTCTAATATCTCAGAAAACAAACATAAGAATTGATAAATGGGTTTAAAACAAATTTAAATCTTCTGCACAGCAAAGGAAACAATCAGTAAAGAGGCCACCTACAAAATGGGAGAAAATTCTAGACAGCTATTTATTAAATTGATAATTAACCAGCAAATGATATAAATTCATTCCTTGTTATGGGTGAGCAAAATATCATACTAAGTGAAATAAACCAAACTCAAAAGGTGAAGAGTCAAATGTTTTCTCTCATATGTAGAATCTAGGAAGAAATAAAAGGGATATCATGAAAATTGAAGGAAGCCCTATAGAGTAGAGGAAATAGATTGAAAGAGAGGGTGGAACAGAGGGCATGGGGAAATATTGCTGAACAAAATCTACCAAATTGTGCTATGTCTGTGTATGAATATACCACAATGAACTCTGCTTTTATGTAAAGGAAGAAAAGGAAAGGCACTAGAGAAAGAGATTGATCTAATTATGTTACATTTATAGAAAACTATGGCATAAGAATCCCATTATTATACATAATTAAAATAAGCCAATAAAATAATAATTATTACAAAATGATTAATATCCATAACATAACTCAAAAGCCTTAACAACCCAAATCAATTAATTCAATCAAAAAATGAGCAAATTATGTGAACAGATACTTCTCAAAATAAGTACAAATGACCAATAAATATATGAAAAAAAAGCCCAATATCTTCAGCCATTAGAGAAGTACAAATCAAGATTACATTGAGATTTCATCTCACCTCACCAGAATGGTTATTATCAAGAAAATGAAAAATAAAAAATACTGACAGCATTTAGAGACAAATGAACACTTAAATATTGCTTTTAAGAATATAATTTAGAGCCATGCACCATGATACATGCCTGTAATCTCAGCAGCTTGTGAGGCTGAGGCAGGAGGATCCTGAGTTCAATAAAATAATACCTAGCAAAGACAAGGTGTTAAGCAACTCAGTAAGACACTGTCTGTAAATAAAATACAAAATAGGGCTTGGGATGTGGCTCAGTGGTCAAATGCCCCTGAGTTCAATCCCTGGTACTCCCCGCTAAAAAATATTGAAAATTAGTATACTCACTATGGAAAATAGTATGGTGGTTAATTAAGAAACTGAAAATATGTTGACACCCAATTCAAGTCTTCATACATGTACTTTGTATAATGATGTCCATCACATTCCACCATCCTTGCTACTTTATATAAAAACAGAGATATGAAAAATTGTGATATATATATGTGTTTTAAGAATTGTAATGCAAAAACAGAAAACAAAGTACATGTATAAAAGCATGAATTTGCGTGCTCTATATGTGTGATAAGAATTGTAATGCATTCCAATGCTGTCGTGTTTTTAAAAAATAATATCAATAAAAGATAAAAAAGTAGAACAAAGAAACTGAAAATAGAGCTACCATATGATACATCTATCTCATTCCTGAGTACAAATCCAACAGAAATTAAGTCAGCATGCAAAAGAGAGAACCCAATGCCCTTGTTTTTTTTTTTAAATTATGTTGTATGAATTATACTTTTATTTCATTTATTTTTATGTGGTGCTAAGGATGTAACCCAATACATCGCACATGGTAGACAAGAACTCTACCACTGAGCTACAGCCCCAGCCCATTGCCCATGTTTACTGTGGCACTATTCACAATAGCTAAGATACATAATACACTGTGTCCATGGCCAGATGGATGAATAAAGAAAAAAATATTGTATGTCTGTATACAGTCAAATATTATCCATAAAGAAGACTAAAATTGTGTCATTTGCAGGAAAATGGATAGAACTGGAGGGCATTGTGTTAATAATACATATACAATGTTAAGTGAAATAAGCCAGATTCAGAAAAAAACAAATATCACATTTTCTTTCATATATATAAAATAAAAAAAAATAAAATAAAATGACATGAAAGTAGAAGGTGGACTTTAAGGGAAGAAGAATATTTGGTGGGGGGAGAGAAGTGGATAAGAGAAGGCAGGAGGAAATGTAGACATAATCAAGGCACAATATATGCATGTATAAAAATGTCACAATGAAACCCATTTATTTGTAGATCTATGTATGTTAATAATACTTATAATAACGAAAAATTAAGAATAAAAATGGAAAGTAATACATGAGCACTGCAGTAAGAAAGAACTATGAGATGTATCAGTAATGAATTGTTCATGTAAATTTTTTGAAATCTCAAACCTTTGAGTTGAAACCTTGAATGTGCTACTTCCCTGCTGTTGTTAACAACCTAATCATAGATCCTTAGATTTTATGAGCTAGAATCACCTGAGTCTCCATGGAGTTATATGAGAGTTCTCAAGAAGGTTATGACTATTGGGGAAGTTTGAATATTGTATTTGTTCACTGGGTTGCAAACTCTGGCACCACAGACTCTGCAAAACTCTGGTTATTTCTCTAAGTAAAGATCAAGAAAGATTATTTTTAAGAAAGAATCACTTGAGAATGCATTTATAGGTAAAGCTCAGATAGAGTAAGTAATCTGATCTCTAATCTAAATAAGAGTGTTACTTATCCTTTTATAAATAGCAAGGCAACTCTGTTTACCTGATCTTAATGACTGAATGACTGATAACAAAGAGGTACTAAAAAATCTCTTACCTGATAAGAACCTTTACTTACTGTACAAGGGAACAATAGAAGACTTCTGTAGACTACAGTTAGCAACAACTAGGAGAAATTTAACAGCTATGCAAAGCAGATCTCTCTAAAACTTTTATCAGAGGCAGCAATAAAATCCTTTGCTAAATGAGTAGGCTTTCAAAAAGGCTAATCTGCAGCTGGAATAATTGCACTATTCTAAAAGAACTCAGTCTGAAAACTAGCCACACTCTATATTGGGTTTAAAAAGAATCATTGTGGCAGGAAAATGATACAAGTTGAAACACTAAACAAAATAATTTCAGATCCTTTAGTTCCCATTTTGGCCTCTATTAGAAACCCACGGATTGCATGAGTCTTCAATTTGCTGACCAGTCATAAATGTGCAATTTGCTCACAATCCACCACTGAATCGACTTCCCACAGGCACAAGGGACTGATCAGAATAAGATAATAGTGACAGAGTGAAAAACTGTGGAGGATGGGAAGTAAATACATGCTAAAGAGTCATTTCAATCCAAAACATTTTTCAATTTAAAAACATTTCTAGCCAACAAATATAATGCCAAGTTTTAAAAAGAATATTGATCTTTCATTTCAAATTTCTACAAAAGTAAATATATATTTTCCTTTCAGAGACAGCCTCATAGTTAAGGAGATTCAGCATCCTAGGGAGTCTTATTTAAATAGGGGTGAAAATAAATTCATTCCAAGGGGTGTCCCATCCTGTTTTTCTACATGCTCTGAAATGTACAATCTGTGAATTGGTTATAAGAAAAATATCTTTAAAATTGACTTTTTAAATAAAAGCTTAAGAAATCACAGAAGTGCCGGGCTACTAATAAACCAATTTCCTAATATTATAGATGAAAAATATGAAGTTTAGATGGGGAAAGTTAATTGTCCAAAGTCCCTCCAAATTTGCGTGTTACCTGTGAGGTAGGGTAACATGAGCTAACAGAAAGTTTTAGCCACTTTCAAGAACACAAGCAAATCCATAATATCTTAAGCTTGCATAATTTTATCTAATTAGTTGTTACATTATAGGAGGAAAACATTCTTAAAGGAAAAAAACACACACACACATTAAAAAAAAAAGAAAAATGCAAGCCATTGAGTTTTCAGCAGTTGGTTAGAGAGCAAACCTGGAAACATATAATGCAATGTCAGGAGAAGGTATGGAGGCAAGGAAACAATAGCTAAGGTGCCAATCAGAGAACAGAAGGCAACGGTAAACAATCATTGTCAGCTGCACAATGTTGTCTCTCCTGTTGATTTGCTAATCAAGGAGCAGGAACTAAATATATAACCATTTTTTCACCATTAAGGAAACAAAGCCTTGGAATTTTTTTCCCAAGAAACAAAATTCCCTAATTTTATGATTCAAAGAAGAATCTTAGTGTAATGTGTAGAAATGATGCCGTAATCATCCTGACAGGTAGCATATAAACATGAGCAGTAGGAACAAGAAATTAAGGAGATAATTCTATAGAATGAACCTACTGTGCCCCCACTTGCTTTCTATTTTAATAGTTTTATTAGTATATTATAGTTACACATCATATTTGGGTTCATTTTGACATAATCATAAATTCATGGAATGCAATTTCAGTCCCTAGTACTTCCTCTTTCCCTCCCATTCTCTATCCTGCTGTTCTCTTTTCTTTACTGGTTTTCTTCCTGTTTATTTAGTTTTTAAAAATAAAATTAGTGATTTATTGATATTACTTGAAGGTAAAATTTACTGTTTTATATATGAATACTATATAACTTGTTCAATTTCATCCTACCATTCTGCCATTTTCCTCTACCTCTTCTCTCCTTCCAACACCTTTCTTTAATCCACTGATCTCCCTTCTACTTTCATGGGGTTTTCCCCTCCGTTTGTTTATTTGTTTGTTTCTTTCTTTCTTTCTTTTTCTTTCTTTTTTTTTTTTTGTTGTTGGTCTAGCTTCCGCACATGGAAAAAACAAACAAACAAACAAAATAAACATTCAATGTTTTCTCTGTGACTTTGGAGTCTGGCATATTTTGCTTAATGTTCAATCCATTTAACTGCAAATGCCATAAATTCTTTCTTAATGGCTGAGTAAAACTCCCGACTGTGTATATGCCACCTTTTTTTGTTGTTGTTCATTCTCCTGTGGATGAGCACTTGGGCTGGGAGCCCTGGGCTGGTTCCACAACTTAACTATTGTGAACTGTGCTCCTATAAACAGTGTGTAGCTGCATCACTATACGAGGAGACTGCTTTTATTTTTTTTATATATAAATACAGAGGAGAGGGATCACTGGGTCATATAATGGCTCCATTTCTATTTGCTGAGAATTCCCCATTCTCTTTTCAGAAGTGGTTGTACTAATTTTTAGTCCCACCAGCAATGCCCACATCTTCCCCAGCATTGATTATTATTTATATTACCGATGATTGCCATTCTCACCAGAGACAAAATGCAACATAGTTTTGATTGCATTTTCCTGAGTGCTAGAGATGTTGGTCATTTTTTAATGTATCTGTTGGCCATTTGTACTTTTTTTTCTTTTGAGCATTGTCTATTTATTTTTCTAATCCCTTGTTAGAGGAGCAGCTGGCAAAAATATTTGCCCATTCTCTAGGCTCTCACTTCATACTTGTAATTATTTACTTTGCTATGCAGAAGCTTTTTCATTTGATTCTTTTTCATTCATTGATTCTTTGTTTTATTTCCTGTACTTTATGGGTCTTGCTAAGGAAGCTGGTGCCTCCACAAATAAGATGAATTAAGCCAATGTTTACTTCTAGCAGTTACAAAGTTTCTAAATCCAGTTCTTAGAGCTTTCATTCACTTCAAGTTGAATTTTGGATAGGGTGAAAGACAAAGGTCTAGATTCATTCTCCCACAAATGAATATTCGTTTTTTCCAGCACCATTTGTTTAAAAAACAGTCTTTTCTCCAATGTATGTTTATGTTCCCTTGTCAAGTATCAGATTACTGTATCTATGTGAATTTATCTCTGCATTCTATTCTATTCCATTGATGTTCATGTCTATTTTGATGCCAATATCATGCTGTTTTTGTTTCTACAGCTCTGTAGTATACTTTGAGGTCTGGCATTACTCTTCTTGCTAAAGATTACTTTGGCTATTCTGGTCCTTTACTCTTCCAAATTAATTTTAGTACTATTTTTTCAAGTTCTGTAAAGAAAGTCATTTGTATTTTCATGGGAATTGTATCAAATCTGTAGATGACCTTTGGTAACATGGACATTTGGACAATTTTAATTCTGCCATCCAAGAACATGGGAGGTCATTTCAATTTCAAAGTCTTCTTCAATTTACTTATTGGGTGTTCGATAATTTTCATTGTAAAGGTCTTTCTCCTCCTTGGTTAAATTAATTCCAAAGTATTTTATTTTGAGTATATTGTGAATGGCATAGTTTTCATAATTTCTTTTTCAGCAGGTTTATTGTTGGAGTATAGGAAAGTTATTGATCTTGTATTCTGCTACTTGATAAATTTGTTTATCAGCTTTAGAAGTCTTCTGATGGAATTTTGTGTGTGTGTGCGTGTGGGTATTTGTGTGTGTGTGTTCTCTGTATAGGATCATATCAACAACAAACAGAGATAATTTGATTTCTTCTTTTACTATTTATACACCTTTAATTTCCTTCTCTTTTTGATTTTTCTGGCTAGAATTTCAAGAATTATGTTGAATAGGAGTGGTGAGAGTGCACAACACTCTCTTGTTTCTGATTTCAGATAAAATGTTTTCAGTTTTTCTCCATTCATCATTATGTTGGTCTGAATTTTTCATTTATAGCCTTCCCAATGTTTAGGTAAATTACTTATTTCCTTATTTTTCCATGTTTTTTTTTAAATGTGGCATATGTGGAGATTTGTTTTGCATCTATTGAGATGATCATGGGATGCTTTTCCATAACCATATTTATGTGGCAAATTACACTGTGCATCTCAGATTGCATACCCAGCATTTTTATCTATCTATCTATCTATCTATCTATCTATCTATCTATCTATCTATCTATCTATCTATTTATTTGAGACAATGTCCCACTAAGTTGCCTATAGACTTTCTAAGTGCTGAATCTGGCTTTGAACCTGTGATCCTCCTGACTCAGCCTCCTGAGCCACTGGGATTACATGCACAGCTGAATTTATTTTTTCATTTCTTCTTCGTAAATTAGTTCATTGAGTATGTTTTGTACTGTTGGCCTAGTAGTTATGAGTTATTTTACTTTCTGCTTACTATGGAAGGTTCCTATTTCATCTTCAATTCTGAATAATATCCTTGCTGGATATTATAACATTGGTTGACACCCATTTTCTTTCAATACTTACTGTACATGATTCCAAGGCCACCTGGCTTTTAGAGTTTGGACTGAGAAAACTTTTAAAATCCTAATTCACTGATCTATAAATATAACCTGCTTTTTTCCTCTTGCAGCTTTTAAAATTATACCCTTATTCTGAATATTAGGTAATATATATATATATATATATATATATATATATATATGGAGAGGGACTTTTTAAAATTTTGCTTGTTTGGGATTCCAAGTGTCTCTTGTATTTACATTTCTACCTCATTCCTAAGGTTTGAAAATTTTTCTGTTAGAATTTCACTGAAAGTTTTGTCTATTCCTTTAGTTTGTTTTCTGTGCCTTTGTCTATGCCAATGAGTCTTAAATTGGGTCTCTTAATGTTATCCCAGATTTCTTCAATATTCAGGTCATGGTCTCTTAACACCTTTACATTATTATTGAATTTATTTTCAATATTATATACTTTGTCTCGAAGACCTGAGAATTTATCTTCAAGTGGTCTAATCTATTGGTGATTCTTTTCATTGAATTTTTATTTGGCTTGATTCTTTCATTTTCACAATTTCTATTTGGTTCTTTTTTAGAATCTCCCTTTAATGAAATGATCTTTCACTTTCTATATTTTCAAAGTTTGTTCCATAGATCTTATTATAGCTCACTGTGCATTTTAACCATTAACTTTCTAAATTCTTTCTCCAATATTTCCTCCACTGTGGTGTCAATGGGATCAGTTGTGGAAGTACTATTGCTGTTTGGGGTGGTTTGTTCCATATTGCTTGTGGTTTTAGCTATCATGATGATGGGGGTAAGATAACAGTTGGCCAGTCTTTGCCAGAGGTCCTGCAGACGCTATGGGGAATGCTGGGTTAGCATTCATCAGGAGTGATTAGCTTTTCAGTCTGTTCCATCACACTCCCCTTATCTATGATGAGGGGGAAGAGGGGTCTCAGTAACTTTCAACTACCAGCAATCCCTTTTCAGTTTCCTTCTAGATGAATTACTAAGACATCCAATTTCCACTCTAGATTTGTTACTATCTGAAGATGGGGAGATTTGTTGATTTAATTTCTTCTAGGGAAACTGATGAACTGTGAACTCTGAAAATGGACTACCCTGCCTGGCACAACTTTTAGTCTACAAGGTGGGTTAAACTGAGTGATCTGCTTTAATATCTTTGCTTATCTCTGTCCTATTCTAATTGGTTCTCCTTTTCTTTCCAGCTGTTATTAAGGAAGTAAGTTTATGGAATTTCCTTCTTTTTCTCTTTTTTACCCTTACCCATTGGCCCCTACTTCTTCGAGGTTCAGAGTCAATTCTGCCCTTATTTTCTGCTCCAGTGACTAAACTCCAAGTTCTTCTGAGTCTCAAATTGTCTAATATTGAGTTTTAGAATATTTACTTTTTTACACAAACCTCTGTTTGGCTATTCTTTCAATGCTTCCTTTCTAGGCTGTGGAGAGGTCTAGGAATGCTGCCTCTATCTGCTCCAGCAACTTATTCATTTCCCACATGCTTTATTAAAAAAAAAAAAAACTGAGTCCACCTTGCAGGCCCTGCAGTGGATTAAGTCAATAGAACATGTTACATTCCTCCACAAACAACCTGTTTCCTGTAGACCTGTTCTCAGGTCTGAGAAATCTAAGACTCTTCTCTGCCAATAAGAACACAAATTAGCCTAAAGGGAGGGATTCTGTGACCTTTATACAGACCAAAGTCTCTTAAGACTGAGAAAGACAAGATAATTAAAAGCAAATCCCACTGTCCATAAAATCTGAGTTATTTGTTTTTTAAAGCAAATTCCCATTAGAATCTTAGAACCAGTCAGAGAAGGCCAAGGTCAAACTGAGTTTCTCAGAGAAGGCCAAGGTTATCCTGAGTTGCCATTAGATTTTTATCATATGATTTTAATCTCATTACAATAGTAAAATTCCTCCATGATTTTCATTTGGGTACCTCAGGGTAAAACCATGCACAATAGTGACTTAAAATCTGATACAATCCTTCTGTCAGTCAAAAATTGAGAGGTATTATCTTGATGGGACTCTCTAGAATTTTCCCTAAGAAACCCAATAAAACTATGGAACACAGGAGGCATGTGGTTCTTCTCTCTGCTTACACATGACCCATCCCTCTGTATTGAGTGTTTTCATTCCTCATAAACTTTTCTATAACTTCACTTCTTCTCCTGAAAGAATACAAGATATGTGAAACACAATGCAACCCAGAGCACTGTTGTTACCACCCCTAATTTTAATTTATTATTTATTCATTCTCTTCAATTTTTCCCTCTTTTTTGGCCACCTTCATTATGTAGCAAAGTTCACATTTTGATTTTTACATTTATATTTTATCTAAAAATATGAAAACACACACAAAAAGAAAAAAAAATCCACAGTTTTTATGGGGTAAGTTAAGGTCAATGTTTTCAGCATTAACTCTGAATGTCCTTGTTTTCATGAAGTTAAGTCAGACCCTTAATATACAATTTAAATGCAGCTTTGACTGACTAGGAAATGTTATTTAAAATCCCCAGAAGACACAGATCAAAGGACAGTAAAAATGCATCCCATATTTGATTTAATGATGCTTTGAATTAAAGTAAAAGGAACATATGTCAAAACCTTGATCCATTGATTATTCAAGTTCAGTTTAAAGCTAACCTGCTGTAACTTCTCAAGAATCCATAATCTAATATATAATGCATAACAGAAACTACCTGTTTGTAATAAAAATATCTGTATGACTTCAAAGGTATTCTAGGTTGTTGAAACTAATTCTGTGTGTTGTGTTTACGCCTTTCATAGTACTTATTCTTCTCTTTACCTTCTTCTGTCCAGTTCTGGAGAAACTTTCACAGGGTCCTGTGCCATTGCTTCTTGCTAGTGACAACTGGAATGCCTCTTTAGTCTCTAGTTGCTTGTTTGTTTTTTGTTTTTCCTGTACAGTACTCTTGATTCATCTGCCTCAGCTCAACTTTACCACTCTAGCTTCCATTCACACATCTGATAAATTACTACCTCCCCTTCTTAATGTATATAATACTTTAACATTAATTTTTATACAATCCAGGGCCATGGGCTATCACTTCTTTGACATTATTCTTACTTATGTGACCCTCAACTACAGTCTGAACTCCAAATCCATGTTTCCCAAGGTAGGATTTATATCTCCAACTAGATATCCCACTTGTCCTTTCAACATACATCCTTCTTTCCTTTTTCTGTAATAGTTAAAAGCTCTCTCCTGGTAACTCAGGCTTGAGTACTTCAGTCACTCTAGACTTCTTTCACTGCCTGGCTCTTCACATGCAATCAATTTCTAAGTGCTCTTGATCCTACTTCCTCAATATCTCTTGCGTCTGTCACCTCCTTTCTGTTTTCACTGCCAACACTCTGGTTAATGCTCTCATTACCTTTCACCTGGGCTACTCTAATAGCTTTCTAATTGGTCTCTCTCACTGGTCCCTCTTCACTCCACTTCATGCTACACATGCTATCATGCTATCAGAGGAGGCTCTCTTAAGGTAATTCTGATCAAGTTACCACCATGCTCATAGACTTTCAACACTTCCCCATTGCCAGCCAAGCAATTACCAACTATTGACTGATATTTCAGTTCTTCTGTAATACAATACCAAACATTATTTGCTATTACTCATCTATTTTAAGCCTGTGATCCATTTAAATTTTGGAATATGACCTACACTACCCCCACCATAGGACTTTGACCTTTTTGTGCTCTTTCTTTAGCCTGCACTTCACTCCTTATCTTCAAGCAGAAATACTGTTCATTCTTCAAAGTCCTTCTCAGATTGAATTTATTCTGAAGTCTTTTATACCTGCCCATTGAAGTCATTTTGATACACTAAAATTATAATTCTAAAAGTATCCTTCTGGAAGCAGAATGGAGAAAGGTTGGATCAAAACTACAAAGTTGATATAGACCAGGCTTTAGGTCAGGAGAAGTAATCTCTGAGTGCCACATAGAAAAATATTCTTGTGTATACTCTATGTGAATAAGAATTCAGAACCAAAGAATAAGATCAGTCAGGTTGGGCTACATAAGGTATGGTTACTATCTGACAGGCTTCCTACCTATCCCTTTTTTTGTGTCCATGGTAGATACAAGACAAACTTGGCTCATGTGTCACGAGCCATTCATGGGTTGCATATGGGTCACTGCTCATGGAAGCCTCATGGATTGAGACACCTGGTGTCTGGGAATAACCAGTGGACAATTCCTCTGGTCAATTGCCCAGGTACAATGTGAAATTCTTTCCTGCTCCACCATGACCCATACAGTACCTGAGATGGGTGTGACCTACCAAAATATCAATGAATATGCTGACAGCAAGACATCATGAAGCGGGACTCTGCCCTTGAAACCTTATCAATGTGTTTGATGTTCCCCCATAAATAAACCAATAAAGCCATTTTTTCTTTGTCTATTTCTAGAACACATATGGAATAGATCTATCAGGGGCTTTGCATGATAAATATATTTCTGAGTTTTTGTGTTTTGTTACTATTAATTATCTGAGATTGTGAGTTGTAGGGTGGCTTAGATTCCTGGGCAGAAAGAAGAAACTCTTAATGAGACATTGACCGTCACTTTCCCCTGAAACTCATGTGACTCCTGATTTTAGCATAATTAATCCTAGGACCTTAACTTGAGAAATATGAAGCCACGTAGCCATCTCTGAGCTAAGTATTTATAATTTATGATTATTAATTTATCTTAGAACTTCAATTGCATTAAGGCCTTAGTTATCTTATGGGTTATTTTTCTCTACTTTGAACTATACATCATTCATGTTTTTCTCTTTTTTTCCCTACAATTCTATATGATCTTTGAGAGAAAAGACTGTGTCCTAGTAATTATAGCCCTGTAATTCCTATATAAGAGGAATGTACAGGTAGTAAAATATGAGAAGTGTCATATGCAGTGAGGGTCTCTAGAATAGGAAGTTCATTTGCATATCACATATACTCTTTTAATCAGATTGCATATATATGGTGACTTGACAAATACTTCTAGAGTAATGGAATGGCACTAAAGCTAATATTTATTACTCCTTATATAAGTTCTCATACTTTGCAGCACATGTATCAATAACTACAACTGCATACCTGCTCAAATTATCTCTAAGTACAACATAGGAACAACTAGGCTTTCCTCTCCCCTTATTCCTTCCTATTTCCTTCTCCTCCCCCGTCTTCTTCCTAATTTTCTCCCTTCCCTTTTCCCCTGTCAAACATAAAAAATGGAAAGCAGATGCAGTGGCATACACCTATAATCCCAGCTACTCAGGGGGCTGAGGCAAAAGGATCACAAGTTTCAGGCCAGCCTCAGGAGCTTAGTAAAACCATACACACATCAGTGAGATCCTGTCTCAAAATATTTTTTTAAAAAATTAAAAGAGCTTGGGGTATGCTCAGTGGTTAAGTGTCCCTGGATTTTGGTACCCCAAAATAAAATAAATAAAATGGATTCTCAGAACAACTGTAGTACAGTGCTTTGGCGATTGGACAGACCTGAGTAGGTATCCAGCTGTCAGTAGCTCTGTGATTTAAACAAATGACTTGATCTCTCTCTACTCTCTCCTCTCTTTTCTCCAGTGCTCTCTTCCCTCTTTAACTAAAATTTTGTTAATACTATTTCTGTTTTAAATGGAGTGAAGAAGAAGAAATAGCATACTGAAAAAATAAGGCATAGATGTACAAATTGCCCATACTTTACATTTTGTATAGTGTGGATCATTTAAACAGTTCTGAGAATTTATACATGTGGATATGTGGATGAGATTGATTAAACCAGGAATATAGTAAGAAAAGAATAGTCACTGTGTCTTTGGTATAGTTTATGTACTTTCATAATTTCAAAAATATAATTAGAAATTACTTTTTGTTCTTGAACAAATTAGGAATGATTGTGCAATGAAATGGTAGAAATGCTCATTTCACTTATGTTAATATTTCCAGAAATCCTCAGCACTATCTATTTATGATTCTGGTAAAGTAGATGGATATTGTTTTGCTATCATTGCATCAGCTGTGAAACTACAGAATTTTACCATCCTAATGGGGCTTATCTCAATAAAGATTTCAGGAAATAATTTTGCTGTCATTTGGACATCCTATTATCTTCTCCTCAAAATTTGGCACTAGAATTATGTTTTATTTTTAATCATTTGCTTTTGGAAGAAAAATGAAATTCAGAACAGGTTTTCTACCAAAATGGTGATTGTCTCAATTTTTTTAGCAGATTTTCTACATTTTACCTGCTCCTCAGGGTAAATTTAAGTGGCTAGTTACTATCTATAAAATAGAAGATGAAAATGTTTTTTTTTTCAATAAATATAGTTTTTCTTTTGTTGTAGGTGTTGTTTCTCTTAAAGAATAAAGGAAATAAATGTGTTCAAATAACTAGAAGTCCAGACACAGAACAATCTTCAGGGCTGACATAATTTATTTAATGTCAGAAGCTCTGGCTCCACTACTCTGTGATTCTTTTATCTCAGCTCTCCTCTGGGGGGGTGTTGACTGCATTCTCAGTTGATATTGAAATGGCTACAGATGTCTGGGCCTCATATCTAGTCAGGATAATGTTCAGAAGAAACAAGGTATATTCAGTTTGTTGTTTGGTTCAGTTTATTATTTTTTTTAATTTGCTTGTTAAAATGACCCAAGATAACATAGGCTTCCTCATCTTCTGGGTCAAAGATTGTACTTAAACAAGATGACAAAGTCTTAATAAATAGAAAACTTTGTCACCCAGTGTTGCCTGCACAGAGGTTTATGACACACTTTTATATCCAACTTAATATATGTAAAGGTAAATAATTTCTTTGTTATAGCTAAACAATAGCTGTTGCCTTTTAAGCCTATCTTTTCCTCTTCAGCCTTTTGGTCCAAGTGTCAGTGTACTTGTAGCAAGTCAGAATATTCTCAAAGGAAATATGACTTTGTGTATGTAATGCTGAGCAATTGATTAAAAGAGGAATAAAATTACAGGAGTTATATATTTGATACTATGTAAAAGAATTGCTTTCAACATGCATATATATTTATTGTCTTGGTAAAAAGCCCATACTTCTCATTGCAGTTCTTGACAGCTTCCTTTCATTTATCCAGGTGCCATGTTTTTGTGCAGACCAAAGAGACAGAATCTTTATTCTGCCACTTACCAGAAATGTGCCATTCATTGAATTAATTAAGTTTTCTGAGCCTCAGTATCTTCACCTATTAATGGATATAATCATTACTATTTCATAGCTTTAATGTCATTCATTAGTTTCCTTCCCTTTATTATTCATGTCTTTCTTTCATCTGTTATTATTATTTTTGTTGATGATATTAATATTTGTTATTCAGGACTGGACCATGAACTCAGGGACCCTTTATAACAGAGCTACATTCCCAGATATTTTTATTATTTATTTTGAGACAGGGTCTTGTTAAGTCACTGAGGCTGGCCTCAAAATTGTGACTTTCTTCTTTCAGCCTCCTGAGTTCCTGGGATTACAAGCTTGAGCTACTGTGCCTGGCAATCATTCATGTTTTTCTTTGACCTTTAAACTTTCTTTATTTTGTATTTCTTTTCTTTTGCAACAAAATATTAAAACTAACAATGGTATTTGGGGTATTTGAAGTAATGCGTGCCAGTGATATAAGTACCCAAGAATGTGTCGCCGACTTTTCAAAGGCATCCCAATTCATTCTGTTTTCTATTTTGATTTGACTTTTCAACCTCCCATTAGAAGTCAGTCTTCCAACCAGAACCTTTAGGAAGTTGTCAGTTTTCTCATTTCCTTATCATTTGTTTTATAAATCTGAAAACTATACTATACTTACTGTTTTCTATTTGATTGATATAAAATACATCTCCTTAAGAATTTAGATTTCTAGTATTCTCTCAAAACAATTTTTTTTGGTCTACCCCTTAATAGCTGAGCTAATTTTTACTTTGTTACTCTCATTTAACCTTCCATGTCTTTGAGAAAACAAGATGTCAGCATAGCATTTTGCTTTTCTTAAAGCAGAAATAAACATTCTTGCTGATAAATTACTAATTGCTTTCATCCAAGTTTCATGCTAGGATAAGTCAGACAGACAACCTACAGTTGATATTGCTATGAACATGTCCCTTCATTTAGAATTGATTCAACAGAAAGGATTTTAAATTAATTTTCAGCACATAAAGTTGTGAGGTGACTAGAATCACAGATGTCAAGGTAACATCAGTGTTAAGGAATGCATTTTTTTCTTTTAAGACTTTAAGTGGTGGATTACAGATCACTTCAGGAATGCTATAATGAAGCTTCACTGTATTTACATAGAAGAATATTATTAGCATAGTAATTTTGTAAGATTAATATTCTGCTAAATTGTCTCAAAGGTTTTAGATAACTCTTCTAATTTTATGGGAAATTGTTACCAAAATTACATCTCTTATGAAAAACACATATTAATGTACCAGACAAGATAAATACATTTTAATAAATAAGCATTATGTTACAAAGGAGTTATATCTTATTTGAACCTGATATAATGAGTAATGGAGCATTTCAACTTGATACAATGAGTAATGAAACCTTTCACCAACACTGATGATTCACTATGTCATTAAAATATAGCGAAATTTTGAAAGAGAGTTATTAAAATCATCACAGACACACATTCAGAATCTACAAGAATAAAGCCTGAATTATTTTCCATGCTCTGGCAGAGAAAGAGACAGAAGCTGCTTGCACACATTGTTCATAGAATCCTAAAAGGAGCAGAAAGTCTGAATAATTTATTTCCCCTGTAGTTGCCCAATACTGTACTACAAAATGGTATACCTGATGAAACTAACCCTTTGTAGCTTGACATCTTAATGGTCTAGTGTTAATTTTGACTTGGCTTTATAACATCATTTATTTTTCATTATCTCTGCAGATTTGCACCAGCTTTGTAAGATTGTTAACAACTGAATATAAAATTGGAGTTATAAATCAAGAATGAAAATGGAAGAAGTAACTTTACTACTAAATAACAATATATTGTTTCAATTTCGATGATATGGCCAACTAAGTGCAACTCTGTATGCTATAGTCAGAATTCTTATTTATTTAAAAAAGAACAACAACATATATTTTCCTCCTTCAGGGATTATTTCTAACATTCCCCTGCTCTCTCTATGTGGATTTTAAGTGTTTTCCTCTTAATACATATGGAAAATCAATTCAATGTTGCTGGTGGTTGTTTTTGTACTAAATAATGTAAGATTGCAAAATTAGAGTGATATTAAATCACCCAATTTCCTTTTGAATCACCTTCTTGAATGAGTTGAGCAAAATATGTGGCCCTGTCTAGGTGAGTAGGTTCAGGGAAGGTAAAAAGAGATTTCTAAAAATGGCAAATGTTAATAGCCTAAATTTTCCCCTTCCTCAGGATTCATGAAAAGGTCTGCTAGAATTTCAGCTGGAAAATGTCTTTTCAAGAAAAAAAATCCAAATATATGTTGTTAATAAAAAAACTAGCAGCTTTGGCATTGTGAAGAACTTCATCCCCAACTTGTAAATTTTCTTCTTTGAAATTCCCTAACCAGTCTAATTGTGTGCATTTTGCAGTTGACAATTCAGCTCAATGATTTCATCTAGCACACAGAATCTTCAGACTGACATAGATACACATTCAACATGCAACCTGTAGGTCACTAAGTTGTGTGAGTGGAAACCTGCAAATGTAATGCAACATTTGTCAAAAGAGAAAAATAAATAAATAACAGAGCTTGAGGTGTAGTGCCGCAGTCCAGCTGCAGCAAAATAACAGGGGGGTGACGGACAACTTGTGTACATTGATACAGCAGGAGTGGGAGCCGTTTATTGTAGGACAGGAGGGGTATATATACATTCCACACAGCTTATCTTAATTAACATAAACTAGATACAGCAGTCAACCAATAAGGAATCTCCACACTTAATGGCTCGCTGGCGTTACTTCACAAACCACTCACTCTGGCAAAATGCCAGGCACCATCTTGACTTATTTACAGACACTAACAGTGTAGCACAGTGGTAGAGCCCTGGCTTAACATGTGTGAGGCCCTGGATTTGATCCCCAGCACCAAAATAAGATAAAGTAAAAACCAAAAAAAAAAAAACAACAACAACAAAAAAACAAACAAACAACTATGAGTTTCTCAAGGGACAAAAAAAAATATGATGTAAGCTTTAGAAAATAGTCATCAATCAAGATTCTGAAAGATAGTTGTTTGGGGGCACACTTGAGGGGAAAGTTGTTTTTAGTGTTTTTCTTTTTTAAACTGATGAGTTTTTGCTCTTTTTCATTTTATGAGTTTCCTAACTTCATGAGTACTTTTAGACCTACTACATAAGGATGCCTCCCTCCATAGTTACTAATGATACTGGAGTAATTGACTCTTTATCATTTTTAAAATTGTTTACTATTCTTTTCAGATCCAAAAGTGTTGTACAGATATTGATCAGTATGTAACCCATCAGGAATTACTAGTTTTCATAATACTTTATTTTAGTATAGTAAGTATTTTTTTCCAAAACCAATCTCTCTCACTTGCTTAAAGCAACTATTTGTGTCAATGCTTTGTTTCATAAAAAAGATATTGGTCACAGCTTTACTAATAGACATTAAAATTTCTTATTTTTATAGCTCATCTATTGCTATAAAAATGACCTTTTATAAGAGGTATTCAATTTCAAGTAGAATTGTATAGAATATTTAAATAAACCTGGTTTACAAACCCCTTTCAAATGTGTATCAGAAGTTCAAAAACCATGGTTTGAAAATGATGCTATCTTGAGTGTGTTTCAATAGCAAATCAAGTTCAAATAGGACAACTTTGGTGAATGACACAGGGGAAATTTATTTTTCACTTTAATATGTTTGGTGACAATGCTGTCAATTATTCTTACCATCTTGCCAAATTGTTCAATCCTAAATTCAGAAGCATTTGCTCTCCAATGCCAAATTATTTGTTGGCTCATCTTTCCCCATGCTTGTTAAGGCAACAAACAGGACAAACATTTGTGTGATGAAAGCATATTCATTTTATTTTCCCACTGTGAGTTTTATTGTTCTTCCTTTTGCCTGACAAAGATTTATCAGCATCTTTCTTGATTCTACTGATATCAGCACCATTGTAAATAATGAGTAAGTACAACTCCACAACCACTTGGATACCAGTAGTCACTCAACTTTAACTAAGATGAAGACTGAATAATTTTCTAATGCGCCCTCAAACTTTTTGTTAATTCTTGATTCATTTTGTTCCAGAATATGGGCTAATAAGCTGTTCTACCAAAAGAAATATTGGTTGGAATGTTTCACTTTGAGACAGCAATTGGTTTTAAAAAACAAGGTAAAACTATACCTTGAAATATATTGTATTATTGGGTATTATCTAACTATGCATTATCCAAATGGAATTAACTTGAATAAACTGATGGTCAAACTACAAGCATTTCATGTAAATATTCATGTTTTGTAAAATGACCTCATTTGAATGACTAGTTTGTGGTAAGAAAGATTCTGCTTAGTGAACTTCAGCTCTAAATTTCAGTTCACAAAAAGAGAGAAAAAAAGTTGAGTTCATTCGTATCATGTGTTCTAAGCATTTTCTTCTGCAAAAAATTGAGGTTATTAGAGTCTTTTGGGAAATGTGAAGGCTAATACCTTCTGCTCTTATACGGTAATATGATTATCAAAAATGTTATACAGTGATGGAAAATATTCTTGTGAGTAAAACATCCAATGTCACTTTAAAAGTTGCAGATCTCTGCATACTTCATGCAAATAAATTTTAATTTTTCAATAAGGAGTCAACTATTTAAACTGATGCTGAAGCACATTGATTGACCTAATTAAATATAAAACCTGGTGACTAAAGTCACCAAGAGTATATGATCTCATGCCCTAGGTAACACGTTCAGTGTTTTTATTATTATTGTATGATAATTCCCCCAGCTTTTTCTGTAAAGAAGTCTCTCTGGGCTAAGTAATTGGTAGTTTCTCATGCATGTTTTAATGGTCTTCAGAAAAAAAGGTTTCTGAGCAAATGCCATCTACTATGGAATACTATTTGAACTGCATTTATTTCTACAGCAGATTTCCCTAGTTGGCCAATTAATTACAGTGTATAAAGGTCTTTTTAAAGTCACTTGGAAAAAAAGGACAACAGTTATGGTTCATTGTTCCCATCTTGAACTGATAATATAAGTGGTGTACATCATAAATCATATATATATATCCTGTTCAAGCCTATTCCAAATTGTCACAAAATGCATGGTGTGGACTTTTATTCTTATTAGTTTATTATTAGAGAATTTTAAAAATATGACTGTAAGCCTCCTTTTGGACCATTTCTTCAGATAATTTTTAAATCTTTAGATACTATACCTATGGAATCCTTTAGCAATTACCACAATCAGTGCTAAAATATTTACATGTGATTAATTTTAAAAAATGATTCCAATGCTGTGCAGATTGAATTAATTCCCCCTTTAATGTGTAGCTGCTCTGCAAATCAGATAATCAGATTTTTTTAATCCTTGAGAGCTTGTTTGGAGATTTTATGAGGCTAGTGCATCTACTTGAATACTGTTATAATTTAGATATGAGATATCCATGAAAAATTCATATTTGAGGGGCTGTGATTTGTGGCTCAGTGGTAGAGTGCTCGCCTAGCACATGTGGGGCCCTGGGTTTGATCCTCAGCACCAAATAAAAATAAGTGAATGGAACAATGGTATTGTGTCCAACTAAAAAAACTAAAAATAAATATTTTTTTAAAAAATTCATGTGTGAGACAATGCAAGAATATTTAGATGTAAAAAGATTGAATTTTAAGAGTTGTAACATAATCAGTGGATTAGTCCACTGATATGGATTGACTGGGTGGTAACAACAAGCAAGTATGATTTAGCAGGAGGAGATAGTCACTGAAAGTGTGTCTTTGGGGATTATATTTCATCCCTTGTGAGCAGAGATTTAAATCTGCTTTATGTTTACCATGTCCTGAGCTGCTTTCTTCTGCCACGCCCTTCAGCCATGATGTTGAACTTCATCTCAGACCCAGAGCTATTGGGTCCACCAACCATGGACTGAAACTCTGACACTAGTAAACCAAAATAAATTTTTCTTCCTCTACATTGTTTTTATTTTACTTTTTTCTTGTACTGACAATTAAGACCAGGGGCGTTTAACCACTGATCCATATCCCCAGCCCATTTTTAATTTATATTTTTTATTTTAAGACAAGGTCTCATGAAGTTGGTTAGAGCCTTGCCAAATTGCTGAGGCTAGCTTTGAATTTGTGATCCTCCTGCCTCAGCCTCCTGAGTAGCTGGGATTACAGATGGGTGCCATCCAACTCAGCCTCTATATTGTTCTTCTTGGGTGTTTTGTTCCCAGTGAAATGAAGATAACTAAAACATACCTTTGACTGAAGAATGTCCCTCAAATTTTTGTATTAATGTTTGGAACATAGATTTTTCTAGACTACATATACTTTTAAGGTAAACCTTCAAAATGACTAAAGTATCTTTATTAGTCTCTCTCTTTCATTGGTCACAAGCATGATAAAAATTTTTCTCTCAAACAAAATAATTTTAAATACTGTACTAAAATAGAAACATCTAAAATATTTCAGCACATAGATATTATGGAATTCTGTTGATTTGGGTTCAGAGATAAATTAGAGTGTATCTATATGAAGCAGAGAAATGTCAGAATCATCGGAGAGAAATGGTAGGAATTATGAATCGGGCATTTTCTGAACTTAAATTTTCTGAAAATAATGTATTATTTTACATTCCCTATATCAAAGAACCTACATAAAGTATGTAGTTTGTAGTACATGAGTGAATGAATGAGCAAACTCTACATGAATTTTAATCACAATAACATATTTGATTCTACATAATAAGTGATTTCACAAGCTTAGCCTTTTTAAAACACACTTATTATATGTATCCATCTAGGTGGGTTTCATGTAAGTCACAGTGGTTATGAGAAAAATTATCATATTTTAGTTTGATATTTGCTTTCCAGCTAGTCTTTTCACTTTTAAGAGATATCGGCTACAAGTCTACTTATCAGAAAGGTATTTTTGCATTTTAGAAATGACTCTAACCCTCTAAGTAGTGTTTGAAATTTGTAAAAAGCCTCCCCTGGGCTCTAGCTGATATTTTCCCTGGCCAAGAAAGCTAGGCCTTTTCCCCGTTGGACTCACTGCTGATAATACTGATATGGACCTCTCACTTCATTAGCTTTGATAAGAGCATTATTTCTGCACTGCTTTATGAGTAACAAGACTTAGAGATTCTCGAGAGCAGTAGGAACCTGCCTTTCTCTCTCTCTCTCTCTCTCTCTCTCTCTCTCTCTCTCTCTCTCTCTCTCTCTCTCACACACACACACACACACACACACAAACTGTGAATTTCTGTACTTATATACCATTATCACATTTTAAAGTATATTAATTGAAAATGTAATTATGAAGAAACTCAGTTCTACATCTTTAAAAATAGTTTTGATTGGTTTGTTGCCTTTTGGAAAAATAGGTTTAAAGTAATTGCAATAGGTAGTAGTAAGGGAGAAAATAGAACTATGCAAATGATGATGAGGCTGGAAAACAGTATCCTTGATATGATAAATAATGCATGCCCAGGGGATGTTTAACATAATATTAATAACTAGCTTTGTTAAAACACTTATATAGCAGACCTGATTATAATTGCTTTAGGTATCTTAACTAATTTAACATTTATAATAATCTATTAAATTGTCATTATCCCCATATTATAGAAGAGAAAACTGAGACATAGAAAGATTGAATAATTCACCCATGGTCAAACTGTTAGGAATTAATACAATTGGAATTTGAACTCAGACAAGAAAGTTCAAGACTGTACTCAGTTTAAGTCTCAGATTTGCTTCTAAGTATTTGCCTGCTCTAAAACATACCACTTAAACACTCTGGCGCTCTGCTTCTTCAGTAACTCAATGAGGGCTAATAATGTCTTGCATGGAGAGTACTTACGGGTAAATAATTGTAAATAACAGTAATGTTTGATACTTACTTAGCATGTGGTTCATGACCTTTATTCTTGGAACAGTGCTTTGTAGTCAGGTTTACAATTGCTTTGTAGTCAGGTTTCATTACTTATTTGTTATGTGAGGTTAGGAAAGTACTTTTTATCTCTGGTCCTCAGTTTCTTATCTATAAAATGGGACACATATTTCCACACCTTCAAAATAAATAGCTATTTATTATAGTTGTCATGAAGTTTAATCAAGATGATGCATGAGTATTTAGCATGATGTCTGGCATATAACAAGCATTCAACAATAATAATACCAATAATAATAATAATAGGTGGAAAATTTACTTTTCAAGAAACTTCTCAGAAGATAGATTGCAGCTAAAACAGACAGGAACACACATAATCAATTTTAATGCATCATATCAAGTTCTAACCAATTGGGAAGGCAAAGAAACTGAAAAGTAGTTATGTGCTGTTTGTGCTAACTTGAGAGAAAGGTTCAAAGAAAAGCATATATCCAATGTTATTGTGGTTTGAATAGCTCTAGTTAGCTACTTAGGAGTCAAGCATCATCACTATCAGTGACTCTCTAGCCCAAATTGCTCAGGTTCAATTTTATTGGCCACTATAGCACCAAAGCCAGCAAAACAAAGCAACAAAAACAGCCTCGAAACTGTTAAGATCTTAGCACTGTGGGCATGAAAAGTAGTTTTGAAAGACATTACAACTTTACACTAAAAAGTCAGTTCTCATTCTAAGTAGTGACCAGTGGAAAAAAAGGTGTGTTTAAGAATTATAGCACATGTTAATATAAGGGATCTTATTGGACAAGATGAAAATGTTATAAAACTTAGTTTTGGTGATGAGTATAACATTAAGTTACAAAAAATAATTGAACTGTATTACTGAAACTGGTGAATTTCTTAATATGCAAAATATGCTTCAATAAAGTTGTTAAAAACATGAAGTAAGTTGTTAGAATTAAAGCCTACTCCTGTGTCATAGTTAAAGGAAGGCACATAGAGAACTGAAATCTATTAAGCGCTTAATATGTGTTAATCATTATTTTACCTTAAATTGTCCCATTTTATACTCACAACATCCTATATGGCAAAAATTATTACCTTCTTTTTACAAATGAGGAAACAAACAGGGAGAGGTTGATACTTACCTAAGGTCATTCAAGTACTAAACAGTGGCAAATTCACACCTTTCAGAGTTAGAGAAACTTAAATCTGCAGTAGAGTTGTCTTTCAAAATCTGACTGATAATTATAAAAATGAATATTTTGATAGATGGTTCCTGCAGTTACAAAGCATCAGGTACTGCTATCTGGCAATCAAGAATAAAGCAATAAAATGAGTGTCATGGTCTACCACTACTGTAAAAGATAGCAGAGAAATTCTTTTAGGTTAGAGAATCAGGCAATGTTTTGTGGGAAAGAATAGAGGCACAAAATAGACATTCCATCTGGACGACAAAATAAGGATGATGATACAGTTTAAATGTGGGATTATTACTGTGAGTATATGCCATTTAAAACTACTACACAGAATCACTTTAGAAAATAAAGCAGTTGATTTTTACTTCTCTTCTTTTCTACCATTAGTAAGTCTATATTCAGTTAACGTTGTTGACCCTTTTCGTCTTAAGTTTTCTGTCTTATTTTTAATAATTGGGCTTAAAATTATTATTATGAAAATTTTCAAGCCTAAAAATAGAAAGCAGTATACAGTGGACATTCATATACTCAACTCCCAGAATCAACAATATTCAAGATTTTGCCATCTGCTTTATTTCCTTTCACTAATTTTAAGTAAATAATATTTTAAGATCTATTCATAATAGATTAGACATAGAGCATAATAATTGTACTTAATATATTCTATATATTATATAATAGTTTTACATAATCCATATTTATAATATATTATATCATAATGTAATATTTATGATGAATAACTGATCTTTTACCATTCATGAATTAATTTATGTTGCCTAGGTTGGTTACATGGATTTTAAGTCCTTTGGGTCTAGACTCAGGAGTGGGATAGCTGGGTCAAATGGTAGTTCCATTCCAGATTTTCCAAGGATTCTCCATGTTGTTTTCCATATTGTCTGAACCATTTTGCAGTCCAGCATCAATATATGAGTGTGTCTTTTCCCCCACATCCTAACCAACACTTATTGTTGTTTGTATTGTTAATAACTGCCATTATGACTGGAGTGAGATGAAATCTTAGAGGAGTTTTGATTTGTATTTCTCTAATTGCTACAGAAGTAATATCAAGAACCAATTTAGTCAAAATATGCATCAAAGCACAAATGTCTCTTATTTTTTCACTGTTAGAACACAGTCTCATCACTTCTTCATTTAATGTCCTCTATATTCTTACCATGATTTATTAAGTCTCACATGGATTTCCTGTACCACATACTTCATAAACCTGATCCTTCTATAGAATCTTTAGCAGTGGACAGTCCACTTTCCCTCTAAATTCATTTTTTTTTTATTTCTTTAATAAGAACATACATAACAAGATTGGAACTACATTTCCCAGATTCTTTTACCTCTAGGTGAATTATGTTTAGGCCAATGGGATGTAAATGGGGGTCAAATGTGTGAATGGATACATGCAACTACTGGGTCATCTCCATTTGAAAGTTATGTTACTTTGTATGGATTTTGTTTTCTTTGCTTCACTCTTCTTGAATATAACATGGCAGCAACCCAGCTTTGAAAAGACAAATGAAGATAACACCCTAAAGGAGCATGGAGCATGGAGGTAGAGGAATTTGAAATCATGAATGACTCTGCCTCTGTGGAAGAGTGGAAAATTCCACAGAGAACTAGACCATTAGATGAGAGACAAGGAAACTTATTTCATAAATTAAAATCTCATTTAAGTCACAGTATTTTGGTGGCACTTTGTCTCAACATTTTAACCTTTACCCTAATTATTAAGTTGGTGTAATATTCTCTAGTGTAGATATAATGGCTTGACATGTCAGCCAAACCTAGGAATTTTAGTTATTTCTCCTATTGTATTAGGTAACATTGTTAAATTGTATCAACTCTATGAACTCATTTCCTCATCTGTCAAATATTAGTACCACTATCTACTCACAGTGTTGTTGGAGGATTCAAGGAGACAGTGAGTGTGTATCACCTTGCATGCTGCCTGAAATACACTGTTATGCTTAATTAGTGTGTTTTCATAGTACTTATATTGTATACATAAGAGAAATATTCTCTGCTTTATTGTTGAACTGGTACTTTTCATTTACTAGTTTTTCCTAATGGCATCAATCATTATTTATTAGAATTTAATTAATCTAGTCAATGTCCAGTGTTGTACACTATTGTATATTTCACTTTTAAAATAGATTTTGACATTGACAGAGTCATTTTTAGAATATAGGCAGTTGACAAGAGAAAATCATTTGAACAGATTTTTTGAATTTTTTCAGATCTACATGTCATGGCTATGATGGCTGAGTGAACAAACAAATATGTTTCCCATCTTCTGGGATGAAATGACTGGTCTGAGAGGCTTTTGTATTAATATATGCCTTGAATCACAAGTCCTAACAACATTCTGGTGCTAAAACAGGAAATATGGCTAATCCCTGAAGTCTTTGCAAGATTTTATCATTATGATGCAGTGTCTAGACTCAAATGATGGAACTTACACAGGTACAAAATCACATAGCTTATTAGACTGGTCTAGAAAAGAGATTGGAACCAAAATTGTTGAACACTGTGAACAATGCTTCGTTCAGTAAATTATCCAGTCTATGTATAAGAATGTCAATCTGAAAACCATTATTAATGCATTATTTTCAAAGGATAAATAGTTGTGAAATGATAGCATGGAGCAATTGGTTAAAATTATAACTGTGAAATTGGTAGCCAGAAACATACTTCAAAAATACATCATATTGCATTTGGGATTTCTTATGTGAGCCTTAAATCAATAATTCGGGTCCCTCAATCTCAGGTGAGTCACACAGTGATATTTTGGTGACAAAATACACCCTTGGACAATTTTCTGTTAGTGTACAGATATCTATTTTGGACAGGGCACTTGGGTTAATGATACATTAATATTCTTTGCTACTAATAAAAATGTGAAAGATTAATATTTCTGGTGCCTGAAATTCCTTTCTGATCAACTGACTAAGCAGAGTAATGAGATGGAGGATGACTATTTCCTAGATCATGCAATCAACAATGCTCACTATCTGCAAGGGATTTTCCTCCCCAGATACTTAAAGGAATTGCACTATGAGTTATTTTCCATCAAATAGGATTAACTTTGTTCTAGATGGAACACTCTTGATTTCTCTGCCAAGGAGTGCAGCAGTTTGGAGTGTCATGCATTACTGCTCACTACAGACCGTCAAACTCATTTCATTTGTGACAAGAGCTGGAATTAAACCTTGTTCTCCAGAGATGTGATGCCCATGTATTAATCTGATCTGTGCCTCCATCCAAGCCACCTTGTATATTGCTACAATAGCTTCTCTTTTTGCTTCTTAAATCCACCTTATTTATTTGTTTCATTCAGAAGTAAAGAGAAAAATAAATGTTTGCATTCTCTGTAGAAAGAAGTTTTATTGCCTCTGTTTGTCATGAGGTCTGCCTTCTACTAAGTTCTAGTAGGCCCAGATAGGCCACCTCATTGTATGACCTTTATTTACTACCTGCTTCTCTGGCTCTGGTTCCTTCAACTCTGATTTAATAATCATTTCTGATGCTGCAAAGTATCATGAAGTTCCAATATTTAAAAAATTTCAAACTCTAATACACACACAAAAGGATTATGATTTTATACTTCCTTTTATATTTCAGATCATTACCTTTATATTTTGTTTTAAGATGACTAGGAGAGACTAAATCATTGTAATTCTGAGTAGGGAGTGGGGTGGATCTTGATTATTGTCAAAATGGGTAATAGGTAAATAACTGAGCTCATTTTCTTAAAATTATGTACATTTGGGCCAGAATTAAAATATGTGTTAAGTCTTTTCCTCTAGAAAATATTTTTTTAAAATATTGTAACATTAAAATATAATTTTAAATTTTGCTCAGATAGCATTCCTCAACTGAAAAGTCTAAGGTCATTTATAACTGTCTTAATTGATTTTGAAGTTGAGTAAGCTCAGAGATTAAAATAGGATACAAATATGTCATTTGCTATCATAATTTAATAAAAAGTAATGTACAACCTCTGGGAAAGTGTACCAGCTTAAATTTTGGTCGATCAAATTAAAAGCTATATTGTCTTATTTGAATTGCAGAATTTTGAGGAAGATTCTGAATACTATTATTTTAGAAAGTGACTTTTCAAGCTAAGAAATATAATTGGACTTAATGCAGTATTAATGGTCACATTTTATCTCCCTGTCATTCTAAAACACTCTTATATTAATAGGAGTGTCAATTCACATTGCCTCTCAAATACTCTTGATTGGTTATTGGGAGGGCAAATTTTTCCTTTGGCCTATTTTCTTAGCATGAAAATAAGTTGGAAAGTATACTTGTTGAAAGGAATTTCAGGTACATTCTGGGCTATCCATCAGCCTTCCTGTTAAGTTTGGTTTAATGTGTAAATACCATGTCAGAATATCTGTGCATTTAGACTGTGTACCTAATGGATATGGGACCCAGGCAATATCCCTAGAGGGATATTGTGATCAATTATTTTCAATAAAACTTTTTCTCATTTTTCCTTTGTATCAGAAAAATTATTTGCTCACTAAGTGAAATTATTTTATTGGGTCAATTGCTAGACTAAATATGATTTAATAGAATTGAAAATCTTCTCTCAGTAGAAGTATTTTGATACTGTTTTATTCTTAGATTCTCTGAATAAACATTGAAGTTACATTCCAATGGTATACTTGGGATGGGTGCAGTAGCACACACCTGTAATCCCAGTGACTCAGGAGGCTGAGACAGGAGGATCACACGTTCAAGGCCATCCTCAGTAATTTAGCGGGACCCTAAGCAACTTATCTTGAGTTAAATCCCCAGTACCAATAAAATAAAGTAAAAGAAAAGAAAAAAAGAAAGGTGTGCCTGAATTCTATAACACCCTTCTAAATATCTTTGAGTATAGTTACAGATTTAGGGTGCACATCAAAATATATTTTCCCCCTGTTTCCCACCAAATGTGGAAATGAAGGTGTGACAGATAAAACTTTCTCAAGGTCACAGTGGCAGAGGGATAATGTAACTATATTTGGGAAATAGGCATGGTATTTACATTATCATTGCGTTGTGTATGGAACAAATGACCTATCAATCTTTATTCCATCTCAAAATGATAAAGAAGTTTTAAGGAACTTCATTTATTCACAGCAAATAATTAGTTGACTTAAAAGCTGGTCACTTCACCATGGAGAATTACTGAATCCTTGTGTAGTGATGAGGAGTAAAAGTATTTGTGCATCCTATATTTATATATACTAATCTTTTTCTTCCCTTTGATAACAAGTCTCAGAAATCAGGTAGTGTTACTACATTGTTTTCACTGTCAGATTCAATGGAAATAAAAATAAACTCTACAAAAGAGTGTCCATGCCATTTTGTAAGAAGAGTGTGTTAAGTGGGCTCTGTTCCTGTAGCTATTTTAGGTATATAGCATATGTGGGAAAAAAGTAAGTCTGAAGCACCATCAAGATTAGTGGGGAAAAAAATGACTATTTCAGAAGTCATGTTAAGACAATTGACTATATATAAAAAGAAAGAGATTGTACTTATCTCCCCAACCTGAAACTCAATTTCTGATTGATTAAGGATGTAAATGAAAAGGCAAAATCTGGGAACTTTCAGAAGAAGAGCTTATGATCTCAAAATGGAAACAATTTTTTTTTGAAGAATGTGCTAGCCATAAAATACAAGAATAGTAAATTTAATAACATTCATATAAGAAAGTCTGTTCATGAAAAGACACAATAAAGAACATGGAAAGACAACTAAAAACTGGAAGGAAACATTTGAAAAATATAAAACCGACAGAATTTAACTGTCTAGAATATACAAAGAATTCTCACAAACCAAGAAGAAAAAGACAACTAACTCAATAGACTATTGAGAAGAGTCATGGATAACTAGACAAGTGCTCTTCCACTGACCCAAAATCCCAGCTCCTATATATATATTTATATAGTAGGAAAATGAAAAGTACATGAATGTATTAAAAAGTGTTAAGCCTCATAAAATGAGGGAAATTTACATTACAAACAAAATGAGAAACACCCACAAATTTAGAAAATCTAATGAAATTAAGAAGTGCAATGATGTGAAGATGTGGATTAAGCTTAATATTTATATCTTAATATTATATTTATGAAGGCTTGAATTTATACAATTATTATTGAAAAATGTCTATTATATGTACAGCATATACAAATAATACATATATGTATTATATGTACAGCAATGCAGGAGAATAGACTAATACAGTTTAAGACAGTTATGAATTGGGATGTTTTATAAGAGGGAAAATGAATGAACCATAAGTACACACAACAATGTGCATAAACTCCTAATATAATATTGATGGAAAAAAAGTCAGTTGCAGAGCACACAGAATAAATAAAATGCTTATAAATGTCGAAAACATGCAAATCAAATACACTTTTCAGGCATTCAAGAATGAGTGAATACCTTTTTAAACAGCAGAATACAGATATTTGACTGTGTGAATAGCAGGCAATGGAAGCAAGAGGATGGAAGAAGGATGGAGCCCATGTGAAAATACAAAGTAATGATAATGCACTAATTCTTAAGTAGAATGGTGAAGTTATGCTTATTAATTTTATTATTGGGCTTTTTTGCATATACAATGCTTATTTTGATTGTATCTAATAATATTTGATGAATGTAATGATGAATACAAAGCATCTATTTTACAAAAGTTATTACACAATTGTGCAAAGACACATGTCAAATAACATTCATTGCAGCATCATTTTAAATAGCATCAGATTTGAAACAACCCAAATGTTCACATAAGGAGAGTATATATTGGTACATATAAAATAAAAAGTTCTGCATCAATTACAAATATTGTGGTATATTTATAGGTTCTAACATTCAAGTTCATTTTAGATATGTTAATTACAAAAAGGCAGATTCCCTAGGTTCATAATATAATTGATTCCAATATTTGTGAAGCAAAATATTTCATATACATGTGTACACTTATACATATATGTATGTATTTATGTCTGTATAAGATGTGTGTTTATGCATTTCTAAACATACTTTAGAAAAAGTTCTAAAAGATACAAATTAAAATGTTGATATTCATTTATTAAAAATTTATGCAAGAGGAAAAGAGAATGCATCTTTACTATTTTTAGAAATATTTATTTTTTAGTTATATTTGGACACAATACCTTTATTTTATTTATTTTTATGTGGTGCTGAGGATCCAACCCAGGGCTTCAAACATGCTAGGAGATCACTTTACTGCTGAGCCACAACCTCACTCCACATCTTTACTTTTAACTATTTATATTTCTTTTAAAAATAATTTTAGTTGTAGATTAACACAATACCTTTATTTAATTTATTTTAATTTTATGTGGTACTGAGGATCGAACAAGTGCCTCACATGTGCCAGGCAAGTTCTCTACCACTGAGCACCAACCCTAGCCCCTATTTATATTTCTTTTTTTTTAAAGGTTCATTTTTATTTTTTACATGGACACAATAACTTTATTTTTTTAATGTGGTGCTGAGGATGGAACCCAGTGCCTCACACATGCTAGGCAAGTGCTCTTCCACGGACCCACAATCCCAGCATATATATATATATATATATATATAGTTTGAATTTTTTCAAAAATAATATTCTGTATTATAAAAATTAAATAAGAATTAAGTGCAAGTTTTGTCTTTTTTCTGACAGTCATCTTCAAATTAGTCCTGATGCAACCAATAACCCTGCATTCTAGTTTTTTTGAAAGGTAATCCAGGCACTATTCATGCTGTATTAAGGAAGCTCCCTGCTGTGATTTGGCTGACAGTGGTCTCTTTGGTTATGGTTTGGTGAGGAGGGCTGTCTCTGAGAGCCTTTTGCATATCAAGGCCACTGTTATATAATGTGCTTTATTTCAGAAATAAACAAACAGGTATTCTTCTCATCATGAGCAAAATTTTCCTCAGAATACTTGAAAGACTTTTTTTTTCCTCACTCATTGGAAGAATTATTTTTGTGTTCTCCTGTACCTATTTCAACAACATAAGACCTTTTGAAGCCCTGTATGTGTAGCGTTGTCAATGTTTCAAAAGCAGCTAGATGATTTTTAACTGCTGTTTAAGCTCTATTTCCTAGGGATGTTATGGTGTTCTGTTACTCACAACTTCTCTACTAGACTGTTTATCATAGCCTCATAAAATATAAGCATCTGAACTCAGCAATAATATTAAGAATAGATTATATATATATATATATATATATATATATATATATATAAAGAATAGAATATATATCATACACGTATATATTATATATATGTGTGTGTGTTTTCCTCATATTGTTCAATTTAATGAGATATTCTCTGTGAAGAACTTTGTCACAAAAGGTAGAATTTTTTCCCCCATTGGTGCTATTGGCCATTTCCTACACGAAAGAAAGATAGAAGCAAGGTTGTGCCTTGCTGATTTTTCTGACTGCTATACTTCTTGTCCATTATAAACCAAAAGCTTTCTTTCTCAGACCTTTCTTCTCTCTACCCCCTCATCAGCCCTTGAAAAGGGCCCTTTGCCTTGTAAAGTATAAAAGATTAAGAAAAAACATCCCTGCTGTGAATCAAAGCCCAAAACTGTCCACTTTCATTTTTTAAACAGTGTATTATGAAGTTGGAAGAATTACCACAATAGCAGTATATAGTGAAGATTATAAAACTTCTCGAGCTGAGTGCACAGCAAAAGGTCTAACTCTGCTCTTAGAAAACTGAGCCAGAAAAAAAATACACACATGAAAAAAATACAAGACACAAAGTTCTGAAATTTAAAGTAGAAAAGTGCAAAAGAAGTTAATGTTTGTAAATCATTTGTGATTTAAACGAACAAAAAATAAAAAGCAATATGGAGTTTAAAATAAAAAAATATGACTTAACTAAAGCTTAAAATTAGTAATTGATTAAATAAATAGACTTCACCAAAAAACTTAAGTATGAATTGATCAGACATTCTATAGTAGGAAAGAACAGATCTAATAGCTAAGGCTTCCTCTGATGCATATGCTCGCCAATTTTAATCCTCGCTGGGCTCCTTTCTTGCCATCTCTTCTTCCTCCTTTCACCATCACTATCTCTTCTGTTCAATTCACAGTCTCAAAGTTAACTTTTTTATTACCATTTTCCAAAGTAATTCCACCATTGTACAAGCTTATGTAATAGGTATTTAGTCCTGAGTTTCCATATTTGGCTTCTCCTTGGCTCTCATCACCTCTCGCAGGCTGGATGCTTTTTCTCTTCTTCTTTCTACTGATGATAGCTTTGGGCTACAAGGTAGTATAAAAAGTGAATAATTTTCATTTAAAAATTATACCTTTGACTTAGAAAAAGAGAACTTTCTAGAGGAAAAAAAATGTAGCTACATGTTTGGTTGCTAAGCTTTAGCCATAGAGGATTAGAGGGCAGGCTGTCTGCCTATGCAAACTACTGCCAGTAGGAGTTTGGACAAAATGTTTTGGCTTCCATTCTACAGTAGCACCAGGCTGTGTTATCTCTTGTGCCAGGCTCCTGTGATTAGGACCACGGGAGATTGTCACTTTGAGGTACATGCAAAACAAAGCATACTAAAAATTTTTAAATTGAAATGTAAAAGATATCTTTTTTAGTATTGGTTTCTACTGTGAGAAAACACATTTCTATTAGAGACTTCCTGTTGTCAAGGCAAAAGCAATAAGAAAATAGTTTAAAATTTAAGTAGTTATTGGCCAAAATATTTTCATTCTCTGAGAAATCTATTCTTTACAGGTTAAAGTGTCTGATTTATCTATGGCTGTTAGAGAAATGCCAGTTGGAAGGCACCAAACCTCCTGCAATGTTAGCTCTTCTACTAATGGCACTCAATAACAGTTTAATGATGAATTGTTTGTTGATGTGATAGTGATTTTTCCCCATTTTGTCACTTAGCCATTTGAAACGTAAAAATTCCTTAGGTTCATAAACATTCAAATCATTGTTAGAAATAGAGTGCTGGTTATTATAATCTGAAGTGTAGACCCATGCCACCTGACAGAAAGCTACAACTGTTTCTTGGAGAAACAGGCTTGATTTCTGAAGCCAATTTGCCTCTGTTAGTATATTAGAAAATAATGATATTGCAAACATGCATATCAATAAGGTATACTACAAGAGAATTCGAGAATTCCGATCTTAGTATCACAGTGCAGAACTGATCTGTGGAGTCTTCCAGTCCGGGAAACCAGTTGGGCAATATTAAAACTTTTAAACTTGGCTTCTATGAACTTAGTACCTTATAAGTGAATAAGGAAAAGTAAGATCTTTCTCATGATGCATTTAGGGCATGATTCCAAAATCGTAGGTTAGATTAGTCAGGTCTATCAAACATATGATAAACTCAGTGGTTAAAAAAATAATAATCCATAGAAAATTTTTAAAATCCTAAGAAATAAGATAGTCTTTTTGTACCCTAAAAAACCTTTGACAGATTTTTTTTTTGACAATTGAATTGCCATTGTGTAAAGGAAGCCTAAGGCCATGATTCCTAATCCTGGTTGTATAACAACTCAAATTGTCTACAAGAATGTCAGGTGCTGTCAAAAATTTCTCAAAATAAAATTACTTTAAATTCATTTCAAATCACAAAAATATGCTACAGAACAGTTATTGGCAGTCATGAACTCAAATACTTCAAGTGTCATACTTTCAAAGCAGGGTAGGAATAAAGGATTCAGTCCAACAGTATTATAAAGCTATTTTTCTCTTTAAATTTTTTAGAAGTGAGATTTTCTTAAATGTGATTTTCTGGAATGATAGAGAAACTGTTTATTTTTGATGTGTTTATTTTTTCTGTTTTTTTTTTTTTTTGCATTTTTACATTATTTCTGTTTTGGTTGACATAAACTTCAGAAACCATTTAGTGTTTGATGATGATAATGATAATAAATTTCAAAGAATTTTGGCTCACAAAACTAATATGTCCAAAAGTATTCAGCTACAAACAGATTAAACTCATGGGCTAAAACATTTTTTATCTGGACTTGATTTCCCAACACCTCTTAGCTCAGCTTTGTCTGTACTTGGTTTATATACTTTTCTCTGTAGTGTTTTTGTCTATAAAAATCCCCCCACTCCATGGCAATAGCCCCAGAATTATATCTACAAATTATCAACACTAACATAAAAAGTGTCTCAGTGAAAATCCTAGATCTCACTCTTATTGGCTTTGGGTCATGTCCATGTGGGTGAACAAATATCTTTGACAATGATCACACCTGAGTCATGTTTCTAGCTTATGTTCCTGAACCAGTAACTTCATTTAAAACCCATGGACTCAGAAAATGGAAGGTAGGTGGTCCCTCATAGAAAAATACAGAAATGATTAAAGAAAGATATATGAATAAAGGTGCAAGCCCACTAAAAATGATGCATAATTTCAGCATCATTATATATATTTTGTGTATATGTTGATAGTTCTTTACATACATGTAAAAGTACATACAATGCAAATGTAATAATGCTAAATATTTCCCAACCTAGCCATTCACTGTGATAGCATACTTCCTTCCAAAAAACTGTGAGTAATAGGCAAGGAATCTGGGGTTCCATTGAGACTGGAGCTCTATTATAGCTGGGAATCCCAGACAGACACGAATTGGAAAAAGACCTGGAAAATATTTTTTCTATTTCTTAAAAATTTTTTTCTAATTAATTATACATAGAATGCAACTTGACACATCTTACATAAATGGAGTATAACTTCCCATACTTCTAGTTGTGCATGATGCAGAATCATAATGATTGTAGTCATATATGCACATTGCGTAATAATATCTGAATCATTCTATTATCCTTCATACACTCTTCATACACTCATCACCCCTCCCCACCATTCATCCCCCTCTGTCTAATTCAATGTAAGTATGTTCTTCCCAAGGCCCACTCTTGTGAATTAGCATCTACATATCTGAGAACACATATGGCATTTGATTTTTTGGAATTGGCTTATTTTGCTTAGCATGATATTTTCCAGCTCCATCTATTTATCAGCAAATGCCATAATTTCATTTTTCCTTATGGCTGAGTAATATTCAATTGTGTATATATACCACATTTTCTTTATGTATTCATCTGTTGAGGAGCACCTAGGTTGGTTCCACAGTGTAGCTATTGTGAATTGAGCTGCCATAAATGTTGATGTGTCTGTGTCATTGTAGTATATTGATTTCAAGTCCTTTGGTATAAACTGAAGAGTGGGATAGCTGAATCAAATGGTGGTTCCATTCCAAGTTTTCCAAGGAATCTCTATACTGCTTTCCATAATAGTTGCACTAATTTGCACTCCCACCTGCAATGTATGCATGTACTTTTCCCCATGTCCTTGCCAACATTTATTGTTGCTTGTATTTTTAATGATTTCCAGTCTGACTGGAGTGAGATGAAATCTTAAGCATAGTTTTGATTTCTATTTTTCTAATTGCTAGAGCTAGTGAACATTTTTTCATGTATTTGAGATCAATTGTATTTCTTCTTCTGTGAAGAGTTCATTTCCTTAGCCTATTTATTGATTAGGTTATTTATGTTTTGGTGTTAAGGTTTTCTTGAGTTATTTATATAACCTGGAGATTAAAGCTCTATCTGAGGTGCATGAGGTAAATGTTTTCTCCAATTCTGTAGGCTTTCTCATCATGTTATTGTTTCCTTTGCTGATAAGCTTTTTAGTTTGAATCTATCCCATTTATTGATTCTTGATTTTACTTGTTGTGCTTTAGGATTTTTGTTAAGGAAATTAGGTCCCAAGCATTGTGGTGAAGATTTGGAATTACTTTTTCGTCTATTAGGTGCAGGGACTCTGTTGCCTAAGTCTTTGATACGCTTTGAATTGAGTTTCATGCATGGTGAGAAAAGGGGGTTTATTTTTTTTTACATATGGATTTCCAATTTTTCCAGTACCATTTGTTGAAGAGGCTATCTTTTTTTCCAGTGAATGTTTTTGGTGCCTTTGTCTAGTATGAGATAACTACATTTTGTCTCTGTGTCTTGTATTCTATTCCATTAGTCTACAATGAAAAGGCAAAGACAGATGGCAAAGGGAAAGATACATATGGATTCCAAGCAAGTTAAGGTAAAATGAAATACTTTTTTATGTGTTATCCATAAATTTTACAAGCCAAGGTAGGTTGTATTAACCCTATTTTTTCACATGAAAAAACAAAGGCTCAGGGAGCTGAATAATTTGAACATGAGCACATAAATAGTTAGAAAGAGTCTAAGATATTCAAATTCATTGGCACATGTCTGTAATCCAACCAGCTGGGGAGGCTGAAGCAGGAAGATTAAGAGTTGAAAGCCAGCCTCAGCAACAACCAGGCACTAAGCAACTCAGTAAGACCCTGTCTCTAAATAAAATACAAAATAGGGCTGGGATGTGGCTCAGTGGTCGAGTGCCCCTGAGTTCAATCCCTAGTACCCCCCCAACAAAAAAGTCTATATAGCCTGAAAGACTGAACTCTTTCCTTTAAATTGTTCAGCATTCGTGATTTCTATTGTGCTTGCCTATGTACAAATTTATATAAATAGGTAATATACTATAAGTTGATACTTAAGAGATAGGATGACTTTAGTGGCAACTTAAATAAGAAAAAATTAAAGTAGTGCCTTGACACATGAAATCTGACAATAGTAAAAACAGTATTCTATGTTGGATGCAGACTAGAGTAGATTCTTTCTCTCATTTGACAAGACTGTTGACAGCACTAACCACATTAACATCCCAGAACATCCTTGATCTCATTATTCCACCCTTTGATTTCAAGATAACTGTATCCTGAAAATTAAATATTGCTCTCATCATTGATGCTGCCTATACTGTGAGTAGAAAGCATTAAATTAGCTTTGAAAACTATTTCAGTAATGTTCCTTTACCATAAAAGTTAATGCCTAAGACTATCTCACTGGAAACAAATCACAATCAACCACAGAAATATTGAACAGGCCCATTGCAACCAGTCAGTTCCATTATGTAGAAAATAATACATTATTTATAAAATAAAATCTGGGAGTTATTCCAGAGAATATACCAAAAAGTACAGATAAGGATTTTCAAATATTTTAAACTTGAAATGGTTTCTATAATACATTAACAATTTACTTACTAGTGACCTATACAGTACATGCAGTAGTTTCTTTTTATTTAGTTATTTTTGAGTAGCAAGTGAGTGATTCATAATGGTCATTTATATTATGAAATCAATCTTTCTGTGCTTAGAGGTTTAAATTTTAGCGAGTGGAAATGGACAGTTTTCTGTGGTTAAAGTTTGTCAGCATTTTCATTATCAGCATTTCTTTTTCTCCTCTGAGCTATTTCACAACTATTCTAAATTGTACCTGGTTAAAACTTGGCATCTAATTTGCCACCTTAGAATTCTGTCTCAAAGAAAATTCTAATGTCAGTCTAATGAGCCTAGTTGTACATATATATCAAAGGCTATTTAGGTAGCACAATCTCTATTTTTTAATGCAGTTATAAATAAAATGTTGAGTAATTTTGATATACAAGCCATTGCTGATGAGAAGGCTGTTAACTCACTAATTTAATTAGCTTTCTCAACTAAATCCAGGAATTTTGGCATCATTGTGTTCATCCTAAAAGGAAATAGATTAATTTCAGCAAAGTTGTAATGAAGATTTTTTTTTACAGCTGTTGTTCATCATACTTCACCTAGGTGGATGTTTTTGGAACTGTTACAATTTATCTTAAAATTTTTTGTTTGAACATTGACTCAGGCTGTCTTTCCATAGTTAAAGTGGGACAGAATCAATGTATTGCAAGCTTCCTCTGCTGCTTTGTGTGATAAACACTGTCTAACAAGTCTAGAAAAATCCATTTTGATGCTACTTCCCAATTAGACCTGTTAAATGGTCTTTGAATGACTGAATTTGGTTTTACTTTTACACCCAGATACATTGTAAAGCTAATGTTTTAAAGTAGCATAAACTACAGTACCATTAACATTAATTTCTAAGAAGTGCCTTTTTTTTATCAAGTCTGACTATAAGCAAATGAAATTGTAATTGTTTTCTTGAGATTCAGTGTAACTTGATTACCCTCTAACTACTCAGTAATTTTTGGAAATTTTGTTCATTCAGTCTGAACACTTGCAATGACTTGTATTTGTGTAAGTAAACTGTGTCATTAGCATATGTTCTGAGAATGCCTTTGAATACATGTACAGATTTGGTAGCTCTTGAGGGGAAAACGTTGCATTCATTCAAAAACTATTTACTGCTCCTCTTTGTTACCATGTGTGAGACTCTGAGGTAGGTTCTCTGAGGGAGATAATGTGATAAGACAGCACACACATTCAAGAAACTTGTTATCTACTATGAGAAACAACATCTACATAAAATCTTAAAAAGAGAGAAATATAGGATAAAGATCAGAAAAAAGAGTTTGCAGTTCCCGAGTAAAGTTCAGGTCTTTAATTTCTGCTTTATTTCTAGAGTAAACAATGCAAATATACTTTTTTTAATACAGTTATTCAATTTATCTCTATCTCTCTTTCTCTTTCCAACCTTCTCTCCCTTGCCCTTTACTGGAGAGAACCCTGATAAATCAGGTTGCTGTATGATGCAACACAATTTTGTGGGTCAAATGCTACTGTTTTTACAAATGTGGCAATTTTCAATCCTTCTGTAGGCTTGGTGAGTAAATTCATCATATATATATATATATATATATATATATATATATATATATATATATACACATATATATATGTATGTTTAGTTGAAATGAAACTTTATTTAATTTATTTATTTATATGTGGTGCTGAGAATTGAATCCAGTCAACCACTGAGCCACAGTCCCAGCCCTTGGTCAGTAAATTCTTAAATTCTTATAGCATGGTAATTTTTACATAGCCATGTTAAAGCCAAGGCCATGTTTAGACTATAAAATGATTGCAGCTATGATTTTATTATGGTTAAAAGCTCTATTTCTCAAATTATAATTATATTTAATCCTGAACAAGTGAGTCTTCCAACACCGGCCCTTTATGGGTGTTATCCCATGCAACTCCCCGTAACTTAAACTTGACTGAGAAAGAAAAACTTGGATGTTTGCAAAGGGTGAAGTATTAATAAGAATAGCTTTAAGTCCTTGCATCAAACACCATAAAATAACTTCACTTACAAGATTATTCAAGTCTCAATTCTTTCCTAGTAGGAAAGTTGATTTTTGCAAAGGATGATCATCCCTCCAGATGTAATCTTATACCCCAGCAAATGCCATCTGTTTCTATTGGCTATACACTACTGATTTATAAACTACCACATAATTTCTGAGAAACACCTTAATTCATGACCACACATAATAAAATAAATGTAGTAACACTATTTTTGAGGTTTTAAGAGATTTTATGGAACTTTAATTTTCTCAAAACATGTGAATCAAGAGAAATGAAGAATCAGAATATAAAGCATTGTAATCTTGACTAGTCACAGACATTATTTGAAGGCGAAAAGAGAAACACATTTGCTCTATTTACATTTTTCCTGAGTAATTTTGCATGTCCCTATGTTCTTTACTTTTTCAGATTATCTTGTCAAAGGATACTCAGAATTATCTCTAAATACCTCATTGTAATCACTAATAAACATGGTATACTGCATTATACTTACTGAATTTTTTCCAACATATTTTATAGGGATATATAAGTGGTTATTGCTCATAATTTAGGTAACATCAGACCTCCTCCTATTGAAGATCAACTCGTTAAATCTTATGCAATCTTTGCAAATATTATTTATAAATTCATAGAAACACTAACTGCCTTTCAAACTAAGGTATGAAATGGTGTATAAGTGGAGGTACTTGTATAAAGAGCCAATTGTACTCAGTGATAAACACTTTTATAACAAGAATAAATACAATGTGGAGTCAAATGCAAAATTTGTATGATTATTTAGGTAAAACATATGACTTAAAAATAAATCTGCATCCTACCTCGGCTCTTAAACTACCACAATTCATTCCTACCCTCACCATGTTAGATGTATCATCTACTGCTTGTTATAAGGGTGCTTTGATGGAAGCAATCAAAGAAGCAGCAACAAAAATTGAACTTGTGGGATAGGAAAAAATAGTCCTAATTTATAGTGTGACTTTAATTCACTAGTATGCTCAGCCCCCCAAATATTCTCTTTTCCTACTATAAAAAGTAATAGCTAAATGAGGTCACAATGTAGTCTTGGATTAATGATCATAGCATTTCTTATTGAAGTTCAGAAATAAGAAAACCTTCTCTATTCACAAGAGGCCATGAAATAGAAAGGTTACTATATCTCTTCCCTTGTCCATGGTGATCAAGTAGGGATTTAAAAGAATTGGAAACAGGAGCAGGGTACAGCTTTCCTGTTGAACAGAATTCACAGAGCAGCTTGCTCCTAAGCTCTTTTAAAAAGTCACAAAATGAATATAATACTGACTGACCTTGCTATTTTAACCACCTCCATGCTAGAAGATATTCTTAATTTGCCTGTGACTAAACAAGCATACATTATCTCATTCAATTGTCAGAGATCCTCACATAAGTTTTATAGATGAGGAAATATTTATGTGAATGTTAAGTAATTTCCTCATGATAACAGAGACAAAGTTCTTTCCCCTCTAACATTCTGTTTTCTTCCTTTGGTTTCTCATTATTGTTTGAGAATATTTTCTGGGTTGTCCATTATAGTTCTTCATACTTTTCTATGTGATAGCTGAGGAAATTGTATCAGAAGACAATTTTTAGTTTCCTTATTATAAACACAAGAAACTTTCGTTCTCCTGTGAGACACTAAATCACTTCATTTTGTATGAAAAGTTGTTAGGAATTTGAACTCATGCCTGCTAGTTACTGGAAGAGAACCACAAAATTAGTCCAGTGTTAATCCGAATATTTTAATTATATTTGAAAATAACTATTATATTTGGAAAAGTTACAACAGTGACATTAATTATGATTTAAATATTAAAGCTGTCGTTTTCTACATGATTTTTTTACTGCTTCATTGCACACCTTCCTGTTTAAAAAAATTAAAATATGCCTCCAAATCTTTTATGTAGGTGTTTTTCCAACTTTTCATAAATAATGGATTCAGCATTTTCAAAGAATTTAAAAAACACATATAATAATTGCAACAAAATATCTATTAAATATGACTTTTGCTGAAGATGAGAGTAGTCTACTATTTTTCCATAGTAACTGGCTATTTTTCAAGTAGGTTAATTGTTCTCCAGTGGCCTGATTTATGTTTCTATTAATACTTCAAATTTATTCTTGTCATCTGATAATGTCATAAAAATCAAATCATATAAAATACAAATTAGCATTCCAGACTGATTATTGTCAAATGCTTTACATTCAGAATAACTCCCTTTATACAGGAAGAAAATGTCTGAGCAGCAAATAGAAAATGATTGCATGTACCAGGGAACTTATAGTAGCCTGAGTTATAATAATAACTTACAATGAAGAAGAAATCAATGCAACAACATTGGGGTATAAACAAGAGAGGAATCTTATAATGCCTAGTGGTCTGACCCAATATTTTTTAGGTGCTCCCAAGGATAATTTGGCAGATGGAACTGTGAAAGCATTTAGAAAACTTTCTTCTAATTGTTACATTTGTTTTTAAGTTTGTTTAGGAAAACATAATTGTCCAAATATAAAACTCTTATGAAGACAACTCTCAATAAAATAAATTGATTCCACTTCAACTATAGTTTTGAAAAAAATCTTCGTTTGCTTTAAATTTTAATAATTCAGATATTTAATTGGTATATAATATAAATAAGAGAAAAATACTGGGAATGTATAAGTGATAGAAACTTCTGTCTTAGGCTAAGATTTTTGTTAATATTCATTTATATTTTTCAATTAAAATGTGTTTTTTAGATTATAAAATACAAACTAGAAAAAAAAATCTTATAAGTACCTGTAATTTCATCTTTTGAGATAAGTGAAGCATTGTTTAAACTGTGGACTTTCTGGGGCTTCTTTTTAACATTTGTTACATAAGTGAAACCACATTTTTCATATTATTGTGACGTGTTGTTTTCATTTCACCATAAGTTATAAAGATCAATTACTTAATTAAATATTTTTCTACCAAATTACTTTTAATAAATGTATAGTATAGTATAAAATTTTCTATATGTCTTAAAATGTGTTTAACCAAACACACTTATTTGGGGTAATTTTACACACACACACACACACAAACACACACACTATTATAGACTACTGTTATGAAGATTCTAATGTGTGTGTGTGTGTGTGTGTGTGTGTGTGTATACTGGTCTAAGATAAATTTCTGAGTGAAAGAATATGATCTTAAGACTCTTGGTACATCCCAGATTTCTCTCTAGAAATTCTCTGTGAAATAAGATTCTTACCAACAAGGTGATGGAGTACCTGTTTCACTTTATACTCCCTAACACTGGAATATGACATTCAAAGTGACATTCAAAGTGGCATTAGTAATTTTAACCATTAATTAATGAGTTATGGGCCAGGTATGTGAAATATGCACCAATAACAATCATTATCCAGGTAAATATATGAAATGAGATTAAAAACAACATGGATCGGCATATAAAAAGTTGTAAGGAGTATTTCAATTCAATCTGATTCCATTCAAAGATAATGAGTTCAGGTAGGAGTAGTATGGCTTTGGAAGTTTCCAAGTGTCTGCCTTGACATTAGATCAGAAGTGTCACCCACACCTGAGTTACGTATTCAAAAATATGTGGACTGCAGAGTTGTGCATTGTTTAGGATTTTTACCTTTGTATAATTTGTAAATTTTGTGAGGATTTTTGTTTGTTTGTTTATTTTGCATGTTTTTTCTGCAAAGTGTCTAACATACTTATCAAATATGTTTGTTGAGGGGACCTTTGTAACTTTTATCTTTTTAAATACTATCTATCAATGACATTCTCATAAGTCTGATTTTAACTTCCTCCAAAAATGTCTCCAAAATCTTTTACGTATTATTCTATCGTATACTTGATCATGAATAATTTAGAAATTCAGTAAACTCTTAAACTATTGTCTAACCTTGGCTGGTAGTATTTGTAATTTCAAATTCAAACTAACATTCAATATTTGTATTGAATATTCAAGTTGAAGATAAGTTATCCTTTTTATGCCTTTAATGTAGCAGGTTTTTAGTGTTCCCTGCCCCACATACACACCCCAAATTTCAGAACATTATCTTATTTGCAAATAGTCTTTGCAGAAACAATTATTTAAGGATCTCTAGATGCAATTATTCAGGATTCAAGGTAGGCCCTAAATCCAATTATTACTGTAACCCTATTATAGGAGGAGAAGATACAGAGACACAAGAGATGACTCTGTGAAGATGGAGGGAAACATTACAATGACATGTTTACAAGCCAAGGAATGCCATTAATTGTTTGCAACCATCAATAGCCAGGAGGGAGTTGTAGAAAAGTTAAAGATTATTTAGATAAAAGCAGACTAAGGTACACCAAAATACTAGGCCAAGAAGACATGAGAAACCAAGCTTCAGTGACATCTACCTCAAAATAATCTTTTGACCCTATGCAACATATCCATCATTTTCCAGCACATATAGGCCACAAATTACTGCATCCTGTAGTCTATGTGCTGAGACCAATATTTTCACTAAAGTGGAACATTCCAGTCCTAATGATGTCCACCATGTCATGTCATCTGTAACTCCCTTTCTTCCTAAGAATTTTGTTGTTTTTTTCTCTTTCTCCCCTACTTTTCTGAGTGTGTGTGTGTGTGTGTGTGTGTGTAAAACTTAATCCCTTTCTTACCAGATTGCTTACTACCCTCCCTGTAGCAACTCAATTCTGCACTGATTGAAATTTTTACAAAGAACTGATGTAAATTTAAAGGGTTTTGCCTTTAAAAGTTTGAAATCTACAAAATCACAAAACACACATTTACCATACCTAAAATTTGTGTCTCTGGAGTTGTAATCTAGGATAAGCCCAAATAAACTCTTTGTTTCTTATTCAATTTGTGCCTCAGTTTCTCTCAAGGATTGGTAGAAGCAAGAAATGTTTCTTAGAATATCTAAAATTCATCACCTATGCCAATGCCTTGAGTTTGATTTTTGGCCATTTGAACCATGAGAATAAATATCTATTATTTAAAATTTCCCATTTTATGGTACATTTTCATTGTCATAGCAACCACATGAAACTAATACATTTAGTAAGATACTATTTCAATAGTTGGAGTAATTCATTTGAGTTAAACCCCTGTGTCTTTGCCTGTAAGGTTTTCATATTCTCCATAGATCTATCACTTGAGTTTGGTCTGCATTAACCAACAGTAGATGACTTGTTTTATTTATTTTTTTGTGTGGTACTATGGATTGAACCTATCCACACTTTACCACTGAGCTATATTCTCAGTGCTATCTATCTATCTATCTATCTATCTAGTTATTTATTTATTTTTATTTGAGAATGTCTTGCTAATTTGCCCAGGCTAGACTCAAACTTATAATCCTCCTGCCTTAGCTTCTTGAGTCAGTACACATGCACCACTGCACCTAGCTAACCAGCAGTAGAGTGAATAACAATTTAACTCCCTGTGCTGCCAATGCATATTTGGGTTGTGTAGATTTGAATTGTATCAGCATTTACACTGAAATCAAAGCTTTATGTTTCTTATAAAAGAAAAGAAAAAGAAAAAGGAAAAAACCCTTCACTTTCAACAGTGAAATTACAAAGATATATTCTATGCCAATTTTGACATATCTCCTAACTGAGCTCTTTTTTATATTGTTCATCTTTTCAATTTCACAAAGTTTTTGTAAAAGGAAAAAAGCACACGAGTATCCCTAGTATTTATCTAGGATCAGGCATGAAGTGGACTCTAGTGAGATTAGGTAAATATATATAAAAATACTTAATGTTGAGGGAAAATTTAACCAGGGATTGAACCCAGGGATGTTTAATGACTGAGCCACATCCCCAGCCCTTTTTCATATTTTAATAAGAGACATAGGGTCTTGCTGAGCTGCATAGGTCCTCATTAAGTTACTAAGACTGACTTTGAACTTTCAATCTTTCTACCTCAGCCTCTGGAGCAACTGTGATTACAGATATGCACCACCATGCCCACTGGATCCTACTTTCGATGTTCCACTGTGCAAAGCAAGAAGTATTTTTCACTGGATGAACTTAAAAGGAATTTTGTCTTAATGCCAAGCAATATTCTAATGTTATTTCCTCTATTTTCACACTTACCTTGTTGAAAATCATCATATTTATAGACCAAAAGTTCCTGTGATAAAGGTTCCACATGAACAGCAAGATCAGGCTAATGTCATGAAGTGACCATAGAATATAACTTTTTAAAGGGAGCTGGAATCTTCAAAGTCATTTGTGTTTCCATTATCTTCTTAAGTCAACAACAGTTTTCAATTTAAAGCATTTTCCTTCATCACTTTTTGTCTACATTAATAGTGAATGGGATTATTTCATTTTACTTTTTTAAATCATTAATACCTTTATTTTATTTATGTATTTTTTGTGGTGCTGAGGATTGAATCCAGTGCTTCACACATGCTAAGCAAGTGTGCTACCACTGAACCACAATCCCAAGCCATGAATAGTATTCTTAGTCATATTATACAAAAAAATCATAAATGATACTACTATGGTATATTGATTATTTATTGTGGTCTAGCAAATTAGTCCAATACATATGGCTTAAGACACCAAACATTTGTAATCTCATATTTTTTGAGTCAGGAATCCAGGTGTGCTTTTGTTGGGGGAAGGGGGTATTTGAATTAAAGTCTTTCACAAGGCTACAGTGAGGTTGTCAACAGGGGTTGTAGTCATCTCAAGGTTCTACTAAGGGAGAATCCACTTCCAAACCAACAAAGCTATTGGAAGCCTGTAGGGTTTAACTGGCTGTTTGATAGAGACTTCAGTTGCATATCATGTGGTATTTTCCATAAGGCATCAGCTCAAAACATGGCAACTATCTTCTCTCAAAGAAAGTGAGCAAGACAACAAGAGGATGAGGGTACCCAAGGATATAAGCTCTTGAAAATGTATCCTCATGAGTGATATCCCATGTTTATATCATGTTTGCCATATTCTATTGTTTAGAAGTGAGCCACTAGTTGTGGCCCACATGCAAAAAGAGAGGATGACAGAAGGAAATGAGTATCTGGAGACAGGGTTAATTGGATATATGGCCAAAATATTTTCACAGGATTAAATGTCCATAATCCCTGCAAACAGCCATTACATGTCTATACATGAATTTGTAAGCATTTTAAGGGTTTCAGTGCTGTAATTATTAAAATGATTGTAATTTGACCAACTTTAGTACTAAGTGTACATATTTCTAAACTTGATTTGTTCTTATAATACAGAACATTTTAAATTGTTTCTATGAAACTTAAGAATAAATAAAAACAGAAATTTTGAAGAGGTGCTGATTGCCAGATATTTTATTATACATTTTAAAATGGAAATTCCTCACTTCGATAAGGATGTTACTTCCAAAAGAGAGCTCTTTTAGGCTTTGGGGATACCAATGAGGTCAATCAAAGGAGGGAGCAAATCATTCTGAGTTAATAATTTAATCAGTAGAGAAAAGCTAAGAAATTTATCATTGCTTTTTCAGTTCAAATCTTCATTATCAAGGGGATAAGTTTTGATCATAGTCTGAAATTTTGATAAGTTTGCATAAATTTTGGGCAAGGTAGTCAGCTGACTTGGCAGAGCATATACTTTTCACTGTTTTAAAATACTTTTTCACATTATTTATTTCATACAAATTTGGTGGAACATCCATGGTTTTTCTGATCACTCCTAAGATCACACACCAACTCTGAACATACAATTAATATAAATCAATCTGAAGTCCAAATGAGTGATTTGGAGTTATATAAACCTACTTTATATACTATAGTATTCACCTTACTGAAGCTGAAGACAACCAGTCTCATCAATCTTGCATAGATGAAGTCTTTTATAATATTTCAGATGAATAATTTCAAGCCCTGTTACATGGATATAATTTCTTAGTAGTTTAAAATATCCTGTCTCTTAATGCTGGTCCTAGATTTAATAGGGTATCTTATAATCTGCTGAGTTTTTGTTAATGGAGAGATAATCTTTACTCACATATTTGCATTTATACCTAAAATCTTTTGTTTTTTTTAATGATTCAGTCAAACTCCTTTTGTTGCTCATTAAACATACTGCTGATAGTTCCACTGACAGGATTTCGTGGGTATGTATTAGTTTGGTGAATATTTATGAGCTTATCTGATTCATGTACATAATATTTAAAGATTTGTTAAGAAAAATTATGTTGGTTGACAATGTTGTGACAAATGTGATTGTTAATGGTTGAAAGGATGAAAACATTTACCTATGAAATCACAAACCTTGATACATAAGAAAATCAGGTCTGCTGATGAGGTTTATGAAGGATAAAAAGACCCACAGGAGAAATAAAGGACAGCAAATGCACCTATGCCACAAAGCTTAACGCGTATGTTGCCAAATCAGTAATACACAAGGCAAATACAAAAATGATCTTCTGCATGACAACTGAGTAAGATTAATGAGGAAATTTACCAAGTGATTAAGGTAAAAATGTCATTGAATTAGAATTAAGACATTTTCCAGAAAATAGAATGAAATGATGGGAAAATTGTTAAGGCAAAATGAGAAAAAAACATTCAAATCATGATTTAAAAAAAGAAGTATTTGAAATAATTGATTGGAAAGACGATATAGTAGATAGAATTAAGCTATAATCAATTAAAGTTGTTTAAGTTCATAAAATAATATTTATCAAGGAGATCAGCATACAGTATAAAAGGACAAAGCAGAATACTACTGACACATGAGGCTAATGTTGCACACAGCTCCTTCACATTTTCTGTACTCCAGATTACAAGTTATTAAAGTAATTTTTCAGAGATTATGACTGTGGAACATGAAATGTCCAAGCAAAAGTAATCATATTCATGCCAAAACATATAACAATAATATTAGAATGATTAAAAGCTGATGAAGTCCAAGGCTTAGAGAACTAAATTCTAACTCTTAGTAAAATTGCAATCTCCAACATGATAGTACTTAAGGAAAGAGCTTCCCTTTGAAGACAGTATGCATTAATTGGTGCAGGAGCATTAAAATATAGTAGCCAATAAAATATATCATATTGTTGTGTTTCACTCTTGACTACCAAACTTGGCCTCTCTGCTAAAATTATATCTTAAGTTTGGAAATCAAAATTTAATTGTGAACACTTTTAGGTCTATATTATGATTGTTTGCGTTTTCACAGAGGCTCTCAAGATATTCAGAACCTTGGAGAAGGACAAATATTGTCTGGTGAGAAACAGTGTAGTATCTGGTATCAGATAACCTAGCCTCAAATCCTGATTCTACCACTGAGAAATTTTGTCACCTTAGGAAAGATACTTAAGTTTTCAAATCCTCTGTCCTGACCTGAAAATGAGGATAATGATAACATCCAAATCATTGGGTCACTGAAAGTATAAAGGAGAAAAAATAACTATAGCACTTGGAAGGTCTCTGTCACAACAATGGTATTAAGCTTAGGTGGCCTTTGAATGAATCAACACATTACAACTAAGACAATTAGCACCACACTTGTTTAAATGTAGTAGTCCTAAATAAAGGTTAGTAGTTATAATAAGAATAATAACCATAAAAATAATAAATGTAATGATATTTTTGTTTTACCTATATCCATAGAAAATAATTTGGAGATGAGGGGGAAATGCTGGATATAAAAGTTTGCAAATTTAAAGTTAAATTTTACATAACACAAGTAATGAATGAATAGGTGAATAGATAAATGTGTCAAATATCATAGAAAAGCATTATCAAAAATTATAATTTATCCCCTTTCAGCCTCAATCTCAATGCTACTCACTTGCCCCCAGAGAATTACTGTTTCTATCATTTTCCGTTTTATATGCATATAATCGAAAATATGTGTGACTCTGTGTTATTTGATGTGTTATTCTACAATTAGCTTTTTTGCTTAACAATGTGCCTGGCAGATCATTCCTTATCAGTACATAAAAATCTATCTCATTTTTTATTAACCATTCCATAACTATAATATGAATGCACGCTACTACATTTAACCATATGCATAATGATGAATTTTTACCTTGTTACCTTTTTTTCTCCAGTATAAATAATGATGCAGTGAACATTGTATTTGAAATGGTCTTTATAAAAATATAAAAATAAATATTCATATTGAAGAGAGTGTACTTTTAAAGTTTGATATTGTAAAATTTGCCTTCAAAAGTCTGTTGTAATTTATATTATCAATTGTGTATGTTTCCCTACATTCTTAGCAATACTGGAACACTTGGTGTTAATTTTTGTTTTTCATGTCTGATGGGAAAATATATACCTCTCTGATGGGAAATATATACCATCATTGTTTTAGTTTCAACTTCTCTAAATTTTCATGAGATGAGGTATCTTTCCATGTTTATTTGCAATTTGTACTTCTGTTTGTGTGAACTATCTTTTGATATCCTCCATCAATTTGTTTGGTTCTTTGGCTTGCTCCATCCCAGTATTTATAGTACTTACTCTATTCTGGATTTCAAACCTTTTTCTATTCTGTACACCTCAAATTTTTGCCCATGAATCACTTTCCTTTCAACTATGTAGCACTTTTAGTGTCCACATATTTAATTATGTTGCAGTATTATCTAACTATATTTTTCTAATTTCTGGGTTTTGTATCTTAAAAAGGTTCTTCATTTCAAAATTACTTTATATTATTTTCTTCTAATACATTTAATTATTTTTATGTTCATTTTCTTATAATATTTTAAAAATATTTGTATTTGGGGTGTGATAGGTGGTGGCTTGAACTTTTTTTGCCAAATATTTATTTAACACATACATCTTTTACTGATGTTACCATCTTTTTCCTGCTGATTTGAAATGCCACCTTTACTGAGCATTAAATCCTCATAAATAAATGAGTCTGTTTCTGAACTGTATTTTTAATTTTATATTTTTTAATCATAGGGCTTATTGCCATAATGCACTACTTTAATTATTATAGATTTATTGCATGATTAAACTCTATTGCTACAAATCTCACTACCAATTCTTTTTAAAATATCATAATTATGCCTGTGCATTTTGTTTTTTAGATAAAAATTAGAATTAAAATTTCAAATACCATAAAAACTCTTTTGAGATTCTGATTCAGATGCATTGAGTTTATTATATTAAGCGATGGGGATAACTTTATGCTATTCAATATTTCCATGTATGAAAATTGACTAAAACCATTTATTATTACTTTAAGCACACTTTTATATCTAATTTTCCTTTGGTCTTGCAAATACCTTTTAAGTTTTATTCCTTAATATTTAAATTTTGCTGCAATTATGATTTTATGGATGATTTTATTCCATTTTTTTGAATTGGTTAATTCAATGTGTGATTTGTCAGTGATTGTTTTGTATTATTATATTTATACAATCTGTGAATGGTTGTAGACTTTTTTTAGTTTTAGTTGTTTTTCTTAAATTTTCTGTGTCAACCATCATACAGCCTGTAAAGAATGGCAGTTTTTTTTTTCCTTTTTCTGATATATATAATGGATTGGCTTCTTAACTTCTACTTGAAACTTTTTGACCTGCAGAGAATGGAATCTAAGAACTATATTTCCCACAATCTCTTACAACTAGCATTCTGGATCCTATGTAAGTTAACAGAATCATATGCATTCAAATATACTTTAATCTGGAAATGAGTTATATGGAGACAAAGGCATATGTAAGTCATCTATCTTTCCAGTCCACCTTTTAGAGCAAAAACATTGTGATTCTGCAACCAGCATTGAGTGTGGTGGCTTTTTCATTGTCAGGCAAATTCCTGATATGAAAACTTACTGAGGATAGAGACAACAGCTTCTTTCATGGTCCAGTTCTTTGATGTGGTTTAAAGAGTTATTCCTGGTAGATTACAATCCTTCCAGCTTTTCCATGATTAATGAATACTGCTGTCTTTATTCTATCTACTGTGATTTCTGTTGTATGAGCCAAATACAACCTGACCGATATGTTTGTCAAAATTTAAAATAGATCAGATTTTTTTGTATCTTATTTCAATGGGTACCAAGTAAACAATGATATTGCACTAGTATAAGTAATAGTATCTCTCTCTTTTTTTGTACTTGGGTTCTAAATCAGGGGGACTTTATCACTGAGCTGCATCCCTAGCCCTTTTTATTTTTATTTCTTTTATTTGAGACAGAATTTCAATAAGTTGCTGAGGATAGTCTGAAACTTGTCAGTTCTCCTCTCTCAGCCTTCAAGTGGCTGGGATTGCAGGCATCTGTCACCATTCCAGGCAATGGTACCTTTTTTCTTAGTTTTGATTTTAATTCAAGTGCATTATACTTCACCATTAATAAAAATGTTTACTGAGGCTTTATCTATTATACTGAATGTTAAGTTATGGAATTGTCTTCTAAGTTTGTTTAAATATCATTTGTTTAGCATCAAAAATGTGTATTGAGTTTTGTGAAATACTTTTTCTGTATCTATTAAACTATAAGATAATTACTTGTTTTTCAGTGTTCTGTAATTTACTAATACGGGTTTTCTAATGCTATACCCCTTCTAAAGTTTGACAATATTGTTTATATTTAATATGCTTTCAAATCACAGCTTGATTTTATTTTCTATTTTGTGAATTTTTAACTAAAAATTATACAGATTTTGACATTACAAAATTTCCATTTTTCTCTCAGTAAAGAATTTTTTCTGAAGATGTGCTATATGGGCAGCAACTGTTTTCTGAGACAGAGAAGGAGAGAAGCTTTGCTTTACAACTCTCAAAACTACCAGCCCATCAATTCTATTTTGGAATCTCTTGTAGAGAAGTGATAAAAGAAAATGCATCTATTTCAATGAAAAGAAATTAAAACAATTATCTAAATTATTTTTGAGATCTTACAACTTAGAAAATTTATATATGGCCAAAAATTAGTCTAAAATTTAGAAATTCAAAAAATCTCTTTAACAGACTTTTTGGTTTTATAGTAACTTTGAACATCAAGGTATTTATATATATATATATTTTACCTATAAGTAGGGATAACATGAAAGATGCTATAAGATATGGGTAATTATAGCAATGAGTGATGTAGTAGCAACTGATAAGAATAATAATGGAAAAGAAGATAGTAGTAGAAAAAACCTTGTAAGTAACCATTTTATTTTTGAAGTATAATGATGTCCCTGTAAACATTAATTATTTTATATTGATATCTGAGGTAAGAAATAGAAAAAGGGCCTAACTAATGATATGGGGGGACACAAAGCAAGAGAGCACAAGTATAGTTTGGATTTGCTTCAGGATATTGGCTGAGGGCTTTTGAGATTGATAACGTTCATCACCAAGATCAAAGTTTATCCATATAATGTCAGAATACAATTGAGATCTTAATTTCCATAAGATCAAAAAATTTCATGCAGACTTTTTAAACACTTTTTAATTCTGAGTCTTGTACATAACAACTCAAGTGATCTTAACAAGCTGTACATGTTTATTGATCAAATGACTCTCATACCATGATCACTTTCCTACCTTGAAAATTATCAATTTTTTCTAGGCATAAATTGATCAAACTGGGCAAATCAATCAAAATGAACAATAGATTCTTAAACTTTTTTGAAAGTAACCTAAAACTGGAGACCTGATGGATGAAGCTTTACATATATGTGTGTAAATTATACACATACATATTCATATACAAATTATGTGTATAACTCATATATGAACACATAAAGAACTCTATCATTGCCAATTTTAAGCAACTTTAAAAGATATCTTCTGGTTTTTATGAGATGATAGCTAGATATTATGAATTGAATAACTATGAAGTTTCTTTATAAAAGTCATATATGCATACATTTACATGTGCATACAGATGTCTCTGTGAAACTTGTAAGTGAAAATTCATAATTAGTAACTCTATAGAACTTCAGAATTATTTATTCATATATACACTGGTCCTAAAGTTTTCCAGTTACATTTTTATATCAGTATATATAATATTTCTTTATTGAATTGAAGTCTTTATATTAATGTGTAACTTAGAATATGGTAGACTACACCAAAAATAGGCAAATGATAAATAATTTTGCCTTTGTTGGCCACTAGGTATCTGTTGAAACTATTCAATTCTGCCATTGTAGTGTGAAAGCAGCTAGAACAATACATGGACAAATAAGCATTGCCATGTTACAATAAAACTTTATTTTTAAAAAGGTGATGGGCCACCTTTGGCTTGAAGGCATAGTTTTCTAACCCTTAGAATGAATATTAAGTCAATGTTTAACATAAATAAAGTATTAAACCAAAAAGTTACAAAATTGTGCCAATGCTATTTAATATTTCAAAATCATATGCTTTAAGAAAGTAATGCCTGTTTAAGAAAAAGCCATATACACACACATATTATTACTTCCAACAAAGATCAATAAGATAAACAACAGAAAAACCAGGTTTTTTATATATACAACTTTTAACTGCATTAACTTCTTTAGCTTTAGCTTTTGAAGAGAATGTGTTTGTGTTTATGGTATTTAGTAAAGTCTGGAGGCAATAATACTAAATAAAAATAATTAGCATTTCTTGCTGCTATAGTGGAACTGTCCATTTAACTTGAACTATTGATTTGATAAGAAAGTAGGGAGCAATGGAACAAACAAAGTCTAAAACAAAGCCTCTATTCCTCATTGTTCTCCAGTCTATGGTTGTAGTACGAATGGTCTCTTACCACATTTTCATTTAAATAAGGCCCTTCAATAGATATATAATCTCCCTGAAGGAAAAACATAAAAGTATGACAATGAATAAACAACTAAATTATGTTTCTTTGTCATATTATCTCAAATTAAGAAAGGAAAAAAATCTACTATCCAACTGTAGTTGTAGATGTATTTCTCTATTCATTGCTATAATGTTTGCTGCAGTCTGGCTGGGCATAAATCATGAGCCACGTGAAGATTCAAGCAGGAACACACTTTATTTTTAGAACCTACGCTGCACACCGTTCATGCGAACTCTCCAGGAACACCCCGAGAGCTCTCTCAGAACTTCAGGAACTTTACGAGCACTCAACTGGAACTCAACCCTCGAACTCCATTCACTCTCTAGGAACTCCGCGAGAGCCCAACCGGAACTCAACCAACCCATGCGAACTCTCTAGGAACTCCACAAGAGCTCAAAAATAGTGGGCAACTGAGGCAGCAGGAACCGCTCCTTCTGGCAAAATGCCAGGCACCATCTTGACCTGGCCGTGGCTCTCAACATCTCCCCCCCTTTTGTTTAATTAAACAACAAGTATGTGGCTTAGGGACCCTGCCTGTCTTAGGTTGTCCAATACTACATATGGTCCTTACCCATCATCAGATGAGCTGACCTCAAGGCATCAGTCTCCTGTCTTAGGTTGGTACCATTGCAATTGGATCTTACCTGTCATTGACTACCGCCCCAGGATTTAGCCACACTTGTGGATAGTGGTTTTTACACAGACATCATGAATAACCTGTTAGAAGCAAAAAGGGGAGGATACAAAACGCCACGATACCAAGCCAATTGACGGCCCCTTTTGGAAAAATTGTACCACCGATGACATCATCAGCAAAGATATCCCAGCACTACTACAATTCACTGCACCAACAGATAGTTCAGAATGCATAAAAGTGATACATATTCCAGACAAGTTCTGCAAGCGGTTCAAAGCAGAGTAATCCATGAATATGTCCTTTTCCTCCCAAAGTAAATTGACTCCTTCATTGAGAATCACTTGTTGAGTTGCATTATTCATTGATGCATCAGTTTATACAGTTTGTTGTGATAGCCATCACAGAAGCTATAGTTTGGTTTTATCTTTCTCTTTGCCAGCACTTGGATGAAGATAGGATATTAAATAAAGGTCCCAACTCTCCTGTTGGTATACCTAGATAAGGCCTTATCCAATTTATGTCTCCTAATAACTTTTGAAAGTCGTTAAGCGATTTGAGTTGATCTACTCGTATTTGAGGTTGAGGATAATAGAACTCCTAAATAATTAATTGGAAAATTTAATTGTACTTTATCTATTATTATCTCTAGATTATAGTTTTTAATAAATTTGTAAGTGTGCCATAACATTCTAGCAATGTGTTTTTATCTTTGTGTGCCAATAATACATCGTCCATATAGTGAAATATTGTAGTTCAGGATTTTGATTTCTAAGTGGCTGGATTGCTTTATTAACATAAATTTGACACATAGTTGGGCTGTTAGCCATCCCTTGAGGGAGTACTTTCCATTCATATCTCTGATCGGGACCTTCATGATTCAGCGCAGGGATAGTAAATGCAAAACTTGGACTATCCTCAGGATGAATTAGAATTAAAAAAAATCTTTAATACTTATAACTAAAACATACCAGGTTTTTGGCAAAGCAGACAATTGGGGAATCCCCGATTGAGCAGGTGCCGTAATAACCATCTCATTATAAATGGCTCTTAAATCTTGCAATAATGTCCATTTACCAGATTTCTTTTTGATGACAAAAATGGGAGAATTATGGGAAGATTCAGAAGGTTGTATATGTCCCTCCGCTAATTGTTGTTTGACCAGGTCATGAGCTGCTTTTATCTTTTCTTTAGTTAGGGGCCACTGAGGAACCCATACTGGTCTTTGTGATTTCCAAGTAATTTTGATTGTCTCATTGACCCCTCCTGAAAACCCAATTCATGTCTATCTGTTTTTTGATCTATTTGTATTGGTGCCACTATACCTTGTCCTTGTTCTCCTAATCCTTTTTCTTTCTTAAAACCTTGTCTAGCCATAATAGTGGGCGCATTTGAATTGATGTTATTTGTTAATGTTAGACCTAATTGATCTAGAATATCTCGTCCCCATAAATTTATAGAAAGATGATCCAATACATATGGCTATATAATTCCTTCACATCCTTCAGGATCCTTCCAATCTAATACCATCGCACTTCTATGGGGATTAGGTGGCACTCCTAGGCCTCCAAGCATTTGAGTGGCTTGTTGTAATGGCCAATGTTTTGGCCATTCTTGACAAGAGATAATGCTAAGGTCTGCACCTGTATCCAATATCCCATTAAATTCATGTCCTTGAATATTTAGTTTTAGAATTGGGCAAGAATCTAAATTTAAAGACAACATAGCCCAATTAACACCTGTGGAGCCTAATCCCCTGTAACCTCTTTCCTATAGTTGACTGGAAAATGTATCATGTAGGATGTGTATTATTAACTGTGCTATTCTATCTCCTGGTGAAATTACTGATATACCCCTTGGAGAACTGGCTATAATTTTTATTTTACCTTCATAATCGGGATCAATTACCACAGGACTTATCATAAGTCCTTTTAGAGTAGAAGAACTGCATCCCAATAATAAGCCTACTGTTTCTTGGGGAAGAGGCCCTTTTATCCCTGTGGGAATGATTTGAACTCCCATCTCTGGAGTTAGTACTGCTCTGGTGGAGGCAAAGATGTCCAATCCTGCACTCCCTCTGGTTTGTCTAGTGGGGGATCTAATGGATAATGTGTCCTGGGCACTACCCTGATGGTGTTGCTAGGTTTCTCCAGTGTCCTGTATATTTTTGGTCGTGGGCCCTGGAGCATGGGGCCCCCCTGTCCACTTTTTGGCAATGGAGCCCAATGCTTTTCTCCATGATATCATGGGTAAACACCTGGTACTTGTCCGTTTTTTGATAATGGAGTACAGTCTATAGTGGTTTGAGAACAGCATTCATTAGCCCAATGTCTCCCTCTATGGCATCATGGGAAAATACCCGGTATTCTACCCCTTTGATACCTTGGTTTGTTAAACCCTTCTCCTATGGTGCAACTCCTTTTAAAATGTCCTGTTTGTTCACAATTGTAGCATGTTTTTGGCCTGGCACCTAAAGCCTGTTGTACTGCAGCTGCCAAGACTTGCCCTTATTCATTAATGTCTTTACATAATTTAATATATCTGTTTAAATCTCTTTGTTTCCATGGTCTAATATCCTCCCTGCAACATCTATTTACTTATTCGTAGGCTAGTTGCTTTATTAATGGCATCCTTTGTTCTATATCCCCAAAGATTCTGGTAGCTGTTTGTATAAGCCTATCTACAAATTCAACGTAAGGTTCATTAGCTCCTTGTATTACCTTAGATAATTGACCTTGTAAATCTCCATGTCCTTGTAAAGTCTTCCATTCCCTAACCGCATCTGCAGCAATTTGTGAGTATATGGCAGGATCCTATCCAATTTGTTGCTGCTGACCCTCATAAGGTCCCTTTCCTAACAACATATCTAGATTTCTCTGAGGATAACCAGCTGCTGCATTTCGCCTAGCCATCTCCTTGCAAAATTCCTGATTGGCAACCTTCCATAACAGATATTATCCTCCATTTAGCACAGCTTTGCACATACTAGCCCAATCTGCTGGTGTCATGTTCAAGTTGGTAATGGATTCGACCATACTTACAGCAAAGGGTGCTTGAGGACCATAGGTTGTTACAGCCTCTTTCAGCTGCTTCACTGTTTTGAAATCTAAAGCATGGTGAATTTGCTGCCATCCTGCCGCCTCAAATACAGGGCATGCTAATCTTTGAAGTCTTGTCTCAGGATCCCATCTATCAACTACGGGGGTTGAGGGCTACTCAGCATATGTTGTCTCCATAGGCGGAGCTGTTGGTTGGACACCCACGCCCCCCAGTGATAGAAAGGGCTTAGTAGCAACCTCCCATTGTAACTTCTCCCTTGATAGCCCTTCCTCCTCTAAACTTTTTTCCTTTGTCTGACTAACTTTACTTGATGTAAGATGTCTTCTCCTAGACTAAGCAAGCAAGATTGTACCAACATCCATAATGGTAATGTGCCAACTGGCAGAGTTCCTGGGCTTTCCTTTTGTATCTTTTTTAAATCTTCACCATGATGGTTCCATTGTGATATATTTAACAACCCCTCATTTAATGAACCATGGGCTACACCTTTGTATTGTCTTAACGTATGCCCTAACTGTTCTTGATTTTACTGAGATGCCTCCTACCTCTAGCACTTTACTTAACACCCTTTCAGTTTGGTTCTTATTAATTTTTAATTCCATATTTCCGTGATGAAGATACCCCTCACTAAGATAATGCAAAAGAAAACTGAGACAAACTGAAACAAAAATGAACAAAAATTCATTATATCAGCCTTTCTATCCTCCTGAAATGTCCATCTGTCCTTTCTCCCTATCTGTTCCTTAGACATAAATAGTTTTTCCTCAGATGTGAGCGGTTTTTCTTCCATCTCACTCATCTCCAGGGACAGGCAACTTAAAACAAAAGAAGAATCTTTAAATGGTTACCCATCCTCTCTCGCACTGCCCTCAGAGGCGAGCAGTTTACCTTATCACTTACCCTCAGGCCTTCCCCACAGGGGCCACCATATGCCACAGTCTGACTGGGCACAAATCATGAGCCACTTGAAGATTCAAGCAGGAACAAACTTTATTTTTAGAACCCTTGCCACACACCGTCCAGGAACTCCCGGAGAGCTCCACTGGAGCTTCAGGAACTTTATGAGCACTCAACCAGAACTCAACCCGTGAACTCCACTCATGCGAACTCTCCAGGAACTCTGCAAGAGCTCAAAAATAGCAGGCACCTGAGGCAACAGGAACCAGCTCCTTCTGGCAAAATGCCAGGCACCATCTTGACCTGGCTGTGGCTCTCAACAATGTTTATTTGTGTGTGCATGTTAAAAGTCTCTCTTTATTCTTATAAAATTTCCATTTGTATACCTAGTTATATTTCTTGCTCTGAAGTGTGGTTTTCCTGATATTAGTACAGCAATACAGATACCACTGATTGTATGGTACACTTTTTCTATTTTTATTTTAACCTCTACAATTAATTTTAAAGTGAATTTTTTGGGGAATCTCCATATTGCTTTCCAGATTGGCTAAAGTCACACCCTATAAGTGAACCCATTTTCCCACATCTTGGCCAACATTTATTTTTACTTGTATTCTTGATAATTGCCATTCTGTGAGTTGAAATCTCAGTGTAGTTTAAATTTTCATTTCCAATTGCTAGAGATGTTGAACATTTTTTAATATAGTTATTGACCATATTTCTTCTTTAGAGGAGTGTCTGTTTAGTTACTTTGCTCATTTATTTATTGGATCATTATTTTTGTTTTGTTTTGTTGACTGGTTGGTGTTAAGCTTTTTTATTTTTTGTGTATTCTATATATTGACACCTTATCTGAGTTAGAGGTGGCAAAGATTTTCTCCCATTTTACAGGCTCTCTCTTCACATACTTGATTGTTTCCTTTGCCATGAAGAACCTTTAATGTTTGATACCACCCCTTTTACTGATTGGTTTATTTTAGTTCCTGTCCTATATGAGTCTTGCTGAGGAAGTCATTTCTTAAGCCAACATGTTAAAGTGTTGGGCCTACATGTTCTTCTAATAGATGCTTCGTTTCTAGTGTGACAATTATACCATTCCTCAGTATATATCCAAAGTATTTAAAATCAGCATACTATAGTGATGCAGCCACATCAATATCTATAGTCACTCAATTCACAATAACTAAGCTATGGAATCAAACTATGTGCCCTTCAACAGATGAATGGACAAAGAAAATGTGGTATATATACACAATGGAATATTACTCAGCCATAAGAACTTTATGAAATTTGCAAGTAAATGGATGGATCTGAAAATTATTATGCTAAGTGAAATAAGCCAATCCCATAAAGCAAAGATTGAATATTCTCTTTCATATGTGCACGCTAACACATAACAAGGGGGTGGGGAGAATAGAAGTTCAGGGGATTAGACAAAGGGAATGAAGGGAATGGAGAAGAAATGGGAATAGGAAAGATGGTAGAATGAAACTGAGTTAACTTTCCTATGTACATATATGAATACACCACAGTGAATCTCACCATCATGTACTGGTATCCTAATAAGAATAAGTTGTACTCCATATTTGTATAAATATGTCAAAATAGACTCTACTATCATGTATAACTTAAAAAGAACATATAAAAAATAAAGTGAAATTTTATAGTCCCCATATATAGAGGTGTAGAACTGTAACACATTGTAAATCTGTAACTTTAAATTAGATTTTTTATATCATTTGTATTACTGATGTGATTGGTTTCACATCAATCATCTTGACATTTATCTTCATTTTGTACTATCTGCTTTTTGTCTTCCCCTTTCTTTGTCTTATTACTTTCCTTTGATTAACTAGAGATTTAAAAAATTAATACTATTTTCCTCTTATTTCATTATTTATACCTCTTTGCTTTAAAATTGTAGTGATTGCTCTGCAATTTATAGTATATATGTTTATTTTTATTTGTTTCTCTATTTAAATATCATTCTTCAATATTTGTTATAGTTAAGTGCCTAGCAAAGTATTTGACACATGGTAAGTACCCAATAAATTTTCATAGTAATCCTCCTTTGGTGTAAAGATTCCTAAATCCATTCTTTCTATATCTGTTTCTTTCATCTCCTAAATGTACTCTCAGATTTGAGCCTTACTTTGCTAACTTCTCAACTTTCTGTCACCTTAGCAAGTTATTTGACTGAGTCTTATTTTCCTCATTTCAAAGGGAATAATTCCTAACTTGCTGAGTTGATATGAAGATTAAATGAAAAATGTGAAGATGTCTGGGGCATAACAAGTACCCAATTAGAATTGATTTTATTTTTTCCTAGGCTCAATGATGAGAGCCTGGAATAATTTCTTTTAAGATATAAGAATTTGGAAGTTTCAAATAATGGGATTTTAGGGAACAAATGCATTTTGCCTTTGTTCTCCCCTACATCTTTTCCTCTTTTTCTCTGCCCTTAGATACATCATTTATTCTTCAACTATTAAGCACATACTATATACTGTTCTTTTTTTGATGAAATACTCTATAAATTTCTGTTAGGTCCATATTATTTTTTTATTCATTTTTTAAAAAAATTATTTGTTTATTTATTTCTTACATAGATGACAATAGTGGAGTGCATTACATTCATAACAATCCATTCACAGCACAAGTTTTTGTAACTCTGTATATAAAGTATGTTCACGCCAAATTATGCCATTCTTTTTTGTATCAACTATTTAATGTCAAAATAATTGCAAGCATCAATACTAAAAACCTAAATTTCATATAATGATAATAAATAATTTTTATAATCTATAGTGGTTTAGTGTCAGTTCAGTTGATCTTTTCTGGGTTGGCTCAGTGGGCTTCTATTTTCAGCTAGACTTTTCTTTTTATGTGGGTGGCATTTGATTATTTGATTGACTATTAGATGATTTAGATTGATCTTATTTAGGAAAACTGGAGTGTGATATATATATATATATATATATATATATATATATATATATAGAGAGAGAGAGAGAGAGAGAGAGAGAGAGAGAGAGAGAGATCGAGAGATTTCAACTTCCAGCATGTTACTTTAGGCATGTTCTCAAGGGTCAGAATGCAAGAGTAAACAGGTACAATAACATAAAAAAAATCAAAGCCCATTTTGTATCATATTTATTAACATCTCTTTGGCAAAACTAAGCCCAGATTTAGTGTGGGAGAATAATACCAGTTAACATATAAAGGGTACAAATTTGTAAGGGATAAAAATTAGGACCATTAATACAACTAAACTCTCACACTCAATATTAAATACTAGAAAAACAAAGGGGTATGAGACACTATTCCTTTCCTCAATAAGCAGGGCTCAAAATCTAGTGTTAGGGAGATAGATGTGTAAGTGAATAAGTGTGGTCACATTTCAAGATGTTCAAGTAGAATTTCAAACATGGGATAGAAGTTGGTGCAGAGAAAGAGGGTTACGAATTATATCTCTAGGAGGGTAAAAGGAAAAATGGGTATGAGAAAAATCTACATAAAAGTAAAATTTGATATGAACTGAAAAAGAAATAGATGTTGTACCATGACAATATCTTATTCTGACATTTTGAACCCAGTTTAAAGGACTGTCTGAAATCCATTCATTAAATCAGTTGTTAATCAAAGACTACTGATTATAATAAAAGTGAGAGAAAAGCCAAAATATTGTCTCAGCTTTTGTTGGAAGAATCTTGAATAATATGACATGTATTTATTATTTATTTAAAAAATTTAATTAAGATAAATATGATTTTTATGTGTATTTTATAGTTATATACTCAGTAATCCCAGAAAAAAATTTAAGTTTTTAGTTTATGAAGCAATTATTTTGAACACTTAAAGAGTTCTAAGATTCATAAATAACTAAATATTATAATATGAGCTCCTACTATTTTTGTCCTGGTCTCTAGCACAAGAAGTACTAAAAATGTCCAATGGATTGATGGGAAATAAAAATAAGGAACTATTTTTGGCTGGATTATGAGGCTTGTTTTTTTAAATAAAGAAATTTAGATGATAATCAATCATTTGAAATATTAATACTATGGAGTATTAGATAAAACTTCAGTATGTAATAGTAAATATAGTTATTTTAGAGCATAATCACTGCTTATTGAAAACTGGGCCCTAGATATATAGATTCACATTTCCTCATTTTTCTTTAGCCCTTCATAATTCTTTAATTAATTTTATGTCCCTATCTACTATTCAATTGCTAAGATTTAACACAAATAGCAAATGTAACAAACCACCTACAAAAATATATATGAAAAGTTATTATTCTCACTGTTGCAAATCAAAGAGGAATGTAAACTTGTCTGCTGTTGTTGAATATCCAGGTCTACTCCTTCTAGCCATCAGAAAATAATAATTGCTATTGCTTGGTATATCAAATTAGAATATGTTCCAAAAGATTAGAAATTGTAGAATAAAATGGTAGATAATCAAAAATGGGACCTAGAAATTGAGACTTATTTATTGTTCCTCAAAAGCCTTTGTTTCCAATTCAACAATTAATGATATACAAAATATACAGATATAAAAAGTATATATATATATATATCATATATATGATAAATGTATATTATACTGTGAATAGTAATTGAAGCTCACTGAATGAATGAATGTTAAATCATCTTATGTAATTGTTTATGTATGTGCTATGTTTATAAGTTTACCAAGGGCAGAGGCCATGCACAATATATATCTTCTTAATTTTCCCAGTTATCAGTGAAAGTCAATATACTCAGTCAAATTAAGGACAATTTTAGAAAAAAAATTAATACAAAATTCACCACCTTGTAATAACTTCTTCTTTGTACATTATTTTCTAATTTTGCTCATGGAATAATAAATTTTACATAATTGAAATAATATGTATAAATATATTTTTAAAAAGTTATTTTAATGTTTCCAAATAATATTGACAACTATAAGTTTTGGTAATGCCAAAATATTTCTTCTGTTATTATAATTTTACTAAATATAATATTTTTGGATAATCACCTTATACTTTTAACTTATTTTTTACATGTATAATATTTCCAGTAGCCTACTGGTTCTGTGGCTCAGAGGTAGAGCACTTGCCTTGCATGCATGAGGCTCTGGGTTCGATCCTCAGCACCACATAAAAAAAATAAAATAAAGTTATTGTGTCCACCTATAACTAAAAAATAAATATTAAAAAATATTTCCAGTAGCTTATTTGGTTTCATACTTGATGTTACAATGAAAACATCCATTGATATAGTTTAGTGCATATTATAAAATATAACCTTGGGATATATGTCTTGAAAAATAATGCTTTATTAAAAGAAATGCCAGTCTTTACTGGCCTTGTTTCATATTTCATATTTCTTTCCAATTTGAAATTCTACTAAAAGCGATATATGATAATATTTATAGCACTGGGCATTATAATTTTGAAATGGTGATAACATATAAAACTATGATCTCTATAGTACCTAGAACAGTGAATTCTGCAGAAGGAATGTACACATGAATGTTAGGCATCTCACACTATGATAGTAGTAAGATTATATTAAAGGAGGTTATATTGAAACACAGAAGAAAATTTTTATAACTTAATATTATTTATTTATTTATATGTGGTGCTGAGGATCAAACCCAGTGCCTCACACATGCTAGGCAAGTGCTCTACCACTGAGCCACAACCCCAACCCCAGAAGAAAATTTTATATTGGTCAATGTATTTCAAAGAGGAATGTCCAACTATGACAAATACAATAAAAGAAAGAAGGATGAAAAAAGATCAACAATCATACAGATATTACAAAGATCAGGTTAGAATAAGATACATAATGTATTTAAAGTGATTACCTGAGAGATATCATGTGTTGTATAATTTTTTGTTGTGATGATAAAGGTAAAAATGATTACATATTTATATGAAATATTATTATTGCTTGCCACCTTATGGGGAAAAATGAAGTAAATAGCCATTTACAAACTTACAGCATGGTGGGCTGGAGTTGTGCCTTAGTGGTAGAACACTCGCCTAGCATGTGTGAGGCCCTCAGCACCACATGAAAATGAATAAGTAAAATAAATGTATTGTGTCCAACTACAACTAAAACATTAAAAAAAATTTAAAAATTTACAATATGTAAAATCAAGCAGTTGAATCTAGGAAATACACTTTTATCAACTGTACTAGTGTGCCTATAGCTAAAGAAAGTTGATTAGATAAGTAAAGTGATACTTCTAAAACAGCAGGAAAATTTGAAATAGAAAAGGGTGTGCCTATAGTTAAAGAAAGTTGATTAGATAAGTAAAGTGATACTTCTAAAACAGCAGGAAAATTTGAAATAGAAAAGGGATGGTTTCCTAATTTTACACCTGATAGCCTAACCAAAATTTGATGGAAATTCTTATCTAAGTGAACTATGTAGAGGATTAAGCAGAAGACTAGAGTTTAAGAAATAAGAGAAAAGTACTGAATGAACATTATAAGGGATTTCAATTTGGTTTCATTCAACAAATATTTATTGAGGCCTGATGGTGTGCCAAGCTCTGTTTGAAAGTGCTGGGGTTCTAGCAGTAAACACACATACACATGCAATTTCCTAATCCCATAAAATTTTCTACAGGTTAAGATACAAAATGACCAAAAGTGATGTAAGTAAACACAGACACACACACACACACACACACACACACACACACACACACACACACAGTGTATGTCCATTGGTGAAAAGTGTTAAAAGAAAAATAATGCAAAGTAATAAGTTTAGTTGAGAGATTGTCAATGTTATGGGAAAATAGTTTATTTTATAAAGAGGAGATAGTGGTTTTGATAAAATAATATTTGAGCATAGATCTGACAGCAGTGAACCCATGAATTATGTAGACCTAACGGGAATATGGCATTCCAGGCAGAAAGCAGCAAACACAATATCTCCAAAGTGGGTGCATGTTTGATATATGTGAAAAAAATTAGAATGTGACAGAACAAGTAAAGGGGAAAGAGTAGGAGATAAATTTATGAAAGTGATGGTAAGGTTTCTAAAGCACATGTAGAGAGCCCTGAAGAGTATTATAGACACATTTTGCTCTAAGTGAGGTTGGAGGTTATTAAGTGTTCTGAGCAGAGAAGTAACAATATGTTACTTATATTTTGAAATCAATCTGATTGTGGTATAGAGATGAAACATGTTGGGGAAGAAAAAAAAAAGACTTCATGGAAGAAGCAAGAGTGGAAGCAGCCAGTATTGTAATAATTCAAGCAAGAGCATATGGAAATTTGATGAGGATAATGGTGATGAAGATGAAAAGAAGTGAAGAGATTCAGGATTCATTTCAGAGACAGGGGGGCTAGTATTTAATGAGAGATAAAACATAAGAAAAGTCAGGGATGATAATAAACGTTTTAACTTAAGCCAGTAAGTAGCTAGTGGTGCCACTTGCCACTTCGAGATAGGAAAGAGTGGAAGAAGAACAAAAAGTATAGAAATTAAGAGCTAAATTTTCCACATACTGTGCTTAAGGTAGTTATTAGATATCCACATGGTGGAACTGTAGAGTAAGATATTAGAAATATGAATGTGAAGTTCAGGGGTAAGGTCTAGGTTGAAGGTGTACATAAAGAGAATATAAAAGTAAAGGCAATATTTAATGTCAAGTTATGAGATCATTAAGAAAGTGAGATCAGATATAGCAAAGAAGAGATCCATGAACTTATGTACTGACACCTGAGAAACAAATGCTTAGAGCAGGGTTGGGATTAGAGTCAAGCAAGTAATGCATTTACCTTGGGTGCATAATTTAAGAAAGTGTCAAAACACTCAGTAATAGAGAAATACTATTTTAATGAGATTTTTTTAAAAATCAAAATTATTTAAAAAATCTTGATGAGGGCTGGGGATGTAGCTCAAGTGGTAGCGCGCTCGCCTGGCATGCATGTGGCCCAGGTTCCATCCTCAGCACCACACACAAACAAAGATATTGTGTCCACCAAAAACTCAAAAATAAATATCAAAAATTCTCTCTCTCTCTCCCTCTCTCTCTCCCCTCTCTCTTTAAAAAAAAATCTTGATGAACAAAAAGAAAAAATTTTAAGTAAAGATGGGTCATCATGATTTACTTTGTTTCTTTTGTTCATGTGCCAATATGGCTGGTCCCAAGTTCTGAAAGATAAGCAGAAATGAGTGAAACAAAAATTTTGATGTTGACTAAGTTTAATTGTAAAGGAAGGACTTATAATGGGCTAATTCTGCTATTTTAGACCAAAATCCTTTATAATTTAGTAAAATGCATGTCCACATGAGATAATATTTCAAACTATCTTCAAGGCTAAAACTAAAATAAATGGAACCCCAGTATTGGCTAGAGTTAAGGAATTGAAGCACTCTCAAACATGTTTGATGAAAAGCCAATCTGGTTGAATTCTATGAAGGACAGTTTAGTAACACCAATACAAATAGTAAATTCACATACGATTTAACAAAGTTCCACTGCTGTCATATTCATTAGCCAATATATGCATAGATATATGAGCATTCATTTTCTGACAATAATGTTTATGATAAAAAACCCAAAATTTAGAACTAAGTGTACACACATCCACACATACAGTAGGTAGATGATAGATACATAGACTGTAACTCTTTTTATAGATACTTTGAGAGTGTGTGTATTTTATAAAAATACATAAAGCCAGGCATGGTGGTATATGCCTGTAATCTCAGCAACTCTGGAACCTGAGACAGGAGGATAAGTTCAAAGCCAGCCTCAGCAATGTAGTGAGGCACTATGCAACTTATTAAGACTCTTCCTCAAAACAAAAAATAAAATGGGCTGGAGATATAGCTTAGGCTGAATTTTGGGTTTAATTCTTGGTACAAAAAATACTTCTGGAACATAGAATAGCATGAAGACTTAAGGAGGATGATATAGAGCTGTAGGTACAGATGAGAAAGTATATTAAACTAAAAGTATATGAAAAAAACCCAAAGCTTATTACAATATGTAAAGTATAATACATTTTCTAAAAATACAAAGGTACTGAATTATGTGCATTTAAATTGGTGTGTATGTTCGTGTGTGTGTGTGTGTGTGTGTGTGTGTGTGTGTGTGTGTGTTTTGTGCTTAATCTGGGGCAATATACAAAAATTTTAAAGAACATTCACATTTCAACTAGAAAGAAGAAAGTCTTTCACTTTCATTATATATACATGTGCTGTTTGAATTTTGTGGTACTGTGCATGTAGCATGCTGTGTAAATGTCACAGGTGGTGCAATTATACAATTTGTTTCCAAGTTATAAAAATGAATCTAGTTTAAGGGTATAGATTGAGTATCATATTTGTGTTAAAAGGGGTTACTGTACATGATTGCCTAACAATCTGATGTATAAAAAAATGGATTCACAAAATTGATACATTGGTAGACAAGGCTTTGTTTTACTTAAATTTTACCACAGATTTGTTCAAATGATCATGTAAAAGTACATTGAATGATTTTCTTTTTAATAAATCCATTTAAATGCAGCATTAAATTGTAGATGAATACAATTTTAGTCATCTTAAGGACATGTTTCTATTGCCTAAGCTGAGAAAATTAATAGAAAATTTCTTCTCTTGAGATAAATTTTCTCTAAAAAGAATACATTTTAAGTAAATAGCATTTTTTGTCATAGCATTTGTATTGAAGAGACTTATTTTATATTTTTATCAAATTTCTTTAAATATGGTTTTAAAGTGTTTTCAGCAGTTATGTCTAATTTTCCTCATGTCTTCAGATGCCAAATTCTTTCTTACAGCTACATTTTAGTCTGAAATAAATTGTAAAATGATATTATTTATAGAAAAGTACTTGATAACTCTATTGACTATAAACTTAGAATTTATAGTGTTTGGGGTCGAATACTACATTGCCACTTAATAATTATGTTGCCTTGGGTAAGTGACTTAGAATCCCTGTGCCTGGATTTTCTCAGTCAGAAATGGGTAGTATCATAGTCTTTACCTGGTAGGTTTATTATGAGGATTAAATTGTTTAATCTATGTAAAGTCCTTGAAGTAGGATTCTACATCCCGGAAACACCAAATGTGCTGTCTAATGTTGTGGTGGTATTTAAGAGGGTATGATACTCCTTGCAATAAGGGAAAATTGCAAAGCAATCAAGTAAAGGAAGAATAAAGTCAAACTCATAATAAATAATGTAGAAGAACATATATCTAGGAATTTCATTGAAAATTGAATTTAAGTAAGGCATTTTTGATAACCATAAATGATAACCACAGTAGTAAGGTGCTTGATTATGAGTGCAAATATATGCTTCATTAAATTAGGAGCTGAAAGGAAAAGCATTTGATTCACCTTGCTTCTGTGCCGAAACTTCAGCTTGGGATAAATCATATGTACTCACTGAGTATATTCCCTCATCTATAAATGGAATGCATGTTAGACAACCTATAATCTATCTTCAGACTCTAACATTATCCCAAAACCTTAAGTAGTTTTTGACCTAATAATTGGTGCATGAACCTTGTTGATAGGAATTGGTTTGGTAAAACATCTAATTAGAACGGACTAGAAGTGTGTGTGTGTGTGTGTGTGTGTGTGTGTGTGTGTGTGTGTGTGTGTATGTGTATGTTGTATTGGGAACCAGAATACAATAAATCAGTCTTGGGGACACTTTTCTTTTATGGTACTGTAGTAACTTGGATGTTAAGTCTATCAAATAAAGGATCAAATAATCAAGAGATATGACACTAGAAGTCTATACTCTCATTACTTTTAATGAAATCTTCACTTCAATCTTTCTTCTGCTGTTTTCTACATTTGTAGATAAACATAGCACCTTTCTTATGGAATACATTCCAGAGTAAGCAAGCAAAGCAAAAGGGCAGTTCATTCTTCATATACAGTATCCAATTTATGCAGAAAATTGTTTGTAGTCTATGACTACCTCCCTTATATATGAAAAATATCAGTTTGGGGAACTAAAATTGTTTTGTTAAAGGCTCATATTGTTAGGCAAACTGATTTAACAAGAAATTGCAGATGAATTTACTGGGGCAATCTCTCTTTCTGTGTAGAGTTTGCAGGATCTTGATAGGAAATTAAACCAGCAAGAGATGTTAATAATGCCTTTGAGATTGAAAGAGGAAATGAAACATCAACATTAATGAAATCCCTATTGCTAGACAGTCAGGAGGTATTTTCCAAAGCTGCCTATGGCCTAAACCAGTGTTGAATTTTAGAGCAGAGGAAGAGCAATTGCTATAGTAGAAATACACACTAAAGCAATTGAAATAATTTACAAACTCAATGAGCTTGCTCTCATACTTCACACTCAAGATCATTAGCTATAAATGTAAAATGCTATCAAGCAACAACTCTAGGCCAGCAGGTAATGTTAAAGTTGATTTTTATACTATTTCTTTAATTATGACCCCATGACCAGGGCTGCCAAATTGCACAAATCCAAAGGGGATAATTCATAGTGAATTGTGTGTGGTCTATTTAAATTTCAACTCCCCAAACAAACATACAAGCTAAATACAGCCCTCTAGACTTGTGCAATGTTTTGGTTCTATCCATGAATGTTTAACCATCAATTTAACAGATGTTCTATTTAAGTCATGTTTCCTAGTTTTAGTGATAACAACATCAAAACAGCCTTGCCAATTTGTAGATTACTCCTACTGTTTCTTCCAGATTAGTTATCTCACAAGTCTTCCTAGAAGCTAATAGGAAATAACACCAGAGGTGTCATCCTATAAGTGACAGTAATAATTTCAGAAATAAATTTTAAAAGTACCCTTAAAGCAGTGATGATAAATTGCTTTTCACTCCCTTTCCACTAGTAGAATTAGTTCTACCATGTTGTATAGTGGAAAGTATCTTGAAAATTTTCAATTTTACCTATTATCAAGATTCTTCACAAATGGGAGTTGAGGGGGTTTAATGAATAATCAAACAACTGCATGACTTTATTAACTCATCTCTGAACTATATAATCAAACTGAGTCCAAATGTGGTAGATTGGTGAAGATTGACAAGGCCAGGAGAAAGTGGATTTGGAATGTATGTAACTGAAAAAAAAATAAATTTGTGTTCATAACATCCCTAGTGCTATAAAGCATGAAGGAAAGTCCAAAAGGTGCCTGTGAGTTAATTTTTCCTTTAGCTTTGCGAAAGTTGGAAAATCAAATATTGTCTTTCCAATTAATTTTTGAGTTTTCTTACATTTTGAGAAATTATGCAAGTCCATCCAGTAGAGACATACAAGTATAGCTGTATGACCCTTTATCTACTGCGTAGGTTCCAAAATGCCAGTCTTTCGTTGGGTATTGACAGGTGCAGTCTAAGTCTACTTATAATAGATAATGAATAAAGTCAGCATCATCAATGCTACCACGTGGTCTTCATAGTCTTTCCAAAGTTGGAGCTCCTTGGGCTTCTGAATGTCCATTCTGTCTCTCTCCACCCTTGAGTTGGCTAGGCTTCTCTACTTCTCTAATACATCTCCTAGATCCCTATTTAATAATAATAAAAAAGTAACTGTAAAAATTCTTGCCCTGAAGGCTTATCATAGAACCTAAAGAAAAGTGGTTGGCACTGTAACTACTGAGTTGCACCTTTTGTAACATATAAAGTGCGATGGACAGATTCTAAGTATCTACAGCATGATCCCTACTTTCCAGGGTTCACACCCTTATATACTTATTCCTTTTATGCTGATGGAAACTGTGACTTGCTTCTCAGAAATAGAATGTGACAAAGTGATGGAATGTTACTTCTATGAATAAGTTATAGAATATAAAACTTATTCTTACCAACATGTTTGCTCTCTCTCCCTTGCTAGCATTCGAGGAGCAAGCTTCTATGAAGTAACTGGTTATGTTAAGGAAAGTTATGTAGCAAGGTATTGTAAGTGGTCTCTAGGAACTAAGGAAAGTCTTCAGAAAGAGACAAACCCTTAGTCCTGAAGAAGTAAGGATATGAATTTGGTAACAACCTGAAGGAGCTTAGAACATATCTTTTCCTGGTGAGCTTGAAGTCCCATTTGACACCTACAATACTGACGTATGAGACTCCAAAGTGGAGAACCCACATAAGCCATACCTAGACTTCTGACCCACAGACATTCTGAGATAATTAATGCATATTTTATAGTGTACTAAGTTTATGATAATTTGATTTGCAGCAATAGAAAACTTAACATCAAAGGGTTTCTGAACAATATTAGAATTCAGTAGTATTTTACAACTCAATTATGATACCAAGGTCTTATTATCAAATCCTTATAATTGAATGACTTCTTTGAAAACTCTGAGATTGTAAAGCACTGGGGACTAGCTAATGCTTGGGCTAGCATTTTCATAAGATTTTCACTCAAAGATAAGAAGGTCATTTGTAAATTAATCAGTGCTTTATTGAAGATTGGGTGAAAGAGTGTGAAGAAGGGGGCAACCCACAATCACCGATATTTTATGTGCTTCCTCTATTCCTCATGCTCTCTTCACTTGCCTATATACTCTGTAGGGAAAAATGTGATCCAGCCACTCCATTATCAGCTCTCTGTTCTGGCTCCATCATCCTTTTTTTTTTCTGTCTCTACTTATCTCCAACTTAGCCCTCTAACTTCAAAGTTCTCAGAAGTTCGTATGTATTGGAAAGGGTTTAGTCTGAGTTTCAAGTCACATGAAAAGACAGAATAACTTATTTTTTTTCCTGCCTCCAGTCATTTGACTGACTCAACCTCTAACAATCCTTTGTCATTTCATAAGCAAGATATTTGATCTCTTTGAGAGGGAATTCAGTTTCCCAGATAGTATGGTATGTTCCATGAAAAGGATGATGAGCCTCTCACTCAACACAAACTAGTGGGAAAAACTGAATTTGTACAAGTGTTTGAAGAACCCTAAGCTTAGTGTTTCAACAATACCATGACTAAAAGCAGGTATAAGAACACTGATCTGACAAGAGTCCCAGAAAAAGTGAGAGCCAGAGATTAAATTGCATTTTATAGGAAAATCAACCAGTTTTTAAGCAAAGGAATAAGTAGTAAAATACTTTTGGTCATATTATGACACAGCATAAGATTTATGTATGTCTGATTCATTGAAGTTTTTTCAGTATTTTGTGAGATTAACAAAATTTTCTGGTACCTCTGAGAGTGTGCCTTTGAGAAGTAGGAATATCAAACATAGAAGAATACTTAAAATGCTAAATTAAATAAATTATAAGTGTCTAAATGGGATTTCAAAATTCTAATTGTTTTATTTCCAACCACCAAAAATTGATCTAATTGCCTTACTGAAGGAAAAAAGATTTACGAAGACATTTATTTTGAAATTTCATGAACATAATCTGTCTTCTATGAAGAAAATTTCCATTTGAGACTAAACATATTTTAAGTGCCTAAATAGACATTACAGACATTACTATGCAATGCTCCAATTCTTACCACCATCCCTTACAAAGCCTCAAATATACTTCATGGATAATGAAATACATACTGTGTTGAATATGGGATAGTGATTTAGCTAGGTGTTCTGAACTATATTCCTCAGACACGAAAGGTAACCCGAACAAAATAATTCTATTGATAGTTTTACTTTTAAAATGAAATGTTTTAGTAAAATGGTACAGCTACTTTAGAAAACAGTTTGCCAATTCTTCAAAAAGTTAAATGTAGAATTCTCACAGGACCTGGAAATTCTATTCCAGATATATACCCAAGAGCACTGAAAACATATGTTCACATAAAAACTTGTACATGAATGTTCATAGAAGCATTACTCATAGTAATCAAAATAAAAACAACCACTATATCCATATACTGATACACGGTACACAAAACATGTTATATATCAATGCAATGAAGAATTATTCATCAATTAAAATGAATAAGATAGTGATAACATTTCACAAAATGGATGTACCTTGAAAGCATTATCCAAAGAGAAACCAGAAATAAATAAATATGTAATATTTAATTTAAATAAAATATTTGAAATGGATTAATTCATGTGGAATAAAAAATAATAGTTGCCAAAGTTTGGGCTGTGGAGACAATGGGAAATAAATGCTAATGAGTAGTTTTTTTTTCAGGATGATAGATATCATGGAATCAGATACCAGTGATAGCTTCACAATTCCATGACTATACGAAAAAAACAAAGATTCATACACCTCAAATTGATGAATTATATACCATAGGAATATTACCTCGTTAAAGGATGGTTCATATGTCTATTATGCTAATACCATGATGTTTTGTTACTTTCATTCTGTTATATACTTTGAGATCAGGTATTGTGAAATTCCAGGATTGCTTTATTGGCCAGAATTATTCTCTATTTCTTTCATATAAATTTTAGGACTTTTTTTCTAGTTGTATAAATGATTCCATTAGAAAGTTTACGGGGCTTGCTTTTGTTAATATGGGTATTTTAACATTTTTAATTCTTTCTATCTAAAAACATGAGAGGTTCTTCATTCTTCTAGTGTACTCTTCAATTTCTTCAGTGTTTGAGAATTTCCATTGTAGAAGTCTTTCAGATTCTTGGTTAGATTTATTATTATGTAATTTTTACATACTATTTTGAATGGATTTTTCTCTGATTTCTTTTATGTAGTTTTCATTATCCATGTATAGAGAAGCTATTAATTTTTTAAATTGATTTTATACCTTGCTACATTGCTGAATTTGGTTATGAGCTCTAGAAGTCTTCTGGCAGAATTTGTTTGTTTGTTGTTGTTGTTCTTTATTTGTTTTGCTTGTTTTCTGGGAGGAGGGAAGGGTCCTCTAAGAATAAGATCATCTCATTTGCAAATAGTGTAAATTTGACTTCATATTACCCTATTAATATCAATTTAATTCCTTATTTCGCCTAATTGCTCTGGCTAAAATTTCAGGCACTATATTGAAAATGAGTATGAGAATGTATACTTTCTTGTCTTGTTCCTAATTTTAGAAGAAATGCTTCCAGGTTTTCTATGCTCAATGTGATGTTGACTCTAAACTGTTTGTATATAGCCTTTATGAAGACGAGACCAGTTCCTAGTTTCTTTACTTTTAAAAAAACTTTTTAGTTTTTGTTTTCAGTTATTGATAGACCTTTTTAAAATTTATTTATAGGAGGTGCTAAGAATTCAATACACTGCCTCATACATGTCAGGCAAGTGCATTCCTGCTGAACCCCAGCCCCAGATCTTCTTTAGTGTGTATAAGATGAATTTTTTAAAAAATATTTTTAGTTGTTGATGGACCTTTATTTTATTTATGTGTATGTGGTGCTGAGAATCGAACCCAGTGCCTCATGCATTCTAGGCAAGTGATCTAACACTGAGCCACAACCACAGCCTCTTTAACATAAATTTGTGCTGAATTTTGCCCAGTCTTTTTCTTCATCTATTGAGATGATTATGTATTTTTTGTCCTTAATTCTATTTACATGATGAACATTTATTGATTCTTATATGTTGAACCAACATTGCATCTTATGAATGAAACTGATTTAAAATTATATACCATCTTCTTAATGTGTTTTTCAATATGAATTTTTAATATTTTTATTAAGGGCTTTTATATTTATTTTCACCAGGAATATTGTTCTGCAATTTTTATCTTTCGATGTGTTCCTATTTAGTTTTATTATCAGGGTGATACTAGCATTATAGAATGAATTTAAGTGTTCCACTTATCATTATATTTCATGGAATAATAGCAGGAACATTAGCATTAGTTTTTCTTTGAAGGTCTGGTAGATTAAACTGAGAATCTATCTGGCCCTGGACTCTTCTTTGTTGGAAGACTTTTTATTACTGATTCAGACTCATTGATTTTTATTGGTCTGATTAGGTTCTCTATGTCCTCTTCATTCAATTTGGGTAAGTTCTGTGTGTCTAGAAATATATAAATGTTTCTTGAATTTTCCAATTTATTGGAATATAAGTTTTCAAAGTGTTCCCTAATGATCCCCTTGACTTCAAAGATTTATGTATTAATATCTTTTTATCTCTATAATATTATTAATTTGTATATTCTCTCTTTTTGTTAGCTTGGCTAAGAATTTATCAACCTTGTTAACCTTTTCAAAGAACCAATTATTTTGTTAATCTTTCATTTTTATTCCCTATTTCATTAATTTTATTTCTGTTCTTAATTACTTCCTTCCATCTATGGGTTTGGATTTTGGAATTTGTTTGTATTTGATTTTTGTTCTTGTTTTCTTAGGAACTTGGGATGCATCATTAGACTGTATATTTAGGATCATTCTAATTTTTAAAATGGGCAATCAATACTATAAACTTTTCTCTTAGAACCACATTTATATTGCCCAATATAATTTTATTTTGTATTTATTCTTTTTTGATTTTAGGAATTTTAAAATTTCTCCCCACATTTCTACTATTATCACTCAAAAGAGTATTTTGTGATCTCCCTATGTTTATGTGTTTTTTATAGTTTTTCTTGTTGTTGATTTATAATTTCATCCCATTATTATCTCTTAAGATGCAAGGGATTATAACATTTTTTGTATTTCCTTGCTTTATGATGTTAAATATGGTTATTTGGGAGAAGGTTCCATTTATTAATCAGAATAAAATGAATTCAGCTGTCCAAATGAATTTTATAGATAACTGTTAAGTCCATTTGACTTATAGTATTATTTAAGTCTGATGTGTCTAGTGATTTTATGTCTGGTAACCCACCTATTGAGGAGAGGTGTGTGCTATTACATTGGGATCTCTCTGAGCCTTTATGTGAAGTAGTGTTTGTTTTATGTAATTAGGCATGCTAATTGCATAAGTGTAATTATGTAATTAGATGTTGGGGGCAGGTATGTTTATTATCTTCTTGGGTTTTTTTTTTACTTCTCCTGTATGATAATACCTTCTTTGTTTCTTCTAATTAGTTTTTGCTTGAAATCTGCTTTGTTGGATAGGACATTAAATAGTCCTGCTTGATTTAAGTCTACATTTGTATGGAATATCCTTTTACCCTATTGTTTTCAGCATGTGTATTTGTTTGTGACACAAGTCTTATGCAAACAACATATACATTTAGGTCTTATTTTTAATCCATTGTGCCTGGGTATATATTCTATTTAAATTGTATAGATGGCTTACATTCAGTGTTATTATAAAGAGATGCTATTGTTTCCTGCATTTTGGTTTGTTTCTCATGTTTAAATCTATCCTAATGCATGTTCACTTAACTGTTCTTCTAATGAGATTCATCCTTTAGAGCCTCAGGAGTTTGTTTTTGTGTTCTTAAGTGTGTATCATTTAATTTAATTACTTTAGATAATGCTGGCAAATGAGTTATGAATTCGTCTAGTTTATGCTTATCTAGAAAGTTTTTTATTTAATGTATTCTGAATGACAGCATTGTTGGATGTAATAATATCTGTTAGGGGTTACTTTTCTCAGGTCTTGGAATAACTTGTTTCAAGCCCTCCTGGATTTTAAAGATTTTTTTCTGAGAAAATATATTTATTTGTTCACTACAAAATGAGGCCATTTTCCTCATATTTTATGAGATCTTATTTTGCACATATATTGAAATGGATCCCTCTCTCTTTTTTATGTGGTGATCTTTTGGTGAGTATTTATCTCTTTAAAATAAATCCTGAGATTGATATATATCTTTTCCATACATCCATTCTGCATAATCAAAGTTTCAAATCTCATACCTCTTTGAAAGGATAAAGTAACTACAAGTAACAGTGGTAATTTAAGAGCATGACATTTATCAATATATAGTATAAATTTTATTACCTAATTTTGTAATAGAAGCCTTTCTTCTCAGAATTCCAATTTTTGAATCTCCCAACTATTAGGAAGTTTCTCTGATGTAAATATCATAACTGTTTGTTGCTTTCATTTCTGACTCACACTGGCCAAACTGGATAGGAGAGTCTGTGTGATGGGTTTCAACCCCTCCTCACATGGACACTATACCTTGGGGAAGAGGTGTGTTGTGGTGTTTTCTTTGTCAGAGCAGACTTCACTCTCAAAATGGCTTTGTTGAGGAGATCTAAGATAGCAGGCCAGAGGGAGGCAGCATTCTGTGTAGCTCTGTGACCTGCAAATCAAGTAGTGAGAATAATGGTTCGCTGGGAGCAATATTCCTGCTCCCATATGGGAATCGTGACCACCATGCCCATCTAGGGCTCCAGGCCACAACATTAAAGTAGGTCTCCCAACTACTCACCCACCCAGGACTACTGGGTACCCAAGAGGGCACAAACAACACCTGTGTGGAAATTTCAGCCACCCACCTGAGAAGAAATTACTGACACCACTCCCAGGCAGGACATCCAGCAGCTTCCCACATGCAGGAACCCCAGCCATCACTCTTGTGTGGACCCCTGTCTACCAATTTGGGGTTCCCCAAGTTGCCTGCATCTTGGGACTCTGCAGTAGCAGAGATAGTCCCCTACGTGCAGTAGCCTGCCTGCACCCAAGAACTGCATACAGGCCCTGAAGACAGCCAACACTACACACTACATGCCACAGGGCTTGTCTCTGAACTCATGGTCCAACACCATGACACAACAGCCTATTGCTGAAGGCATGGGCCTCAATCTTGGGTCACCTTCATCACTATCTTCAGTGGGGGGCAACACCCAGTTTAGAACTCAGGCTTGCCAGGTACCCAGTTTCTAACTACCCCCTCTCCCTTGAAGCCACTACCTTGGCACAGTGACACCCTGGTTATCTTCACCATCCTGAGGGTGCAGATACCATCTAACAACGGAGGACTCCACCTATTGATGAGGAGGCAAGCACAAAAGATATGAATTTCCAACCAAAACAATCAGGTTTCTTCCTTCAAGGTTTTCTTTTTCCTCTCCCTCTCTATTCTCCCATCCTCACATCCCCAACATATGTGAAATTAAGTACTTCACATGAATTAGGATTTTGAGGAGGGGACTCTGAAGAGTACATTACAGCTATGTTTTATATTCTTTTTTCCTTTTATTCCACCAATTTCTACTATTTTAACATTTTTAAAATTTTTCTTAATCTATATGTGTGGTTTTTTTGTGTACTCTACTGTCTTCCCAAAATTACTTCCACTCCCTTCTATTACTAATCTTCCTATTTAGATTTCTCTTTCACATTTTCTAAGATATAACAACTCTATACCCTCACCTCCTACCTCCTCAGCATATTGTCCTACTCCTCACTCCTGGTACTTTGTCCATCATCAGAAACTGTAAACCCTTTTACAAACCCACTGATATATTGTAGATTATAATTGAATTCACCACTTCTTTATATTGTGACCAAACCGTAAATGTCTTATTAGCAAAAATTTGTTGTTAGGGGTTATATTGTTTATATTGGGATCTGATAACATTGTCTGTCCTTCACCACCAAAGATAAGTATTTGATTCTTACAGGGACACTATAAGCCTATAGGGTAACAATGGTAATACCTCAGATCCACAGTGCTAGAAGAGAAGACATGGAACAATATGAAAAGACAAGGGAAGAAAGTGACACAAATGTATCAAAATACCACATTATTAGAATCCATGGGCAGTACAGCTTAAGAAATTACAGAGAAGGAGTTCAGGAAGTACATGATTAAAATGTTCTGCAAATCAAAGAATGATATAAGAGAGTAAATACAGGCAACAAAAGATCATTTGGACAAAGAGTTACATAAGCAAATACAGTAAGCAAAAGATTACTTCAATAGGTAGATAGTGGTTCTAAAAAAAAAAAATCAAACAGAAATCCTTGAAATGAAAGCAACAATAAACCAAATTAAAAGTTCAATTGAAAGCATCACCAACAGATTAGACCACTTGGAAGACAGGACCTCAGTCAATGAAGATAAAATATATAATCTTAAAAAGAATGTAGACAACACAGTAAAATGGTAAAAAAAAACGAGCAGAATATTCAAGAAATATGGGATAGTATTAAAAAGAACTAATTTAAAAGTTCTTGCAATAGAGTTAAGATTAGACTTCCAAACCAAAGGAATAAACACTCTATTCATTAAATGATATCAGAAATTTTTTTCAAACATGAAGAATGGATTGGAAAACCAAATTTAAGAGTCTTACAGGAAATCAAATGTACAAAATCACAACATATTCACACCATGGCACATTATAATCAAAATGCCTAACATACAGAATAAGGAGAGAATATTAAAAGCCATTAGAGAAAGGAATCAGATTACATATAGGGGGAAATAAATTAGGTTATGTGCAGATATTTCAACACAGACTCTGAAAGCTAGAAGATCCTGGAACAACATATATCAATCTCTAAAAGAAAATGAATGCCAACCAAGAATCTTATATCAACCAAAATTAAGTTTTAGATTTGATGATGAAATAAAAACCTTCCATGATACACAAAAGTTAAAAGAATTTACAACTTAAAAACCTGCAATACAGAACATCCTTGGCAAAATATTCCATGAAGAGGAAATGAAAAACAACAATGAAAATCAGCATAGGGATTTAGTACCCTAAAGGAAAAACTAATTAAAAGAAAAAAAATCAACTTATGTAACAAAAATAAACAAAAATGGCTGGAAATACAAACCATGTCTCAATAATAACCCTAAATGTTAATGGCCTAAACTCATGAATCAAAGACAAAGACCCAACAATATATTGCCTTATAGAGAATCATCTCATAGGAAAAGACATCCACAAAATGAAGGTGAAAGATTGGGAAAAATCATACCACTCCTATGGAATATAGAAGCAAGCAGAGGTTTCCATCCTCATATCAAATAAAGTAGATATCAAAACAAAGTTAATCAAAAGGGATAAAGAAGGACATTTCATACTGCTTAAGGGAATCATTCATCAACAAGATATAACAATAATAAATGCATATACTCCAAATAATGGAGCATCTACATTCATCAAATAAACTCTTCTCAAGTTCAAAAGTCAAATAGACCACAACACAATAATTCTGGGTGACTTTAACACACCTCTGAAACCACTGAATAGATCTTCCAAACAAAAGCTGAACAAAGAAACTCTAGAACTCAATAATACAATCAATAACTTAGATATAACTGACATAGAATATTTAATCCTTCAAAGAAATAATACACTTTCTTCTAAACAGTACATGGATCCTTCTATAAATTAGAGCATATATTATGCCACAAATCAACTCTTAGCAAATATTAAAAAGTAGAGGTACTACCCTGAATTCTATCAGATCATAATGGAATGAAATTAGAAATCGATTATAAAATTAAAAATTAAAAGCTACTCCAACATCTGGAGACTAAACAATATGTTAATGAATGAACAATGGGTTGCAAAGATATCAAGGAGGAGATTAAAAAATTCTTAGAGGTGAATGAGAACACAAATACAATGTATCAAATCTCTGGGAGACTATGAAGGCAGTACTAAGGAAAGCTCATTGCATGGAGTTCTTTTCATAAAAGAAGAAAACTCAACAAATTAATTACTTAAAATTACATCTCAAAACCCAATAAAAAGAACGAATCAACACCAAAAGCAGAAGAAGAGAGGAAAAAATCAAAATCAGAGCTGAAATCCATGAAACTATAATAAGAGGAAAAATTGAAATAACTGACAAAACAAAGTTTGTTTTTTGAAAAAAAATAAATAAAATTGGCAAACTCTTAATCATGCTAATGAAGAGAAGAAGAGAAAAAACTCAAATTACTAAAAATGTGATTAAAAGGAAATATCATAACAGACACTATAGAAATACAGAATATAATTAGAAATTATTTTGAAAACTTGTACTCCAATAATCTAGAAAATGTTGAAGTATGGGTTGGGGTTTGTGGCTTAGCAGTAGAGTGCTTGCATATGCGAGGCCCTGGGTTTGATCCTCAGCATAATGTAAAAATAATTAAAATAAAGGCATTGTGTCCAACTACTAGTAAAAATAAAAATTAAAAAATAGAAAATGTCAAAGTCATTGACAAATTTCCAGAGTCATGTCATTTCCACAGATTGAATCAGGATCATATATACAAGTTAAACAGGTCAATTTCAAGAAATGTAATAGAAGATGCTATTAGAAGCCTACCAACCAAGAAAAGCCCAGGATCAGGTGGATACAAAGCCGAGTTCAATAAGACAATTAAGGAAGAACTAATACCAACACTCTTAAATTTATGTCAGGAAATATAAAAAGTTGGAATACATCCAAACTCACTCTATGAAGCAAAATTATCCTAATTCCAAAACCAGGCAAAGACACATCAATGAAAGAATATTTCAGACCAATATCTCTAATGAACATAGATGCAAAAATTCAAGACAAAATTCTAACAAATCAAATACAAAAATATATCAAAATCATAGTGTACCACAATCAAGTGGGGTTCATCCCAGAGATGCAAACTTTGTTCAACATACAGAAATAAATAAATGTAATTCATCACATCAATAGACTTAAAGATAAGAACCATATGATCATCTCAATAGGCACAGAAAAAGCATTCAACAAAATACAGTACAGCATCATATTCAAAACACTAGAAGAAATAGAATAACAGGAAAATATCTCAACATTGTAAAAGCTATCTATGCTAAGCCCCAGGCCAACATCATTGTAAATGGAGAAAAATTGAAAGCATTCCCTCTAAAAACTGGAACAAGACAGAGATATACCCTCTTTCACCACTTCTATTTAACATAGTTCTTGAAACACTGACCAGAGCAATTACACACACAAAAGAAATTAAAAGGGATAATTATAGGGAAAAAAAGAACTTAAATTAGCACTATTTGCCTAAAATATGATTCTATACCTAGAAGACCCAAAAAAATTCCACCAGAAAAGTTCTAGAACTAGTAAATGAATTCAACAAAGTAACAGGATACGAAATCAATACCCATAAATCAAAGGCATTTCTGATATCAGTGACAAATACTCAGAATGGGAAACGAGAAAAACTACCCCATTTACATTTGCCTCAAAAAAAATATGTCAATCCACCTAACAAAACAAGTGAAAGAACTCTACAATAAAACTACAGAACCCTAAAGATTAAAATTAAAGAAGACTTTAGAAGATGGAAAGTTTTGCCCTGTTCTTGGATAGACAGAATTAGTATTGACAAAATTACCATACTACCAAAATCATTATACAGATTTAAGGCAATTCCAATCAAAATTTGAATGACATTCCTCATAGAAATAGAAAAAGCAGTCATTAAATTCATCTGGAAAAATACGAGATCCAGAATAGTTAAAGCAATCCTTAGCAAAAAGGGTGAAGCAGGTGGCATCACTATACCAGACCTCAAACTATAATACAGAGCAATAATAATAATAATAATAATAATAAATCATGGTATTGGTACCAAAGTAGACTGGCAGACCAATGGTACATAATAGAGGACACAGAGAATAACCCATATAATAACAGTTATCTTATATTACACAAAGGCATCAAAAACATGCATTGGAGAAAAGATAGCCTCTTCAAAAACCGGTGCTGGGGAAACTAGAAATCCATATGCAAGCCAATGAAATTAAACCCCTATCTCTCTCCATTCACAAAACTCAACACTAAGTTGAACAGGGACCTAGAAATTAATCCAGAGACCCTGCATCTAATAGAAGAAAAAATAGCCCTAATCTTCATTATATCAGATTAGGCCCCTAGTTCCTTAATAAGACTCCTATAGCACAAGTATTAAAGTCAAGAATTAATAAATGGGATAGATTCAAACTATAAAGCTTCTTCTCAGCAAAAGAAACAATTAGTGAGGTAAATAGAGAACCTACAGCTTGGGATCAAATTTTTACCACTTGCACATCAGATACAGCATATATATCTAGGATATATAACAAACTCATAAAGCTAAACACCAAAAAAAAAAAAAAACAAACCCAATCAATAAATGGGCCAAGGACCTGAACAGACACTTCTCATAAGGTGATATACAATCAAGCAACAAATATATTAAAAATGTTCAACATCTCTAGCAATTAGAGAAGTGTAAGTCAAAACTACTCTAATATTTAATCTCACTCCAGTCAGAAGGGCAGCTATTAAGAATACAAACAACAGTAAGTGTTGGCGAGATCAACTCCACTTGATTGTGATACACTATCTTTTTGATATATTATTGTATTTCATTTGCCAGAATATTATTGAGAATTTTGGCATCCATGTTCATGTGAAGAAAAAGGCACACTCATACATTGTTGGTGGGTCTGAAAAATGGTAAAGCCAATATGGAAATCAATATAGAGGTTCCTTGGAAAACTGGGAACAGAACCACCTTTGGACCCAGCTATACCACTCATCGATATATACCCAAAGGACTTAAATACAGAATACTTGGGCTGGGGATGTGGCTCAAGCAGTAACGCACATGTCTGGCATGCGTGGGGCACTTGGTTCGATCCTTAGCACCACATAAAAGTAAAGATGTTGTGTCCACCGAAAACCAAAAAATAAATATTAAAAAATTATCTCTCTCTCTAAAAAACAAAAACAAAAAAACAGCATACTACAGGGACACAGCCACATCAATGTTTGTTGAAACACAATTCACAATAGCTAAACTGCGGAACCAACTTAGATGCCCTTCAGTAGATGAATGGATAAAGAATATGTGGTATATGTACCCAATGGAATACTACTCAGTAATAGAAGAGAATAAATTCATGGCATTTGCAGGTAAATGGATGGAGTTGTAGAATATAATGCTGAGCGAAGTTAGCCAATCCAAAGTAAACCAAACGCCAAATGTTTTCTCTGATATAAGGAGGCTGATTAATAGTGGAGTTGGGAGGGTGAGCATGGGAAGATTAGAATAACTCTAGATATGGCAAAGGGGAGGAAGAGGAAGGGAGAGGGCAAGAGGGTAAAAAAGATGGTGGAATGAGATGAACATCATTACCCTAAGTACATGTATGAATACAAGAATAGTGTGAATATGCTTTGTATATAACCAGAGATATGAAAAATTGTGAAACTTTTCTATTTCTCTCTATTCACCTCACAGATTATATAATATGAATTGTAATGCACTCTGTTGTCATATATACCAAATTAGAAATTTTTTAAAAAAATGGCATTGATTTTATGTTAGGGGCAGGGAGTATAAGTCAAGTAAGAGTTTACCTTTACCTTTACCTTCTCCATCTGTAGACTGATTTGTGTCATATTGAACCCCTTGTTCCAGAAAATCCATTTCATGTGTTGGGCATAGGTGTGTAGGATGTGTTATTTTATTCTCTAGTCCTTATTGAGATTGTAGAGGGTGACATTATGGGGGGGGGTGTCGCCACTTTCTGTGTGACCCTGATCTGTTCCAACTATAGCCCCTGTCAGCCACATTTCTTATCCTATGGATTAGATTGCCAATTTCAAATAAAAATATCATTTCTCCTTCTCTATAGTCTGCAGACTGATAAATTTGGCCACTCTAAGTTTCTCCCTAGTCTGAATCATAGTTTCATTAATATGCCTAGATTGACTTATGGTATAGGCACTCTCTAATCCAGTGAAAAATATAGAGTAAATGGCTGTTTATCTTGGGTATTCAAAGAAGAAGAATAGAAAGAACAGAGGAAAAAGGAAAAAAATATATAGATCAAAATCTGAAAAACAAAGGTGAATTGCAGAGACCCCCTACTCTGCTGGCTTAGGAATTCCAAACAAAGTCCCTACAATCTGTGCCTGCTTCCTTGATCCAGTCATCTTTTCTGGGTAATACCATGTCTCAATCCTGCAAGAGAGCACCAGGATTTTCTCATATAAACTCAGATCATTTTTTTTTTTGCTTCAGATTGAGAATATGTTGGTCAGCATCTGTTTTCTTAAAATTGAAAGGAGAATTTCTTTTGGCTTATTGGAGGGGAGCTTCCCCTCTCCCACTGAGCCACAGCATGTCCTACATTGCTACCATCTGTTGCTTTTATGAATTCTCTTTCTAGTTTAGAAGATAATATTTATGGTTTTCAACTAGTTGCTAGCTAGTGAATTGCCTACTGGCATTTTCCCACCATCATCCTACCTCAGTTTTTCACTGCAGAACTGCTGTTTTAATTATTCCTCATATGACATTGTGGATCCATCATTTTATGCATCTTTTATAATAATACATTTTTTTCTAGATGTTTTCTATTTTTATTTTATTTTATTGATTTTTTAAAAAAAATAAATGGCAGTGGAATGCATTGCAATTCTTATTACACTTACAATTTTTCACATCTCTGGTTGTACATTAAGTATGTTGACACCAATTCATGTCTTCATACATGTACTTCGGATAATGATGTCCATCACATTCCACCATCCTTGCCAATTTCCTGCCCCTCCCTTTCCCTCCCACTCCTATGCCCTATCTAGAATTTATCTATTCCACCCATGTTCCCCTTCCTACCCCACTATGAGTCAGTGTTCTTATATCAGAGAAAACATTTGGCATTTGTTTTTTGGGAGGATTGGCTAACTTAGCATTATCTTCTCCAATGCCATTCATCTAACTGCAAATGCTATGAATATATTCTCTTTTATTGCTGAGTAAAATTACAGTGTGTATATATGCCATATTTTTTAATCCATTCATCCACTGAATGACATCTAGGTTGGCTCCACAGTTTAGCTATTATGAATTGTGCTGCTATCAACATTAATATGGCTGTGTCCCTGTAGTATGCTGTTTTTAAGTCTTTAGGGTATAGACTGAGGAGGGGGATAGCTGGGTCAAATGGTGGTTCCATTCCCAGATTTCCAAGGAATCTCCATACTGCTTTCCATATTGGCTGCACCAATTTGCAGTCCTACCAGCAATGCATTAGTGTACATTTTTCCTCACATCCTCGCCAACACTTATTGTTGTTTGTCTTCATAATAGCTGGTATTCTGACTGAAGTGAGATGATATGTTAGAGCAGTTTTATTTGCATTTCTCTGATTGCTATAGGTAGTGAGCATTTTTTCATGTATTTGTTGCTTGATTGTATATTCTCTTCTGAGAAGTGTCTGTTCAGGTCCTTGACCCATTTGTTGAATGGGTTATTTGGTTTGGGGGGGGTTTGCTACTTAGCTTTTTGAGTTCTTTATAGATTAGTGCTGTATCTAATGTGTGAGGAGGAAAAGTTTGCTCCGAGTATGTAGAATCTCTGTTCACCTCACAGGTTATTTCTTTGGCTGAGAAGAAACTTTTTAGTTTCAGTCCTTCCCATTTATTGATTTTGGTTTTAATCCGACACTATAGGAGTCTTATTAAGGAAGTTGGAGCCTACTCCTACTTAATGAAGATTAGGACCTACTTTTTCTTTTATTAGACATAGAGTCTCTGGTTTAATTCCTATGTCCTTGATCCACTTTGAGTTGAGTTTTGTGCATGGTGATAGATAGGGATTTAATTTCATTTTGTTGCATATGGATTTCTAGTTTTCCCAGCATCATTTGATGAAGATGCTATCTTTTTTCTAATGCATGTTTTTGGCACCTTTGTCTAATATAAGATAATCGTAATTTTGTGGGTTAGTCTCTGTGTCCTCTGTTCTGCACCATTGGTCTACGAGTCTTTTTGGTGCCAATACCATGCTGTTTTTGTTACTATTGCTCTGTAGTATAGTTTAAGGTCTGGTATAGTGATGCCACCTGCTTCACTCTTCCTGCTAAGGATTGCTTTAGCTATTCTGGGTCTTTTATTTTTCCAGATGAATTTCATGATTGCTTTTTCTATTTATATGAGGAATGCCATTGGAATTTTGATTGGAATTGCATTAAATCTGTATAGTGATTTTGGTAGTATGGTCATTTTAATAATATTAATTCTGCCTATCCAAGAGCAAGGTTTATCTTTTCATCTTCTAAGGTCTTCTTTATTTCTTTCTTTAGGCTTCTGTGGTTTTCATTGTATAGATCTTTCACCTCTTTCATTAAGTTGATTCCCAAATATCTTAATTTTTTGATATTATTGTACATGTGTTAGCTTTCATCACTTCATTATCAGAGGATTTGTCACTGGTATAAAGAAATGTCTTTGATTTATGGGTGTTGATTTTATATCCTTCTACTATGCCAAATTCATTTAGTAGTTCTAGAAGTTTTCTGGTGGACCTTTTTGGGTCATATCATCAGCAAATAGTACTAATTTAACTTATCCTTTTCCTATACATATCCCTTTAATTTCTTTAATCTGTCTAATTGCTCTGGTCGGTGTTTCAAGAACTATGTTGAATAAAATTGGTGAAAAAGGGCATCTCTGTCTTAATCCAGTTTTTAGAGGGAATGCCTTTAATTTTTCTCCATTTAGAATGATGTTGGCCTGAGGCTTAGTGTAGATAGCCTTTATGAAATTGAGATATACAGACCAATATCAAGTGATGAAAATAGAAGATGCCATCAGAAACTTACCAACCAAGAAAATCCCAGGACCAGATGGATACACAACCAAGTTCTACAAGACCTTTAAAAAAGAACTAATACCAATACTTTACAATTTATTTCAGAAAATAGCAAAAGAGGCAGCATTTCCAAACTCATTCTATGAGGACAATATCACCCTGATCCCAAAACCAGGCAAAGACGCATCAAAGAAAGAAAACTTCAGAACAATATATCTAATGAATATAGACACAAAAATTCTCAATAAAATTCAGGCAAATCGAATATAAAAACATATCAAAAAGATTGTGCACCATGATCAAGTGGGATTCATCCCAGGGATGCAAGGTTTTTTCAACATAAGGAAATCAATATATGTAATTTGTCACATCAATAAACTCAAAGATAATAATCATATGATCATCTCAATAGATGCAGAAAAAGCATTTAACAAAATACAGCACCCTTTAATGTTCAAAACACTAGATAAACTATAAAAATACATTTTAAGATATTTTTGACATAATTAATATCAGGATTTCCTATAAATTTAGATTAAGTAATGTTGATTATTGATCATCTACACTTGTTTATAATTTTAACATATTACATTTTAAAAAATTCTTAACATGATAAAATCACTTCAAAAATCTATTGTTATAGGGCAAGAGGTGTAGTAGCTCAGTAGTAGAGTGCTTGCCTAGCATGACTGAGGCACTGGGTCCAATCCTCAGCAACACATGAAATGAAATAAATAAAATAAAGGTATTGTTTCTATCTATATCTAAGTATATATTTAAAATCCTATTGTTATAAAGTTTTCAAATAAGATTAGAATTGTTTTTTATCCTCTTTTTTAACACACCTGTAAGAAGTATATTTGCTGCCCACTTTAAACCTAGTGAAGTTTACCTTCCATGAATTGGTGTACAATCTATAGAAAGTATACACTTTAAAAAGTTTTTAAGGAAAAATTCTCCATTGAAGATTTAGCCCCTGGATAGGAGTGAAAAAATTATTGAACAGCTCCAACCCAAAACCTGTCAAAAGTTTATTGTACCATGAATTCAGGAAATGTTAAATAGATTATTAGTAGGCCAAAAACAATGAATTCCAACCCCTATCAATTTTGCAATGGACCTGGAAGGAACCTGAGATACATTTAGAATGTGGTTGAAAAAACACATACAATGGATCAAACTTACTTCCAGGTTGGAAAAATACATCTGCCCAACATAATTTTCCAACCTGGACACCAGTGAGGATGCACTGAAATCTTCAGTAAAATTGTGAGCTAACATAATTTTCCCCATCACTGTTTTATGTGCAAATTATATGTATGTGGCTGTGCAGAGGGATATATTCACAAAATCATAGGGGAACTGTTTTATGAAATACTTTTGAATATATAGAACATTGATTTTGTTCTGTATATTAAAAGTCTATTCTTTCTCACAAGATAGTTGATTTCCTTATAATAGAAGCTATATGGAAATAGCATACATCTGTTTTAAATTCTAAGCACCTCCCCGCCTTTTTTGCTTCCTGAACAACAGAGTTTGGAAACACCCTTTTCCCAAGGTTAAGATTCTTCCTAACCCTCTTTCCAAAAGATAAATATCAGTGGCTTCTCCTTGATCAAGGCAGCAATTTTTTCTTTGGTGCAGGCACCAAGAAAATAAGATTTTGATCCTGATGAAACCATTCTTTGCTTCCCTCCTGGTAAACCCTTTCTACACAGATCTGGGGTTTGGTATCCCAGTCCATATTTAAATCTAATTACTTGTCAAGACAAAACTAGATTTGTTCACAAAAATTCCCACTACTTACTGTAAAGTGGTTTCATTGTTTATGTGAACTGGACAACTCTTGAATGTGAACAAATACAAATGAGTATATAGTGATTGCAGGGCACAGGGTTGGAGGGGAGGTAAGGAGCACTTACAGAGTCATTCAAACTTGTTAATCCAAATTTGACATCAATATTTACTGAAAACAGAATCTGAGCAAAAAAAAATGAAGTATTTAGTATATTTCTTTTGTATTTCTGGCTTAATTATGTTTACAAAAACTATGGATGGAAAGATGTTATAAACAACATTGTATAATGGAATTCTTTGATCCCAGCTCCCTCTCTCTGCCTGAGTGTTTGTTTATAAATCATTTATTTTTCTCAAATTGGCAATAATGCAGGTTCCTTATGTTTTCTTTTCAATGGCAAGCTTACATTTTCAAATTGTTTCAGTTTAATAGTCACTGTGAATTTCGATTAGTTCTTAGATACAAAAAGATAGGGCATCTTGCCAAATGGAATTAGGAAGTTTCAAAATATTATTGTTTTATTGTTGGATTTATATTAGGTAGCAAAAGAAAGAGTTTGCCAGATGACTAAGCTTACTTCCTAGTGTGCTCAACTTTTAACAATGTATTCAGTCTTTCAGGCCAGTGAGTTCTTTTACTATAGTCATGGAATAATATGGGAGAGTTTTTGCCTGAAAGTTAGAACCTAACTTTATACATTGGAGTGTTTTGTTGTTATAGACTAAATGTTTGTGTCTCCCCAAGATTCACATGTTGAAATCTCAACTGCCAATATGATAGTACTAAAAGGTGGGTCCTTTGTGAGGTAATTAAGTTGAGAGGGTGAAGTTTTGTGTGTGGGATTAGTTCTCTTATAAAGGAAATGTTAGTGCTCTCTAACCCTCTTTCCATCATGTGAAAACACGGAAAAAAGGTGGTCATGTGTGAATCAGAATGCAAACCTGCATTAAGCTCTAAAACTTCTGATACCTTGTACTTGGACTTTTCCAGCCAATAGGATTGTGAGAAATAAATGTTTATTGTTTAAATTACATGGTCTATGGTATTTTGCTATAGAAACCCATATGGACTAAGACACTTATTTATGTAGAATAATCTTTCTTTGGAGTAAGAACTTTTGTATAATTCTGGATGGCTATTGTATATAGAGAATCAGAGGAATCTTTTTGTATTTCTGTCAATATTATTTTTATAAATATATTCTCCAAAACTAATTTAACTCTTTAGACTGAAGAAAATCATATTAAACACAAAAATGTTTTTGTCTTTTTAATACTATTGTTTCCGTGATGCTTTTTAAATATAGTATAAAAGGTTCATATAGTCTCTTTAATTAAATTTTCATGTTGGAATGTCAAACCTCATGACACATAAGTGATTTCAGGTTTTAGTAAATTGGCACCTTCTAGTTAAAATAGTGAATTTCATTAAAAAATATATTTTTATTCAAGTCCATTGTATACTCAAGGTTATTCTTATTTTAATAATGCATATCTAATGAATATTTTTTATTTGTCATAGTAAGCAAGTGAATATTTGAAAGATGATAAAACATGATTTTCAACCACAATTTGGTTCCCTGGACAATACCATGTAAAATGAACACATAAATTTATCCCCTGTTTAGAACTCCTCTACCATTTTAAATACATAAATTTCTAATTTATTAAGATTTCAGAAATATTTCTCAGTTCACAAGCAGCAAATCATTTGAGGTCAGGTTTTATTAAAGAATGTTCCAAATATTTGATCATAGAATCTTGGATTTTTATCTTTTAAAGGAAATGTTAATTATTTAAAGATGAATTTTATAAAAATTTAAAATAGACTTTGAAAATGTATCTGTTTGCTCTTTGCTACAAGTAATTAAGCTCAGCATTAAAAAACATCAGATGCAATGAAACCAAAGAGAATATATTCTGACAAAATTAAGTGATGAACTCCAGAGATTGTTCACTTACATTAACTTAAACAAGCAAAATAGTCAAGCAAACAAAGGCCTTTCCTTTTTAACCTCAACCCATATTTATTTAATCCATGTAAAGATATAAAGGTACCAAGAGTTCAAGGACCTTACTTTCTTTTCTAAATTCATTAAGAGCAAGCTTACACATAATAAAACATACAATAGGGAAAAAACACAATAAAGCAAACATACATAAACACTTCTCCAGCTCAATAAACAATTATAATATAATCCTCTGTATAACCTCGCCAATCAGATTTTCCTCCTTCTTTTCAAGAAAAGTTACTCTTTTGATATTGATATGTACATTTTTATTCATGTTTTTTCACTGTGTATTTTATAAGGAGAACTCATAATAATGTAAATATTGTTTTGGATATTTTAAAATTTTATGTAAGTAGTCTAACACTCAACTTATTCTTTGCTATTCAATATTTTCTAGATATTTTGCAATGACAACACATGTAGATCTATGCCATATGTCATTCATTTTAACATTAACATTGTATTTCATTAGATTAATAAAGCATAATTTAATTTCCATTATTTTTACACTGCACTTTAATGTTATCACCACTGTTTCAATTTTACAATGTTCTGTGAACATTCTTGTATAAAAATCCTTGCACACATGTACACAGATTTCTTTAAAGAATATGTGAATATTTATTTTACATAAACTTCAAGAAAATGCTAAATTAATTTGTGAAGATAGTGAAAGAGAGTTTCTTTGAAATTTAAAGTTCTGAAGTGTTTTCATTCTCAAAGTTCCTAAAAAGGAAAAAAAATGTTAAGAATGGATTTGCTGGGCCATAGATGATACTGACCTTAAAATATATCACACATTGCCGAATTATTTTTCAGATTAACTGTATTTTTGTTAGTGTTCTCAATACACTATACCTTCTACAATTATTGGTTGAGTCAGATTTGAATTTTTGAATTTCAGTGATTAGAAATTATCATGCATGTTATCAGGCTTTATTTTGCATTTCCTTGAATATTAGTGCAGGTAAATAATATTTTATACGATATAGACTGTTCAGAGTTCCTCTTTTGTGAACTATATATATATATATGTTATAGTTAGTGTTGAATTCTCATCATTTTGCAGTATTTATTTGTATATTTGCAATTTTGTATATTAGTTCTTTGTTAAGGATATGTCTTGCACGTATTTCCTGTTAGTCTATTTTGCTCCAAATTTATTTATAGCATCTTAATTATGTGCATTTTTAGCTTATTTGTTTTATTTGGTTAAATTAATCAATATATTTTGCAAGATTGTAAGGATGTTCTTCATGTCTTTTAAATAAATCTTTCTCTCCTCAAATTATTTCATGTGTGCATGTATATTTTATATATATTGCATATATCAATATTTTAGAAGTTTTAAAGTTTTATTCTTAAGTCCAAAATCAACTGAAATTGCTTTTTGTATACAGTTTGATGTAGGGACTTACTACATATTTTATTAGAATATTCATTTTCTAGGCACCATTTATTGAAATGTTCACTTAATAAGTTTCTATTATTGCAGATATATTTCTGAGTATTGTTTTTTATTCTGTAAGTGAATTTGCCTATGCCTGAGCCAACCCCACAGTAGCATTTCTAAAATAGTTTTATGATATCATGATCTATTAGAAAAATTATTCTACTTTGTTCTACTTTTTCAAGTGTGCATCACTTAATATTGACCCATTTTATTTCCACATGAAATGGTCAGTTTTATATATCAAACTGCCCAAATACCTGGTAATACATGTGTTTGTGAGAGTGTTTCTAGAAGAGACTAGCATTTGAATTGGTAGAATCAAGAAGATTGTCCTCACTAATGTAGTTGATGATCATCCAATTCCTTAAGACCTCAAGAAAAAAAAAAGAGTGAAAGAGTGAATTTGATTCTGAGCTGTGATATTCATTTTTTCCTGCCCTTACAGTGCTCCTGTTTCCTGGTTTGGACTCCAAATAATACTTATACCATAAGCTTTCCTGGTCTTCAGGATTTTGAAGTGAATTATGCCACTAGGTTTCCAAGTTCTCCAGTTTGAAAATAACTGCCTTATGGGCTGGGATTGTGGCTCAGAGGTAGAGTGCTCCCCTAGCACGGGTAGCGGGACCTGGGTTTGATCCTCAGCACCACATAAAAAAAGAAAATAAAGGCATTGTGTTGTGTCTATCTACACCTAAAAAATAAATATTTTTTAAAGAAAATAACTGTCTTGTAACTTTTTGGCTTCCATAATCAAGTAGGTTAATTTTTATATCTCTTGTTGGGTATCTTTCTCTGGAGGAGAATCATGCATAAATAATTCAAAATAAATTTTTCATGTTGTACAATAAACAGGATTTTGAATTAGACTGAATTAAATTCATGGAATAGTGGGATAAATAGACATCTGTATGATATTGATTCTTACAAATCATGGGTACAGTTTCTGTGCAATGGTATACATTTTCTTTAAAATCTTTCAATTGTGTTTTTAAAAATATTTTAAAAGTAACTTGCATATCTACTGAACTCACTCCTAGATACTTAATAAATTTTACAACTATTTTAAGTTACATAATGGGGGGCATGGATTGAACTCAGGGGCACCTGACTACTGAGTCACATCCCCAGTCCTATTTTGTACTTTATTTATAGACATGGTCTCACTGAGTTGCGTCTCACTTTTTCTGAAACTGGCTTTGAATTCCAGATCCTCCTGTCTTAGACTTCTGATCCACTGGAATTTACAGTTGTATTCCACCACACCTGGCCAATGTCGATTCTTAATATTATACTTTGCAATTATTTGTTGCTAGTAATTACAAATGCAATTGAGTTTGGAGTATTGATCTTCTATTCACAGAACTTTCTGAAAACATTTACTAATTGTTATAATTTATATATAAATATTTTTTATTGTGTATGTATGCAAATTCCTGGCTGCATGTAATGTAACTTGTATTTCTTTCTTGTAATTGATCATTTTTTACTAAAACATTCACTATAATATTGATAGTTTGGTGATAGCACATATCCTTGTGTAACATTAGTTTGCACATAAAAACTTAAAATGTTATACTATTAAGTATGATATTTACCACAATTTTAGATACTGTATGAGATAAATAGTGTTTTTTTTCTCCTTTCAGTTTTTTAAGTGAACATGAAAAATTTGTCAAATGAACTTTTTGCATCTTATAAAGATACAGTTTTTTCCATTACTCCATTAATATCTTTACTAATATAGATTTTCACAAAGGTTAACATGAATCAATAAACTCAGTTTGGTCATGTTTTATGATATTATCTTGAGTCAATTATTTATATTTTGGAGATTTTTTACACATATATTCTATTTAATTTTTTTTATTATTGCATTATAGTTATAGATAGTAATGGAGCTCATTTTGACATATTCATACTAACATGGAATATAATTTGCTCCAATTCAATCCCCAGTACTTTCACTTTCATTTTTCTCCTCACTCCTCATTTCCCTTTCTATATCCTATGCGTCTTTCTTCAAATTGTTAATTTTTTTTAATTGGTGCTTTAAGGATATACATAAAGGTAGAATTCTTTTGGTATATTCACGTATGTACATGGCATAATTTAGTCAATTTCATTCCACTACCCTTTACCTAATCCTCCTCTATCTCCTTAATTCTTTTTCCTCCACTCCATTGCTCTCCCTTCTGTTTTAATGGTATCTCCTTCCCCCATTTTCTACTTATTTTACTCTGGCATCTGCATATGAGAGACAACATTCAACTCTTGAACTTCTGAGTCTAGGTTATTTCACTTAGCATGATGTTCTCCTATTCCATCCATTTAGCAAGAAATGACATAATTTTAATTTTCTTTTATTTTTAAGGAATTTTAGATGCTAATGGACCTTTATTTTATCCATTTACTTATATGTGGTGCACAGAATCAAACTCAGTGCCTCACACTTAATAGACAGGGGATTTACCACTGAGCCACAACCTCAGCCCCAATTTTAAGCTTCTTTATGGCTGAGTAAAACTGCATTGCATATAAATACAACATTTTCTTTATTTATTTGTCTATGAATGGTCATCTGGACTGGTTTCATAACTTGGCTTTTGGGAATTACATTTCTATGAGCATTGATTTACCTTTATCACCTTAGTATACTGATTTTAGTTATCTGGATGAATATCAAAGAGTGAGAAAGTTGAGTTATTTAGTGGTTCCATTCTTAGTCTATTTCTTTATTTCCATACTTATTTCCATAGTAGTAGTATTAATTTGTAGTCCCACCAAACATTTATGAGCATGTATTTCCTCCACATTCTCTCCAGCATTTATTATTATTTGTATTAAAGATAATTGTCACTCTAACTGGGATGAGATAAAATCTTAGTGTAGTTTTATTTGCATTTCACTGATTGCTAAAGACATTGAAATTTTTTTTCATTTATTTATTGGACATTTGTATTTCTTTTCTTTTTTTTTGAGAAATGTCTGCTTAGCTATTTTTCTCATTTATTAATTGGGTTATTTGATTTTGTTTGATTATTTGTTGTTTGAATTTAAGGGTTTTTTTAGTTTTTAAAATATATTATGGATATTAATTCCTGCCTGAGGACTAGCTTGTAAATATTTTTCTCCCACCCTGCAGACTCACTACTCACATTCCTAATTGTTTCCATTGTTGTGCAAAAGCATTTAATTTGATACAGTTCCACTTGTAGATTCTTGGTTTTATTTCTTGAGCTTTAGGGATCTTATTAAGGAATTTGGTGACTGTGCCAATATGTGAAAAGTGTTGAAGCTATGTTTTCTTCTAGAACTTCCAAAGATTTTGGTCTAGTTCATATGCCTCTTGATTAACTTTAACTGAACTTTCATGCAGGGTGAGAGTTGGGAATCTAGTTTTGCATTCTTCTATATATGGATACCCAATTTTACTAGCTCCATTTGTTAAAAATCTAAGTTTTCATAAACAAGTTTTTGGTACTTTTCTCAACTATTGGATAACAGTATCGATTTGAGTATGTCTCTGTGTCTTCTATTCCATTCCATTGGTCTTGTCTGTTTCAATGCCAACACTATGATATTTTTGTTGCTCTAGCTCTGTAGTATAATTTGAGGCTTGGTATTCTGATGCCTCCAGCATTATTCTTCAAGTGGAGATTTGCTTTTGTTATTCCAGATCTTTTAGTCTTTCAAATAAATCTTTGTGGGGATACCAGGGATTGAACTCAGGTGTACTCAACTACTGAGACACATCCCCAGCCATATTGTATATTTTATGTAAAGACAGGGTCTCACTGAGTTGCTAAGAGCCTTACTTTTGCTGAGGCTGGCTTTGAACTCATGATCCTCATGTCTCAGCCTCCCAAGCCACTAGGATTACAGGCATGCACCACCACACCCAGCTTCTTCCAAATAAATTTTAAGACTGCTTTTTCTAGTTTTGTAAAGTATGTCATTAATATTTTGATGGAGATATCAATGAATCTGCATATCACTTTTGGTAGTATGGGCATTGTAACAATATTAATCCTGTCTACCCAAGAAAATCCGAGATATTTCCATCCCATAAGTTATTCTTCAGTTTATATCTTCAGTGTTCTACAGTTTTCATTGTAAAGTTCTTTAATATACTTGGTTTTATTTATCCCCACTTAAGTATTTTTATGTGTGTGTGTGTGTGTGTGTGTGTGTGTGTGTGTTTGGGTATTTATATGTAATATATAATATTATATATATATACATATATATATGTGTGTGTGTGTGTGTGTGTGTGTGTGTGTGTGTGTGATTTATTGAACAGAATAGTTTTCATTGATTTCTTTCTCAGCAGATTCATTATTGGAGTATATAAAACTAAATTTATTGATTTGCATAGGTTAAATAAAATTTGCATCCTTGAGGTGAAATTCACTTAATCATGATATCAATGTTCTTAATATGTTTTTGAATATAGTTTGTTAATATTTTATTAAGGATTTTTGATGTACATAATCATCAGTGATCTTGCCCTATAGTTTTCTTTTCTAAATGTGTCTTTGTCTGGTTTTGTTATCAGGGTGACACTAGCCTTAAAATGAGTTTAATATTTTTTCCTCCTTACTATTTCATGCAATAATTTGAGGAAGATTAGCAATATTCTTTAAATGTCTGTTAGAACTTGACTGAGAATTCATCTTGCCCTGAGATTTTCCTTGTTGAAAGTTTTTTAATTGCTGCTTCAACCTAATTATTTAATATTGGTCTTATTATGTTTTCTGTATATGCTTGGTTTGATTTGGGAGGTCATATGTGTCTAAAAATTTGCCAATATCTTCTAAATATTCCAGTTTATTGGATTATACATTTTCAAATTGTTTCTATTGATTCTCTGAATTTCAAAAAATGTCTGTATTGATATCTCTTTGTTTATCCCTAATTTTGTTGATTTGGGTTTTTGCTTTCTTTCTTTTGCTTGGTTTAACTAAAGTGTTTATAAATCTAGTTTATCTTTTCAAATAACCAGCTCTTCTTTTCATTGAGCCTCTATATTTTTTATTCACAATTTTATTCATTTCAGCCCTGATCTTAATTATTTCATGTCTACTAATGATTTTGGAATTAATATGTTCTTGTTTGTGTAGGGCTTTTAAGTATAGATTATGTGTTTGTGATCTTTCTATTTATTATTATGTAGGCACTCAATGGTACAAAATTTCCTCTTAGACCAGCCTTCATACTTTCTGTCCCAGAGATTTTGATATGTTGAATTCCTATTCTCATTTATTTATATTATTTTTTTAAAAATCTCCCCTATTTATGTCCATGACTAATTCCTCACTCAAAATTGTATCATTCAATCTCCATATATTAAAATGGTTTCTGATTTTATTTTGTTGATTTCCAATTTATTCCATTATAATCTTATATGATGCAAGGAATTACCTCTAATTTTTGTATCTGCTAAGACTTGTCATGTATCATAAAATATGGTCTATTTCCATGTGCAGAGAAGAAAATGAAATGTGGTTGATGGATGAAATATTCCATAGATGTCTGTTAGATCCACTTTATTAACAGCAAGTTTTTTAGTTCTTATGAGTCTACTTTGTTTTTGTCAGGATGACCAATCTATTGGTAAGAGGGTTCTATTGAAATCTCCTTCTATTATTATGTTGGGGGTCTGTTTGAGTCTTCATATTGAGTAGGGATTATTTTATGTATGGAGGTGCACCAATGTCTGTGGTATAAATATTTACAGTCATTATATCTTGTTGCTGGTTGTTACACTTACCCAGTATTTGTTATGGTTTAGATGTTAGGTGTTCCCCTAAAGCTCATGTGTGAGACCAATGAAAGAACGTTCAGAGGTAAAATGATTGGGTTAATTACCAATTAGTTATTAATCCCCTGATAAGAATTAACTGAGTGGTTATTGAAGGCAGGTAGGGTATAGCTGGAGGAATGGAGCATTAGAGATGTGTCTTTGGTGTATATATTCAGTATCTGGTGAGTGGAATTTTTCTTGCTTTCTGATCATGTCTTGACCCACTTTTCTTCATGATACTCTTCTGCCATGATGTTCTGCTATACCTCAAACCCCAAGGAATGGGGTCAGCTTTGTATGGACTCAGGCCTCTGAAAACATGAGTCCCAAAGTAAACGTTTCTTCCTCTAAAATTGTTCTTGTTGTGTCTTTCAGTCACAATTGCCAAAAAAAAAAAATCTTACTAAAACAAATATGAAGTGACCTTCTTCGTCTCTTTTGATTAACTTTGGCTTGGAGACTGCTTTGCAAATATGAGAGTAGCTACTTCTGATTTTTTATCTCCATTTATAAGTTATAACTTTTTTTATTATTCTCTCACCTCAGGCTGCAGAAGATTTTGCCTGTAAGATAAGCCTCATAAAAAAAGAGCGAGACAGATGGATCTTGTTTTCTAATACATTCTGCCATCTATGTGTTTTGAATGGAGAGTTTAGGCCATTTTTTGTTATTATTATGAAAAGATTATTTTTATATCCTGCCATTTTGATTTATTTCTAATGTTTAATTGAGAATTTATTTCTTTAATTAATTATTCTGATAGTGAAATTCATCATCATATCACCATGCTGGTTTTGTTATTGGTTTTTCATTTTTACTGCATACATTATTTCATTGAGTATGTTTTATAGTGCTGGTTTATGATTATAAATTCTTTTAGTTTCTGCTTATCATGGAAGTTTCATATTTCATCTTAAATTTTGAAGGACAGCTTTTTTGTATACCAGAATCTTGATTGGATATATTATCTTTTATGACTTGACAGGTAGTCTCTTATGACTTTTAGAGTCTGGCCTGAGAATCAGTAGAAAGTCTAATCAGCTTCCCTCTAAATATGACCTGCCATTTTTCTCTTGTGGTTTTTAAAATACTATCATTGTTCTGTATATTAGACATTTTACTTATGTGTCTTTGATAAGACCTTTTTTTGACCTTGTCTACTTGATGTTCTAAATGCCTCTTGAATTTGGATTTCTACCTCATTCTTAAGATTTGGAAATTTTCCTGAAATCATTTAATTGAACATTTTTTTCATTCCATTAGTTTGTATCTCAAGGCCTTCTTCTATGCCAATGAATACTAGATTTAGATCTAAATGTTATCCTATATGCCTCAAATATTCTAGTCATGGTCTCTTAGCATCTTTTCTCTATTTTCAACTCTATTTTCAAGATTATACTTTGTCTTCAGGCCTGAAAAATCTGTCTTCTCTGTGGTCCAATCTATTGATAATACTTTCAACTGAATTAGATATTTTGGCATCATTCATTCATTCATTTCCAGAATTTCTGTCTGATTCTTTTTCAGAACCTTTATCCCTTTATTGAAATGTATTTTACTTTCCATATTTTCTGTCTTACTTTATTGTTTACATTTTTTTGGTTTGTTTGTTATTTAAACTATGAGCTTTCTACATTTTTTCTCTAAATTTTCCTCCATTGTGGTGTTAATGGGAGAAGTTGTTGGAAAATATATAAGTATTGATACTCCTATTCAATGGGTAACTACTGATATTTACAGTATCAAGCACTACTTTGAGAAGAGATACTAAACCCTATTAACTGCAATCAATTCAAATCAAAGCCATGTAATAATCAACCTTTCCAGGGAAATGTTTTGTAAATGTTGTCCACATTCCTCATATCCACATATAAAATTGGAATAATACTTTTGCATAAATTGAAAAATTACTTATTAAAAACTTTAAAATTACTATTAAACTGTATAGGTATTGAAAAGGGAAAGGAGGGAAAAAATGCTAAAAAAGGGTGCTGCTATAAACATTGATGTGGCTGTGTCCCTGTAGTATGCTGTTTTTAAGTCCTTTGGGTATAGCCCGAGGAGAGAGATAGCTAGGTCAAATGGTGGTTCCATTCCCAGATTTCCAAGGAATCTCCATACTGCTTTCCATATTGGCTGCACCAATTTGCAGTCCCACCAGCAATGTATGAGTGTGCCTTTTCCCCCACATCCTCCCCTACACTTATGGTTGTTGTCTTCATAATAGCTGCCATTCAAAATATCAGAATTTCTCAAATCTGAATATAATTTAGTACCTGTTGGCCAAACTGTTTCCTCTTCCCTCCCTCTCTCCTACTCCCCCCATGCTCTGGTAATCACCACTCTGTTCTAAATCTTCCGATAGTACAAACTAAGATAAAAAGTAAATAAGAAAATGATAGGGAGCATACAGGAAACATGAGGTAACAGAATAAGTCTATACTCTGGGCCTAGTGGTCTAATTATCACATGCTTTCTTTTTTTAAAAAGCAATTTGCCTGCAGTCCTGCCTGGTTTATGTCATCAGGATATGTGATATTCCATAGCAAACTACTTCTTATCTGAAAGAGAAATGCAGGCCCAAAATGCTGATAAAAAGAACCAAAGTTACCCTGATGGTGCAATGTCTTTTGTGGCCTTTAAACAGATTTAATTTCAGACCTCAGAGGGATAAAGATGATTTCCCATAACCATAAAGTCTATAAGAATAGCTTTCAATTAGAACTGGTCAGCATAAGTCAAATGGACCTAGAGATGTCATCCTACTGTCAATCAGAGTCAACAGGTGAATTTGGCTAGGATATCTGGAAATTTTTCTGGAACCCCCTAATAAAAATGGATGTTATAAGAGGCATGCCATTACTTTACACCCTGAGAGGACCCTCTCTCGCTCTTTTACATGTCCCTTTTCCCCTTTTAATAAATTCCATGCCTTCTCTATGAGTAACATGTCTAAAATATCTGTCATTTGATTGCAAAAATAAGTGTGATGATGGTGAGGGGCTTTTCACGGCTTTATCTTCGCAAGAGGCCCATGTTTTATAACAAAAATGGGGTGGGGTTATTGGAGACAGGAACAAGAAATGCAAGAGAAAAAAGAGGGAACAAGAGGAGGAAGGGTTAATCTGAGCTATTAAAGCAAAGATAGAATGATATCAGTTAATGTTTTAAAGCATTAGAAGAAATATAATCAATTGGGTTGAGAATTGTAATACCAAATAATGAGGGACTATCTATTGATTCGATATGAAAAATAATACTTCTAAGACCAAAACTGATATTAGAGCTATTTATGTTATTCCATGCCAAGCTATTTGAGATGAAGAAATATCTTGTTGAGTCTTCTTGATTGAATTTCATCAAGATGTGGAACTTTTAGAAGATACTCACCAATCTTCTACTTTACCTTGATTTCCCTGGGCATGGAGGTAATGATCACAGCAGATTCCTAGGAGACTCCCTCCAATCTTTGGTGTGTCTAGATACCTACTAGCTTTCTGCTGGATCAAAGGAAATAGTATTTAATTGCCTGCAACTTAACAGTAAGGTTACTCTTTATAAGGGATTGCAGTCTTGGGTTCCCTTCTGAAGATAACTTCTGTGGATCCAGTGCTGTCAGATTCAATGTGGGCTCCCAGTGTATATTGTAAAGGTGTGTGGGGTGTGGTTGTCTAAGGTAGAGGTATGGTTAAAGTGGCAAAGAGTGGCCAGTGGGTGGTATAGGGCCAATGCCTCCCCTGGAATGCACAGGTCAAAGGTCAGGGATCACTTGGGCTTGTATGTAGGCAAAGTGGGCATGGAGTGATGTCTGTGGAATGCTCCTCTGTAAACCCCTTTGTCAGGTGCACATTGAGTATGTGTAAAGTTCCTTGCTGGCTGCTTGGGGTTATCCTCAGGAAGTGTTTTCTTTAAATCCATGCACCTGAATGAGAATTTAGTTCACTGGCAACTCTGTTAGCTACTAGCTGTAGACCTTTGAGATATGCTGTGGCAAAGGAGTTACTTCCCTGGTTACTACAGTTCTCCAAGAAGCTTGTGCTTGTTAGACCAGAGGCCCAAGTCTGCATGTGTACAGGGTGCATCTTCTGGCTGTTGCTGCTGGTTGTGGGGATGCAGGACATAGGAATCAGGACTGTCACTTGTTACTGTGAAGTACTGCATGCTCACTCCTCTCTGCTGAGACTTGTTGGTAGTGTTCCTACCTAAGCACTTGGTGTCTATCTGCAGTTGCTTATCTTGTGGTTTCAGGCTCTCTGTGGGCAGTGTGTGGCACAGAAGCCTCCACTCTGGCTGCTACAGATCATAGGACTAGGATGTCAGTGGGCTTATCTTTATCTGAGCTCCTGTGGAGGCTGTGGGGAGTGGTGGGTTAGGGTTATCACACCCCCAGACTAATTTGCTTTTCAGTCAGCTCTCCCCTACTCTCCTTGTAAACAATGAGGTACAGGAGTTTTCACTAACCTTCAGCTAGCAGTGATCCCTTTACATGTTCCTTCTAGAGAGTTTACAGAAATAAAAAAAAAAACATGTTTCAGAGGCATTCTCTATGATTGAATTTTTACTATCTATAGGTGGGGAGATGCTGTATTGATTTAATTAATGCTAAGTTGCTGACTAATTATAGACACTACAAAATAGCTGCCCTTCCCAGCACAGCTTTCTGTCAACAACTTGGACTACATGTGTGCCATCCTCCACTGTCTTTGCTGCTTCTGTCCCTTTTAATCCAGTCTACTTTTCTTCAACTGTTGTAAAGGAAGTGAGCTTACAGGATTTTCTCCTTCCTCTTTCTCTGTTACCCCTCCTGACCCCTACTCTGGTCAGGATTTGGGATCAAGAAATTCTTTCCTTATTTTCTGCTGTGGTAAACAAATTCTGAGTCCCTCCAAGTCCTTCCAAGTCTCAAGCTATCAGATATTGAATTTTAGACTGTTTAAGCTATTTATTACCTCTCTGATCAGTTCTTCTTTCACTGTTTCATTTCTGGACTATGGAGCACTCAAGCATTGCTGCCTAGATCCACTCTTTCATCTATATTCTTTTTTTCCCCCTTTAATGGTGCTGACTTTGAAACCAGGGCCTCACACCTGCATATATATATATATATATATATATATATATATATATATATATATATATATATATCTCACATATATGTATATATTGTCACTGATGCACTATATTCCCAGCTCTTTTTGTTTTTTTTATGTTGAGACACGTTCTCATTAAGTTGCTTAGGGCCTCAGTAATTTCTAAGACTGGCCTCAAACTTGCTATCCTCCTGCCGCAGCCTCCTAAATCACTGTGATTACATTTGTACATCACCGTCCCTGGCCTGCATCTATTCTTAAGAGATGTCAGCCAAAAAACTTTCCTTCCTCAAAATTTCTTTATCTGTACTCTTTTTTAATCTTATTTTTAAAATTTTCTCTAATTAGTCATACAGGACAGCAGAATGCATTTTGTCACATTGTACACAAATGGAGCACAGCTTCTCCTTCCTCTGGCTGAACATGTTGCAGTCACACCAGTAGTGTAATCATACATGTATATAGGCTAGTAATGTGCATCTCATTCTACCATCCTTCCCATCCACATCCCTCTCCCTCCCTTCATTCCTCTCTGCACAATCCAGAATTCCTTCATTCTCCCCTTCCCCATTATGGATTAGCATATATCTATCAAATAAAACATTCAGCCTTTCTTTTGCTAGGTTTGGCTTATTTAACTTAGCATGATATTCTGCAACTCCATCCATTTACCTGAAAATTGCATAATTTCATTCATATCTCTACTTTTAAGATCAGAATACATTTGGATTTATTTCTATCATTTTGTGCTGCTTCTTCACCATTTTTCTGCACTTCTTTAGCTCATTTTTTGAATTAAACCTTTTAAAATGCTTATTTATTTCCCCTTTATTATTTTCAGTTAGTGTTCCCACTTCTTTTTATGATTGTTTTCATACCAATAATACACATAATTGACTTAATAAAATATACTTTTAATTAATATATTTTTCCTCTCTAAATCAATAGAATAATCTTAAAATGCATTAACTGGTAACTTCTTCCATCTAAGGTATTATTGATGGCTAACAACTTCATTTCACCTTGTTTTCATACCTTAGTATTAATTGTTGTCATCGTAATTATTATTTTCATTTAATCACCTATGTCATCACCATAACTCTTTGCACTCCATGTTAATTTAGATCAAAACTTTTATGTAAATAAAGTAAATAGTAATTATGTTGCTGTAGAGCAAATCCAATCATATATAATATCTAAATGTATGGATTAGGCATGGTTCTCCAGAGACACAGAACCAACAAGATATATGTGCACACACATACAAACATATAGAATACATATAAAAAAGAATTTAATCAATTATGGGGGCTTGGGTTTTCCAAGTTCTGCGGTCAGCAAGTTGAGAATACAGAATAGCCAATGACATAATTTCAGTATGAGGCTGACACACTTGATATCAAAGAAAAACTAATGTTTCTGTTCAAATCTGAAGGCAGGAAAAATAAAACACTGCTTCATTTTGAGGACAGAAGTGTTTTTCCCCCTTGATTGAGTGCAGTTCAGCATTATTATTCTATTTAGGTTTTCAATTAGATGAGGCCCACCTACACCAGGGAAGCTATCTGCTTTACTCAATCTACCAATTCAAATGTATATCTCATCCAGAAACACCCTTACAGAAGCAACCAGAATAATGTTTAATCAAATTTCTAGGCTTTCTGTGGCCCACCTGAGTTGACACATAAAATTAGCTATCACAATAAGCATGGCTATGATCCAATAAAAACTTAACAAATACAGTTGATGGCATGAATTTTGTCTGTGAGTCACAGTTTAATCATGCCTGGTTTTGATGAGTAATATCAACAATATCTTGCATACCCTTCTTTCAATATTTTTGGTGTTTTGGCCCTTGGTCTTTCATTTAGGGCTTTTTGTTCCTCCTCTTAAAGTCTATCTATCTTTTAAGGTTTATTCAGCATCTTGACTTTATTTTTATCATATCCTATTTTTGTCATATTTTGATAGCTATCATGGTTTGGATATGAGATTCCCCCCACCAAGTGTTCTGTGTTAATGCAGGACATGAAATGATTAGCTTCTGAAAGCTTCAACCTATCCATCTGATGAATAAAACAACTTGAAAGGGGAACAGTATGTGGTGTTAGTTGTAGAGAGGTTGGGTAAGCTGGTGAAAGAAGGTCACAGAGGGCAAGCCTTGGGGTTTATATTTTGCCCCTGGTGAATAGAGCTCTCTCTCTTTCTGCTTCCTGGCTGCCATGAGTTGAACATGTTCCCTTTGCCATGCCCTTCCACCATGATTCTGCCTCACCTCAGGACCAGAACAATAGACTCAGCCAATCATGGGATGAGATCTCTGAAACCATGAGACAAAATAAACTTTTCTTTCTTGTAGTTGTTCTTGTCCATATTTTATATCTTCAACAATTTTAAACATAGTTATCTGTATGCAATCTTTTCAATAGCTGATACTCTTCAGGATATACATTGGGGGATGGGTGGTGTTTATTCTTAATTCTGGAAGCATCTTTCCTTGTACTTGTTATGTTTTACATGTTTACTCATATTAAACTTGATTTTTTCAGTGAGAATATTACAAGATCTAAGTTGAACATCACCTTTTTAGATAGTGTTTGCAGCTGTTTCTCCCAGATGCCTTGGGACATGATTGTTCCAGAGCACTTTACATTGATATCTCTAGGGATTTCCATACTTTAAATGTAGTATAAATATAACCCTTATACATAAATAAGAATTAAAAACAGAAGACTATGATTTTTATTCCAAAAGTGGGCTGAGACTAGTAAGTTTCTTGTCATCTCTATTTGCAGGCAATTAGAATATTTGTATTGCAAATTTTCATTAAATTTGAATATAGTAATTCAAGTATAAGACTTTATGTGATGTTCTAAATTCTTACCCTATCTCCACCTTGCACAGGAAGAAGATCTTTTCCTCTGTTATTTTTCTCTGTTTTATTTTTAGAAAAAAAATCAGTAGAAGTAAACAAGGATTAAATGGGCATAATAATACACAATACACTAAACTCAGTTTCTTTCTTCCTATTCATAATTGTCATTACTCTTCTTTGATAGGGCTGCTAGATTGCTAGACCAGAATAATGATTAGCTGTTTTACATTGATTGGAGAAAGAATTTGGCAAAGTCCCAGATGATGGTCTTATGCTGAAATATGACTTAGATAGTTTTAAAACTCAAACATTCTAATAGAGTTGTCACAAAGATAAAAGATTAAATATAGGAACCACTTAGAATAGTACCTGTACCTGTCAACAAATAATCTTTACATACATGTTTTTATAATAATTATTATTATAAAATAATTAAAATTTGTTACTATAAATTGTCATATTTTTGTAATTTATTATTATAAAATAATTATAATCACTATATTATTATTATTATTAATATTCACCTTCCTCCTGGTTGTAGATATAAATATACTTATGCAAAAATATCTCTTTATTTTGATAATACAAATATGCTAGTGACAGAAACTCCAGAAAATTTCAAAGAAATATTTAATCAATATCAAGTAGGCACTTTGGTATAAATTGTTGCTTTATTTTTTTTGATGAAATAGAGATAGAGTTTAAACCTTTAAATATCCATAGTTATTTTTTCAATTTTGTTGGAACAACTCTAGTCTGGAAGGAAATATCCAAAATACTGGCAGACACTCTGTGCTTGATTATGTAAACTTATGGATAGGTATGCTTTTGTTATGCTGTGTCTTTACTTACAGGGGAAAAAAGCACACTAAAAGAACCAGGAAATATATGTAGATTATTCAGATGAGAAGGTCCCAACAACCAACACACAAAAAAGACCACATTATGTATGATATACATTGATGATAATGTGAAGGAGATTCAGATTTTAAATAAAAATGCTTGAAATCACCAGTGTATAAAAGAAAGTCACAAAATTCTACCAACATTGCTTAATATTCTAACACTCCAGACTAATAAACTTGTGAAAAATTAGTGGAAATAAAGGTTTTTATTATCAAGTTTCAAGGTAGTAAGACCAAGAGAAACAATTCATTAAATGAAGAATCTGTTAAATGTTAACATATGAAAGAGAAGTTTAAGCCATTTCAAACCTATTTTACAGAAAGTAAGATGGCTTTCCAGCTGAAAAATTCTAGAAATATCATAGACATTGTTATATAGATTTTGTTCAAAGCCCAAGAAAATTTTGGTGGGATTTAAATGAGTTTATATTTCCCTAAAAGCTGTTTCTAAAAATGTTCATATTTGTATCTGTGCCAACATAAATAAGAACTAAGGACTCATGTAAAACAGTGAAGTTGAAAGGTTTTAAACATACACATATATTTTCATTTTTAAAAATTATGAGAAAAAGACAGTTTTCAGAAACTATGGCCTCAAAATTTGTTCTTAGATTTTAGCAAAAATTTCAAAACAGATCATTGTCAAGATATCTTTTTTAAATTTAGAAAAAAAATAAGTAGAAGTAAACATGGATTAATTGGACATAATAATACACAATACACTAAACTCAGTTTCTTTCTTCCTGTTTATAATTGTCATTACTCTTCCTTGATACGGCCGCTGGGTTGCTAAACCAGAATAATGATTAGATGTTTTACATTGATAAATTGGAGAAAGAATTTGGCAATATCTCAGATAATGATCTTACAGTATTATGCTGAAATATGACTTAGATTATTATATGCTATGGTAAACTGAGAGCTGCTTAAGCAGATTTAACATTATGGCATCAACTAACTCATTGATTATTAAACAGTATCATTATTTCTTTTGTTATAATAAACTCTCTTGTCCAGTGTCATAGGTTTCTAAGGACTACAATTATATATTTGTTAATTTGGAAACTCACATATATCTAAGTGCTAACTATCGATCTGTGATCAGAATAATGATTCTAAATGATATAAACACTTTATTTCTGTAGACTGAATTCAACTAGGCAGAAATTCAAGTAATACTTTTAATCAAAAAGCAGGATTTCATAACATTGAGAAGATCTGGCTTGGCAGTCATTTATGCCTACTGAGGTGGAACCTCTGGCTGTTGGAAATAAATTTGGGATCTTGAAAGGTGAAGGAAGATGCAAGACACAGTTGGGATAGTAGACATTCTTCATTCAGAGGCAGCAGCAGCCTCTAGCCAGCCCCCAGCTTCAGCTTCATTTCCAAGCCAGTTCCATTTTGTTCCCTGAATCCTTTCTGTAAACTGTTTTTTTAAAAATTTCTTTTATTTGTTGATGGACTTTTATTTATTTTTATTTGGTACTGAGGATTGAACCAGTGCCTCACACATGATAGGTGAGCACTCTACTACTGAGTTACAAGTCCAGACTTTCCAAAAACTTTTTTATATACAGGCCAGACAAAGGCACATCACCAATAAGTTATATCAATGGGAGTATGCTCACAAACACATGTTTATGACCTTGAGTACATACACTGAATCAGACTGCTCATGACCTTGACTACATTAAAATTGTAGCTTGCCAAAAGTCTCAGCAAAGGAGCATAACTACAGCCATTTTGTGACTGCCCTACAATGCCAAAACAAGAAACACAATATGGAGCTTTTATTTGATCACAAGCACTTTCTCATAGAGTTTACGTACAATGGTGGAAGTTATCAATACTGATTGAATAGCCTAGCTATTCTTTTCTTCCAGGTTCATGGTAGGGCCTATATCCCAGTCCTTTTAAATTTTGTGAAGAGAATAGTTTGGCTTTGGAAACTTTTAAGATCCAGTGCTCAATTTAGCACTCCCTCTTTCCTCTCTTGTTGATCATGGACATGGGTGTTATAATAGAGTTTCTGTCAGCCTGAATAACTGAATAAATATGATGGATGGATCATTCTCTGCTTATGTATATTAGATATTCAATGTAAGTGATATATACATCTCTGTTTTGTTAAACCACGCAGATTTTGGAGTTCTTTGTTAATGAAGCACAACAAAGACTCTACGGACAGATGTATTGCCCCTACTCAAATTCCAAAATAAACTGAACCTAATTTTAAATTTCTTCAAAACAAGCTTTGTATAGAGTTAATGAGATAAATTAATATCACCCTACTTTGCTTCAGCAGAACCAAACTTATTACAGCTCCTATATGTATTGTATTTGTATTGATGTTCCTCAACCTCCAATAACTTAATGTCTCCCCCTTCAAGATTCAGTTCAAGCCATAACTCCTCTGTAACTCAATACTTGACTGCCTACCCCACTTGCTTCTTTATTTCCTGCCCATATAGAATTAGATTCTTCATCTTTTTCTCTAGCATCTCCTGTACAGACAGATGAATTTTGGAACAAAAAAGACTTTTTTAAAGTGACAAGGTATCTAATATAATTACTTATTAAGTAGCAGTTTTTATTAATGGAAATACTCAAAGAGAGGAACATATGCTTAATGAAAGATTAAATTAGATGACCTCCATAGCTCCTTTAAACTGTAAGGACTACGCAAACATGAGATTGATTTTACTATGTCTACAGTACAGATTCCAAGTACTCTTCATCATGAAGAGATATTAACATTAAATTAGTAGTACACAGTGATCAGTTCTTTTGAAGACCTGACCAATATTGAGATTCTTGGGACTTCCCAATTTTCTGATTTAAAAAATAAATTCTATGGGGATTTTTAATTATGGTGGGGAACACCTTTGATTGAAACTTGACCTTTTTATATTAAAGTTTATTTTTTAAGTAACAGTAACATCTTCTTACTTACAGGTCTTTAACTCTTTAGTTTGCTTTTTTTGTGCAAAATTTAACTCTTGTAACTTTAATATAAGTGTCATTAGCACTGAAGAATAAGAATTACATCAGGATTATGGAACTGATACAAAGGCAAGTAGCTAGTTACAAGAACTGTACTAGAATACTATCTAATTTCTCATAAAGGTCCCTAAGTATGTTCTAAGAAATAGACATAATAAATGAAAAGACATATTCTTAAATGGTGCTGTTTATGATATTAATAATTTTTAAATTTTATATTTTTTTATGTTTAATTCAATTACCATAAACTATAAATGAAATATAATTTTGTTAATGTGTCAGAATTATCCTAAAATTTATCATCAATATTAAAATGACAAAAAACTAAAAAAGTACTTATTGCACAATGTTCTGATTATAATTGATACAATATACATAAATACTCTTTGAATACTACCTGACACATAGTAGGCACTGAATAAACAGTAGGTAGTATTTTATATATATATATATATATATATATATATAATAGTATTTTATATATATATATAATATATATATACACACACACATATATATATATTTATATACACACACATATATATAAAAGTATATATATATATATATATATTTGATTATGCTATAATTATTGATTATGCTATAATTATATCTTTTGTTGTCCTGAGACTTATTTTGTACACTAAGTATTTCACTTTTATTTTCCAAAAGATAATCAATTGTCCCAGAAGAATTTTTTAAAAATTAATTCTTCCAATCATCAATAATTTATTATTCCATTTTTATCATATTCTCCTATGAGTTCTGTTTTATGTTGCTTTTCCTGATTATTTGATTATTCTTACACTAGTATCGTACTCTTTTGATTACTAATATTTTAAATAAATCTTACTGACTGATTGCTTCCTCCATATTTTCATTTGTATCTACAAGTAGCAATGAGTTTGCCTTCATCTTGAAGCATTCATGTGCAGAAAAGGTATGACATGCAGGAATACACAGGAAGTTGCACTTGGCAATCTGGTAATAGCAAGTCAGAGCTTTATGGCAAATGGTGGGGTTAACCACCTACCATATATTCCTGTGAATTGTCTAGGTAAACTTAGTAATATAGGTGTTGTCCCTTGTTGTACGGCAATTGGGTTGGGTATATAATAGCTCAAAACTCAATAAGAGAAGTAATGAATAATACAAAATAAGAATTAATAGAATAGTTTAGATCACAGGTGAAAAAAATATGAAAACCTCCAAATGGCAAGACTCTTTCATTCCATCAGTGATTTCATGAAACAAGGGTGAGGATGGGATCATTTAAAGAGTTCCAGTGGTTGGGAATTTTCAAATACATGTTTTCTTCCAGTCCTGATTCTCTGATAGATGTTCTATATCTATCACCTCCCTATTTCAAATACCCCCCCAGTCAGGTTCCTGGAGAATCACTAATGGAAGTGAGATGATTGTTAAAAGAATGTCTTGTGCATGTGAACAGATTATGAATTATCATATAGTGTCAGTCTGTCTTTATTCCTATAGTCAGCTTGATAGAGGTTAATGTGACAGGAAGCGAAGTAAAATTGTAAGCATACTAAGCTGGTGGGTTTTGATCACACTTCTATTGCCTATATTCTTTTAGTCATGAGCCATTCCATCTAAGATCAAAGAAGAACATCATTGAGACTTCATTTCAGTTGTCTCCATTTTTTTTTATGTATCTTCAAAGTGTCAACTTATGGGACAGTTCCTGCCAGAATTCTATTGGCATGCATGCCTGAGTCATCATACTAAGAGAAAAAAAGATTTGGAAGCATACTAACCTCTATAAAATATGGTATTTATCACTTTTTTTTTAGACTCTTCACATTACAGACTGAATCTTATTGCCATGTTGGAAGTGCTTGTGGGAAGGAATTCACTGTAAGAAGAGGAAAAACATGATAGAGCAACTTTACTGGATAATTTGAAATATCTTGGAGCATTCATATGCAGAAAAGGTATAACATTTACAAGGGTCGGGGGCATCATTTCCATTTCTACAATGAGCATTAGGTGATTAAGGAATACCAAGGTTATCCAAAAAAATATGTACCAATGTGGTATGAAAGTGACATATGTGACAATGAGTCCTGACAGACAGCAGTGCCACAGGGAAATGGTGCTGTCTAGTAGAAGTAAATCCTCCTTGGATACAAGAAAAGTGGTAATGCATTTCACTGGGAGGTGAGGGAGGCAAAGCAAAGAGAACATGGAAAGGCCATAAAGCATTGACAAAGCTGTTCACGAGCATATATGAAATACCCCTGGGAACTTTCAGAAAAATGTGAATATTAGCATATTTAACAGGCAGTCTAGAAATACTGCCTAAGCAAGTCTGTAGCAAAAGCCAACAGAATATAGGTTAGGAAAAAGCATATGAACAACCCATACCTTGGCAGTGGGAATTGAGCTGAATGATCTGTACTTCTTTGAATTTTGAACTTAAAATTTAAGGTTCACCATGTTAGGCTGAACTGAGAGGTCAAGAAAAATCCCAACAGACTACTTTCATCAGAGTGCACAAACAAATCACTGCTTATCCTACAAAGAGTGTTTTCTTTATCACAACAAAGTCTAACATCTTATTGAAAATTTCATGGACATTGTTAATCTCTGATGATCCTACAGGATCTGTATTCTAGTACAGGGCAGGGTAGCAGATTTCTAAGGAAATTGAGTTTTATTTGAGTTGAATTGTGGTATTTTTAGAGAAACCTTATACTTACTGCTAAATGTGTTGTGCACATAGGTACATATTCATGGGTCAGTGAATCAGTAACCCCTTCGTGCCTTAAAGGTACATTTTTCTGTTCAATAGATTAACCAATACAAATATCTCAGTGTTTCAAAAGGTTAATAATACCAGAAAATTTCAGATTGATTACACTTCACTCATAGACCAATCTGTTAAGGAGTTTGATAAAAAATGATTTAAAACCCCTCACTGCCATCATTCTACTGGTTTTGTTTCTAAATCAAAGGTTTAAAGTAATTAAACAATACTTTATGAGTTGGAAGTCTCTTACAGTAACCACAGAGATGGTTTGATTATTCATATGTTGCAAGACTTTAAACATTGTCTCTAGATATACCAATGCTAAATTAAAAGACAGATCAATGTCTGTGTCTATATCTATACCTACATAGGTAATATACAGATGAGTTTTTTATTATCACTCCTACATGGATAAGAAAATTGAATTTTGTTCTTCTCTGGACTTTACACCCTAGGAATTGATACTCTTTCCAAGTAATATTAAGAATTTAAACAAAGGGAAGAGTTTGCTGGAGACAGGTATTGGTAGACTCAAAAAGAAATTTAATTGTCAAGATATGGGGAGGAGTTTGTAGAAATATTAAAATGAGTACAAAACAAAGCTCTGAAGTCCCCTGGCATCATCCTAATACCTGAAAGTAGGTCTTTAATCCAATAAGGAAAAGCGGAGATGAGAGAATAGGTAGATGGACATATTTTTTTCTAGAATATCTCAGCCTTGTTAAGGGAGAAATTATTAGTTTAAAATTACAGAAGTGCCAAGCACAGTGGCTCATGCCTGTAAACCCAACAGCTCGGGAGGCTGAGGCATGAGGATCCAACCTCAGGAAAAGCGAGGCACTAAGCAACTCAGTGAAACCATGTATCTAAATAAAATACAAAATAGGGCTGGCCATGTGGCTCAGAGGTTGAATATACCTGAGTTCAATCCTGGGTACCCCCCCCAAAAAAAAAGTATACATATATTCAACCCAATCATCCCCAGACACAGGAAATCCCTCTTATAATGTTTCACATTTTCTCTTTGATATTTTATTATTTTCATTTGGCCAATGTTGTTTTTATTGACATTGTTTAAATGGTATACTGGTTTTTCTTTAAGAATATACATATATCTCAGCTCAAAATTTCAGAAAATAGGGGTTGGGGATGTGGCTCAAGTGGTAGCGCGCTTGCCTGGCATGCATGCGGCCAGGGTTCGATCCTCAGCACCACAAACCAACAAAGATGTTGTGTCCGCCGAGAACTAAAAAATAAATATTAAAATTCTCTCTCTCTCTCTCTCTCTCTCTCTCTCTCTCTCTCTCTCTCTCTCTCTCTCTCTCTCTCTCTCCTCTCTCACTCTCTTTTAAAAAATTTCAGAAAATACCATAATTGATGGCGAGATTATGGACTCTGGAAAGACTCAGATTTAAGCTTCTTGTTCTAACTTCACTATGTGTAAACTATGTTATCTTCAGCTGCTTGTTCAACCTCTCATAACCTCACTTTGGTTGATAAGAATACATATGTCATCAGACTTATGATAATCTTACAACATAACTATTTTATCTTTCCACTGCAAAGTTTCAAGCCTAAAACTAATTGATAAATATTACTATTCAAATAATAGCTGTAGAATAGATTTTAAAATGACTTTTATTTATTTGGTGGCTATATTTTGCAAATAACTATACTTTTGGATTTAAAATCCATAGTATATACTGTTGACAAGCCTTCGTGTGTATCTCTTTGTGTGTTCTGTGATGATTAGTTTTTCACCCTTACAGTTAAATTTAGCAGAAAATTATTGAACACATACCAAGTGTCAGTTGCTATATTAAGTGTTTGGGAGTTGAAGATGAAAGCTGGGTCCTCTGACTGGAACCCTTTAGGATTGAGAAACTCTTTTTTATCTATCTTTGTACCAAGGAAAAGAGAAAAATATTGACGATTATCAGTTGAATTATATGTTTACATTTTGATAAATGGCATCTAAGATAGTTCTTTATTTGTTAAAGTGTAGGAAAATGAAAAATATCCACTCTTTTTGCTTTTCATTAATCTATTGTGTGTGCAGACAATGAACATGAGGGAAACAAGGTACCCACCAACATTATATTATAAATTCTCTCAGTATTTCTTTTGTGTTTTTATTGCTTTTTTATGTGTCTTGACATTTTCATGTGAGTAAAATATAGTCCCATAGTCAAATTGTTCTCAGTCAGGTCTACAAAAGGAAAAGTCACTCAATAACATAAAAAAAAAATGTAAAGAAAAATACTAGAAGCCAATCCATGGCTGATATAGGTTTGAGTGTTCTTTACAGTTTGATTTAAAACTTTATGCAATCACATGCATATGAGGAATATTATATTACTGTTGTTATTGCCAAAAAATATTGGAGTTAAACCACTTAGAATAACCGCAGGTGCTTCCTTGGGTGATCAGAAAGTCCCGAAGGGATGAAGATGTTTATCTAAATATAGAGCAGCTGATCAGATAACAGAGGTGCTTTGTTGGATCCACATTCTTGGTGTAAACAATTCAAATCCTTTAGGACACAAAACTAATTGTGAAAGTCCTTTGGATATCATAGCAACCCCAGAGTTCTGGCTATGAATGTTGAACTATGCCAAATTGCTCCTGATATAGGTGGGCATATAAGAACTTAATTGCCTCAATTCCCAACACCTCTTGTCCTCACAAAATCTCAATGCGGTACAGAGGTTAAAAACGTACACTTTGTGTGACCTTGGAAAAATTAAACTCTTTGTGCCTCTGTATTCCATTTATTTGATGATGATAGAGAAACTGGAGATGAAGATAAAAGTAGATTTTACACTTCTGGTGACACGTGGGGTCTGCCTGAGCTATAGAACACTGCAGCTGAGAAAGCCTGTTTTAATGTTAGCAGCTAATCAAGGCAAGAGATGCCTGCCAGTGTCAGCTCCAAGAGTCACAGTCAGCAAAGTAAGATTCTCCTCCACTGTTATCAAGGGGCATGTTACCACTCTTAATGGTGAGCTATGCCCTCCAGTGTAGATGCAGATCCTAGCAGCTCACCACCAATTTCTTCTTTCTGAGTTCTTATCTCATGAATTTTAACAATGAAATCCATAGATGAGAAGAAGTGTGTGTAAAAGAGTAGAATTTATTCAAGTCTGAAGAAAAGAAACAACTTTCACATACAAGAGAGGACCCAATAGCATGTTGCTATTTGGCTGTGCTACTCTAGGGGTTTATAGAGCTTTGGGGTCAATGTTACTGGTCTATATTTATGCTAATCAGGTTTTGGAAACATACCAACCCTATTGGTCCAAATTTACACTAATCAGCTCTTGTAAAGTATCAACACTATTGGTTAACCTTTGAATCTGTATTTTCCTCCATTTGGATCTGCCCCCACTTCCATTTTCTCACAGTGATTGAACTGATCAGGACTGCTATGGCACAACATGTCAGTGTGCCCTGGATCACCTTGGCCTCATTTGCTGTCCTTGAAGCCTATGCTGGCATGGTGCGTTACAGGCAGCTGTGGCCTATGCTGGCAGCCTGAGGTTCACCCACCAGTCTGTCACTCTGCCTCTGGTTTTTATCAGGCATTAATGGGCTGGCTGCAAGGTTCTGTGGCTGGGGAGCCATATTGACAAGGACTAGGGTTTGTCCTCAATAGTATCTACTTTATAGGACTATTGTATTATAAAGTTAATACATATGTGCTTAAACATATGCTTGACATATAGAAAATGTTGATTGGTTTGATCAGAAGCCTTTCTTGATGATTAAATACAAATTATCTCTGGATTTCAGATCAATTTCTTTAAAAATCAATTTTAATTACACAATTATTAGAATGATATTGAGTACTCACCTTGCAATCAGACTATACTAGGTGCTAATAAAGATAAAAATAAAATGACTGAGGCACTGGAATAAGCCTGTTCAGCATCCATGCATTTTCCATTCTGATGTAGGCTTATTTCAGAAAGCAAGGAGCAGTGAGATGCTTCAGATCTTAGAAACTGTTCTGAAAAGATAGCATTTATTCCTGTTCTCTTTAATTCTTTTACTATTATTTAACTTTAGGGAAGTCACTTCATAGCATGGCTTTGTTCCATACTCCTCCCTCCCTTATATATGTAGAGTTTGGGAATATTTCCAGTCTACTGAGTTCTGTGTCTTCACTGTTCCCTTGTGTTGAATAGCTGTAGCCAAATATTGCTTGAAAAAGCCTTTTAAAAGGGTTTCTTTATAGTTTTATTTATATTCACATGAAAGACATTTTATAACTTTTCTGACCACATATATGAAGACCTTTCTTTAAAGATTCAATGTGTTAAACTAAAAGTCTTTGTACCACCTATTGTACTTCATGCTACATTTTCTTTCCCTTAGATTTAGGTGATGCAGTTGTTTTTGCAACATTGGTAGTTAACTTACCAATGATTCTTATCACAAAATGCTGATGAGAATTTGATGAGTTCACATTATTTACCATCATTCAGCCTGTGCAGCCATTTCATATTTCTGCCTGTTGTTTCCCAGTGAAATTGATTTGTCTTTCAACATAGGTGTTCAGATTCTCCCTTTGATCTTTTAAGACATATGCAAAATCTTTCTTGTTTTTATCTCTGTTTCATAAGCTTATCTGATAAAACTATCAAATGCTATGACCTGTCCTTAAATTCTGCTTAGAATGAGGACTATTGTATTTGGAATTCAAATTAATTTTTTCCAAAGATGAACTTAGCCAATGGGATTCAATGAGAGCAAACCCCAGTACATTCTCCTACTGCATACAAAACAAGTAGTACTTGCCTCACTTGTGACAAGGGATAATATGACATTGTAAGTTTATGGAGAGAAACAATTACTGCTTTCTCTTGTTTTCCTGAACAAATTCAGTTCATAGTCTACTGAAAAAAAAATGGTGCCTTTTACCTATATTTATACAGAAATATCTGACCAGAATATATTAAACTCCCTTCTAAAAGCATCTAATAGTAATAAAATATTTTCTCAATTTCTGTTATTGTCAGTAACATTTCCCACAAACAACATTCACTTCCAGAATATTTGAATTCTTATGTATTGAAAATGGGGAAGCGTGACACAGTTCCTTTCTCATGGGATCCTTGCTCAGAGCTCATTTGAGCTGTGACCTGCTAAAGCTGCCAGGAAGTGTTAGTATTTTTGTGGAATCTTTAAAATAGGGATCCAGAGTGAAAGGACAATGCATCAGAATTAGGCCTTTTTACTCTACAGCAAAAGAAAAATATAAGGAAATATATTTTATTTTATAGAAAAGTGTTCCACAATTTTCACCCTTTATCAGATCCTCTTAATAGGCAAACCTTATCTGTGAAATTACTTTTTTCAGAAAAAATTGTTCTATGCAAATTGTGCATCTTGGATCCTAGAATTCTGGCTGGCAGCAGCCAGATTTAAAGTCTGTGAACATCTCAAACCAAGTATAAAATTCCTCTCCAGATATGGTGGCTGATGTGAGTTCTTGGGTGAATAAAGTAGCAATTATAGAAATAGTTTGGCTACATTTGTAAATTAAATTTTTTATATGGGACCAAGAAGAGATTTTAAAGAGTGTTCTGATGTTTTAAAAGTAGAAGGAAGAAATAGGTGTTTGGATAGGAAAGGAATAAGTGCTCTTATTTCAGATAGTTTTGTTGTTGTTGTTTGTTTGTTTGTTTGTTACCAGGGATTGAATCCAAGGGCAATTAACTACTGAGAAACATGCCCAGCTTTTATAATTTTTTTTTTAAATCTTGAAACAGGGTCTCTCTAGGTTGCTTACAGCCTTGCTAAGTGATTGAGTCTGGTTTTGAACCTGTGATCCTCCAGCTTCAGCTTCCCAAGTTGCGGGGATTACAGGTGTGCACCACCACATCAGGCTCAAATACTCTTTTAATTGTTAAGTTTCTTTCACTTATATAACAATGTAAGGACAAAGAATGTTCTGGGAATGATATCATCAGGAACAAATATGATTCATTTGTGATAACAGAATTTTCAAGACATTCAATCTTGTGAATGTGTTCTTATTTTCTGGTCTTTTGCTGTTTCTTCCATGGCAATCATAGGGTCCACCTGCATTCCTAATGCCCCCTAGCCCAGCTAACTTTCATCCTTCAAAGGTCTCAATTGAAACATAACTTCTTCCAGGAAGCCTTCCATGGTACCCAAGATTAAGCATATGTGTCTGTTTTGACTACTATGACCAAAAGACCCTACAAGAACAATTTTAGGAGGAAAATTTTGTTTGGGAGTTCATGGTTTCAGATGCTTCATTCCATAGACAGCCAGCTTCATTCCTCAGGGCTCAAGGTGAAGATGAAAGTCGTGGCAGAAGAGTGTGGCAGAGGAAAGTGGCTCAGGACATTACCAGGAAGCAGACAAAGAGAAACTTCACTTGCCATATTCAAAATGTATATCCCAAAGGCATGCCCCCAAGGAACCACCTCCTCCAGCCATACTCTACTCACCTTCAGTTACCACTTGGTTAATCCCTCTCACGGATTTAATACACTGATTGAGTTAAACCACTCATTTCATTTCTAAATCTTCTTTCATTGTCTCACACATGATCTTTGGGGGGGCATCTTATATCCAAACCATTAACAGTGTCTTTATGGTTCCCATGTCACCTTTGACTTCTCTTGGGTAGCACATATCACTTTGTACTATAATTATTATTTGTACACCTTCCTCCATAATTGTAAGCTCCCTGAATTATGAAAATAATACTACTATTTATAGAGTATATACTACTAGCAAGGCACTGTTATAAGTATTTATATATTTTATATTTTATATCTCATAACAATGATAATTTATCAATTCATTTACAGATGAGAAAAAAGAGGCACAGAGTAATAAAATAATTATAGTATGATATGCATAACTACATAATCAAAGGTTAATAGAGATAGAATTGGAATTTACTCCATTGTATAGGTTCTTAGTCATTAATTTGTACTATCTCCTTAATGGCAAGGGCCATGTCTAGGTGTATTGCTCTTATAATCTCAGAGACTAAAACAGTGCCCAGTATATAGAAAGTACACAATAAGACATTTGTGTAAAACACCAATACTTATGCAGATGGCATGATGCTGTTGCAGAGTAACAGGGATATAATTGGTTCTTGATTGAAATTCAACTGAAATTAAAATTGATGCACCTAATTATTAGATTCTAACATTATCCATTTCTACTTGCCCCACTCACAGCTATAAATGAATACTGTCAGCATAAAACTCTTTACATTTTGTTTTTCCAATTTAATCAAAGCATTCAGGGTATAGAGTCAGATGACGCTTATAATATAGGTCTTTAAGGAGAGGGAGTCTAGATCAGAGGGATCAGCATTAGTAAGGATTGGACCAGACATGAGGGCCAGGTTTGGAGTGCCCCAGCTGATGCTGGTTTTAACTGATGAAGCATAGAAATTACATGAGATTAGTGTATTGAAAAGCACAAAGAAAATTAAATTATAACTTCTAACCTAAGTTTTCCCAATAGTTTTCAATTTCATCAGATAAGAGACAGGATTTTATTGGTTAATGGATGTGTATATACACAAATATACACATAAATTAGTTTAAAATAAATGTTTTTTAATTTTTTTAAAAATGTGTTATACTTATGAATATAATCCTTGGAAAATGGCAAAAGTTAAATATCAGGTTTGACATTTTCCATAGGTTTCATAGAAAGTAGTTGGTTCATCAATTTTGGCTTTTAGTTTCTATATTAGTTATCATCAGTTCCAATATGTGGCAGCATTACCTGGATCTTAGATAGAGCCTGATGGTGGCCCAGAAAGACAAATTATCTAGTTGAATATGTCATTGGATAGTATCCAGAGAAAGCATCAGAGAATCCCTTGAGTTTTCCTTACTCAAAAATTGCCTGTTGTACTTTAAACAAAGCTATCAGTAATGTTGGTATGTCAACATAATTTAATTTATGATATTATGAGCTATTGCCCTGAAATTATTAAGTGGTCTAACAAAAAGCAGTAGAAATGATCAGACAGTGTAACTTTACAAGGGCTCTGAGACTTTTGTGATCTTATGAATACAAGTTATAGATAAAAAGAATTTTCTTCTAGGAGTTCCTAGAAATAGTATCCAATTACTCCTAAACATCAGACGCAGATTGACACTCATATTAAAAAAGAACAGAAGAAATTTCTCACATTAGAAAATTTTTATGGGCTGGTGATGTGGCTCAAGATGTAGCACGCTCACCTGGCATGCATGCGGCCCAGGTTGGATCCTTAGTACCACATACAAACAAAGATGTTGTGTCCGCTGAAAACTGAAAAATAAATACTGAAATTCTCTCTCTCTCCTCTCTCTCTCTCTCTCTCTCTCTCTCTCTCTCTCTCTCTCTCTCTCTACAAAAAAGAAAATTTTATGTTTTATTTTTTATATATTTTTGTTGTTGTTGTTTTGTTTTGTTTTGCTTCTCTTTTAGTTCTTCTTACTCAATAAGCTTGCCATAGTAGACAGCTGCCTCTGAAAAATGCAAATGATCATGATATAGTGAATAGTCTATTCTCATATTAGAACATTAAAAATGTTTGTTCTGGCCACTATTTATATGAAAAAAATATGTATGCATTTCATTACCAAGGTACCTAACTTCATACAGTTGTTATTAAACTTACTTTGTAAACTGAAGATTAGCATATGTGCTGAAGCAAAAAATATATGTGGCAACAGTGATTTATAGGTTGTTCCAAGGATGTCCACAAAGCATTTCATCTATTTCATATACAAATCCATTCTTCAGTTATGCCTACAAACCTATCTCTACCCTCCAAAAAATGTCATTCAGCAGAATAAGATAACAGATTTGAGTAATTCCAATAACACTGCCTTCCTTTCACAATTTTGATGAGTTTGGGGAAATCAAATGATTAGGTACTTCTCTTCTGTATAGACAAGGACTATACTAGAAACCCATTGTGGATTTAAGTTTGACATTGAAATTGTTGAAAACAGTGAGGAAAAACAATGATTCTGAGAGATTTGTATATGAAACGCTCATTAGCATTTAGATCTACTCACCACATGTAGCATTGGAGACAGTTACACTTTTTAGTTTTGTAAGAAAATCAAATGATACATGTTTTCTTGTATAATGCTAAGATTCTAAATTCTATAAATTACAAAGTTATAGATAATATCCTATGTCCTTTAAGGAACATTGAAGTGATTCAAAAGTAATGTTTTCCTCACTGTATGTAATCAAAACCTACATACTTTAATTTTTTATCAGTCAAGTTAAATATATGTATATTGAATTTGCTACCATCTATTGGCAAATAAAAATAAAATAACCAAAAAATAATGGTGGAGACCATAGAGTAAATATTTCTTTTCCATTCAATCACAAGCTGAAAGCCAAAGAGAAAACAGTATTATAATCCCTTAGTACTTAAACAAAATTCCTTGCAGACTTGAATTTCATATCAGTGCTACAAGTGATGTTAGATGCCAATCGAGTTAAGTGCCTCTATGTCATTGTATAGGATGTCAGAACAACTGTGTGAGAGTATCAAGGGAACAGAAGAAGCTTCCCTTTAAAAGGTTTTCAAATATGCTGCTGTATTTCTTTATAACAATTCAATAGCATTTGATTGATATGGTACTTTTTACTGTGCTCAAATGGAAGTATTCTGCTTCATATCAAAAAGTAACAGTAGACATATTTGAATACATGTAATTAGAGGAATTACTTGAAAGATAGCAACAAAAAATTTCATGAAAAATATTTTATTCAATGGATTAATTGGGGGGATTAAGAGAGAAATAAAAAGAAGAAAGCTATTTTTTAATTCAGTTAGGTATGCCTAAAAACACCTTGTAAGTAACCAAATTAAATAATTAGGTTTGTTGAAAACTTCAGAATATGCCATAGCTCTGTGCTGACTAGTAAATTTCTAGATAAAGAGAGCTTAGAGGCTCAATCAATAAATTAATTAGACTTTGCCTCTTTATACACAACCTATAGGATATATGTATGAACTTATTTGACAGTTTTAGCTAAAAGTGTATTAGTTAGTTATTAAGAAATTAGAGCCAAACAAAATGATTGTTTGGACAGTCCAGCAATGGTCATTAAATTATAGAAAAAAATCAAAGAGATTTTCCCAAACCAAATTAAAGGTTTAGTAAACAGGTTCTCCCCAAATTACCTACAGTTGCTAGACCCAGACAGTGAAAAATTTTCCTGGATGTGCCTTATAAGTTGTAATACATGTTATATATTATGTCAATTAAATCCTTGATAATAACAATTCTGATATATAAGTATTCTAATACATAAGCAAATACATGTTTATTAGAGAGAGAGAGAGAGACAGAGAGAGAGAGAGAGAGAGAGAATCTTAATATTTATTTTTTAGTTTTTGGCAGACACAACATCTTTGTTTGTATGTGGTGCTGAGGATTCAACCCAAGCTGCACGCATGCCAGGCGAGTGTGCTACCACTTGAGCCACATCCCCAGCCCAATAAGCAAATACATGTTTACTGGTTCTTTTAGATTTGAATGTGGCAGTTAAATTTTTAAAGTAAATGGCAAATAGACACACACAAAATATCTTTAGTAAGCTGAAGGTGTTCAGTGAGAGCCAGGAAGGCAGAAGTAACATGTAAATTCCCAAATGAAATATATCCTCAAACAATAAGAAATAACTGGACCTGGGTGAGACACCACTGCAACTAACAGCTCAGCTTGTCTGTAGCTCTGAGATTGTTCTTAATAAGAAAAGCCCAACTGTGCATCCAAGAAGTAGAGTAGATATTGCTTTGATCTTTGTAGTAGTTGATAAAGTAGCTAGTTAAGGACACTCAGTGGAAATTTTGACAAGCACAATGCCTTAGGATAAAATTAAGTATTGATAAGTGTTGTAAGTCCATCATTGCCTTTCTAAGCACCAGACATTGGCAATGGGAATCCTGTCAATAGCTCCTTGTTCTACAAAAAAGAACAACCCAAGAGAGAGCTATTATCTCTTTTAATAACCCTATGAACTACACTATAAGCTGAAACAAAACAAAATTCTTGGTTTATAGAGGAAAGGAACAGAGAACAGATCGAGGGGATGTGGGGGAGGAGAGTCATCTTCTCTGTCATTAGTTATTCAATCCTTGATGTTGCCTGTCTGTTTCTGATGGAATCCTTCATCATGTCAGGCCAGACCAACATCGTGCCCACATAATGGTACTTCCAATCCTTACAACACAAATAAAGTCAGTTTAATTCTCCAAGATTCTAGAGAGTCTGGGGTCACCAGGTTTACCCTAGGCTTAATGTAAAGTGAATACCCTCCCTTAGGAGAGATTCAAAGTGGTTTGTTGTTTTTTTCTAGGTTTCAACCAATATGCAAGTGTCAAGGATATTAGGTATGCTTCCTGTCAAATGAAACTTGATTTGATTTATAGAAAACACTAACTGAACTTTACCTCTATGCAGACAATTGATGTTCTTATCATAAGAAAAAATTAAGGAAAAAAACCCGAATTGGTTGCAAATTAAAATATTATTTATATTGAGTCTATGACACACAGACCAATGGTACAGAATAGAAGACAGAGAGACAAACCCACAAAACTGCAATCATCTAATTCTTGACACAGGTGTAAAAAAGCTACATTAGAGGAAAGACAACTTTTCTTAGTCTGGATGAGTTCAATTTTTCAAATATTTTATGTAACTTTAAACAAAACGAAATATTTTATATGAATGGGTGAGGGATATATGAAAATAAAATCCTAGTTTGCACACATCACTCTATTTACACATGAGAATAGGGCTAACCCACATCAGGGACTGCAGCTGTATTTGTTCAGTGCCCCTTTACAGACAGTCTTGGGCACACTTGGCACAGTTCACAGGGCAGCAGGAGCAGAAGGTATTCTTGCAGAAGGTGCATCTGCATTCTCTGCGTTTGCAGGAGCCAGCCTAGGTGCAGGAGTCATCAGTGACGCAGGAGCAGTTGAGGTCTGTTTCAAACCCTGGTGAAGTTGATATCCTAAATAACAGGTGGGGTAGAGGTAGGCTTACTATATTTTCTCATCTCCCTTTAGTTTTCAGGAGATACATCCTTACCTTTGTTTCCATTTTTCTTCCGTAGCTTCCAAATATGTGAGAAGACATATGATACTTAGCCTTCTGAGTTCAACTTATTTCTTTTAACATAATGGGCTATAGGTCCATCCATTTCCTGAAAGTGAAATTATTTCATTTCTCTCTATGGCTGAATAACACTCAATTGGGTATATATACCACATTTTCTTTGTCTTTTCATCCATTGATGTACACTTAGACTAGTTTCATAGTTTGGAAATTGTGCTTCTATAAAAATGAATATGCATGTGTTACTATAGTAAAATGACTTTAATTCTTCAAGGTAAATACCAAGAAGTGGGATACCTGGGTCATATCGTGGTTCCATGCCAGGTCTTTCAAGGAACCTCCATACTGATTTCTATAGATGTTGTACTAATTCACAGTCCCACCAACAGTGTAAAAGTATTCATTTTTCTCCACATTCTCTCCAGCACTTATTATTATTTGTATTCTTTATGGTTGCCATTCTGTGTAGTGTGAGATGAAATCTCACTGTATTTTGATTTGCATTTCCCTAATTGCTGATAACATTTTCAGCATTTACCTTGAAGTATTAAAGTTATCTTACTGCAGTGATACATGCATCCCCATGCTTATAACAGCACTTTTCACAATAGCCAAACTATGGACCCAGCCTAGGTATCCTTCATGGATGAATGGATAATGAAAATATGGTATGTATACATGATGAAGTTCTATGCAGCCATAAAGAAAAATAAAATTGTTATTTTCAGGAAAATGAATGGCCCTAGACTCCATTATGTTAAGAGAAATGAGTCAAACTCAGTATGTTAAGAGTCATATGTTGTTGGGCTGGGGTTGGGGCTCAGAGGTGGAGCACTCACCTAGCACATGTGAAGCCCTGAGTTAACTCCTCAGCATCACATAAAAATAAAGTGAAGATATGGTGTTCAATATTAAAATAAATATTAGGGCTGGGGATGTGGCTCAAGCGGTAGCGTGCTCGCCTGGCAAGCGTGAGGCGCTGGGTTCGATCCTCAGCACCACATAAAAATAAAAAATAAAGATATTGTGTCCACCTAAAACTAAAAATAAAATATTAAAAAGATATCTCTCATTCTCTCTCTCTCTCTCTCTCTCTCTCTCTCTCTCTCTCTCTCTCTTTAATTAATAAATAAATAAATATTAAAAAACAGAGTCATATGTTGGACTGAGGTTGTGGCTCAGTGGCAGAGCAATTGCCTCACACATACATATGAGACACTGAGTTTGATCCTTAGCACCATATAAAAATAAATAAATTAAGTAAAGCTATTGTGTCCATCTACAACAACAACAACAACAACAAAAAGAAATTGGAAAAAAGAGTCATATGTTTTCTTTCATATGTGGAAGCTAGAGTTGAAAAATATGAAAAGAAATATGGGGTGGAGCTCATGAAAAATCAAAAGTAGATCAGTAGAAGAAAGGAACCAAGAGGTGGGAGGTGTGGGGGAGGGAGGGGGTAAGTGCTGGGGAGTAATAATGGCCAAATTATATTATATTTTGTATTATGTGCATGTTCAAATATGTAACAACAAATCTCATTAATATGTATAAGTATAATGCACCAATAAAAATGTAGAAAAAATAAACATTGAGTCAATATAGCACAGGTAATAAGCCAGATATTGAGCAGAATAATATCAGACTATGCTCACAATGGACTGATCATAAAATCATATATAAAGAGTTATGTATTAAGGTGAATTAGCTTGAATTTTGCATTTACATCCTTTATATTACATACTTTAGAAGGACTGTCAAAATTATGGCTCTGTCACACTAAGAATTTTAACAAATTACACTATATTTAAGATTATATATAATTATGAGCATACTTGTATAGATTACATTTTAAAATTATTTATAATTATAGAAATAATAGAATGAGGTGGCAAATAGTGGATTTAAATAATAGATCTCATGAGATGCCTCTGTCACAGTCACCACTGATGTGCCCAGAGATCTTCCCTCTGGGTGCAACTGCCACCTACACTGCTTCCACCAATGCTGCTGCCACTGATACCACTGCTACCACCCTGAGGTCACCTGAAAGTCTTCTTTCTGGATGCCTCTGCACAAGCAGCTGCAGCGACCACCTTCTGTGGCCACAGACACAGACTGCCCCCAATGCCACTATCACCAACACCACTGCTGTCCACCGGAGATAACCTAGGTGATGCTGCCCTTGCAGCTGCATTTCTAGCCACTGACCTGCCACCTGTTGCCACCAACCCCCCCAACACTACTGCTGCCACCAACCCCTGCCACTACCACTTCCACCACTGCCCAGAGTTCTGCTGCCAGGGAGACTCCAAGTTTGGGTGTATGTGGTGCTATCCATCTTAGGAAGCAGGCCAGGGCTTTGGGGACAAGGGTGCCAACAGGTTTGCCACCACAAGGGCCTCTGGCTGAGGATTCCAGTTGTACCTGGAGGTTCAGAGTGAGGGTTCCTGTGGGTTTTGCTTTGCATGGGGTTTTCCTGCTGGGATTACTGGTAGCCACTTTCTTGCTGCTACTTCTTGGAGTTGGTCCTTTGCATGAGCATATCCCTGGTGGTCTCTGCAAGTAGGAGAAGTGTTGAGATCATGGGATTGCAGCATGACCAAGCCTGGTGTATATTAAACCTATATCAATGGCATAGTAATTGGGTCTGCTATGGATGATCTGGGTCTTGTGGTTCCATGAAACATCAGAGACAGGGCTGAGAAACTTTTGAATGCTGACAAGGACAGTTTGATTATCCATTGAAATTTATGTTATTTTTCTATTCACTAATATCTGTACCACATTTGGAGTAGGGATTTTTATGCATCAATATATGGAGGACAGTGATATATGAAAGGTTTTTTCAGGCTTGTTATATTCATATACCTTTAGTTTTTTTTCTTTGTATTCTCTTCTCAATTGTCTGTTTTACTGGATTCTCTTTCCACCTATTCTCCAACCAACAGCCATTTTCTGTTGGCTCCACTTCCACTCTTCCTGTGAATTTTTGCTTCTAGTATCCTCTTCCTCCTCATGAACATTGTGTACTATGTTATTTCTGTTCTCTCATCTACCATTTGAAATTGTAAAACATTGTTGTAAATTTCCTGTTTATACTGTAGACAGTTATTGATCTCATCATTTTGGCTTATTGCAAGAAAGCAGCAGAAACCTAAGTGGGCATATTTGGTTTTATACTACATATTGTTTGCACTGGGTGCTATTGTTATTGTCTCACCCTCAAAGGAAAAGTGCTGGAAAACCTTCAAGGACGCTATAGATCTGCAGGGTAGAATCTGTGCTGTCTTATATTTATACTGCTAGATGGGAAAACAAATGAACAACATGAAATACACACACACACACACACACACACACACACACACACACGGGAATAGTGTACCCCAAACAGACCAAGATGCTTCAAAGGAAGAATCCACTGATGACACAATAGAAGAAATGTCCAAGAAGGAGTTCAGAATGTACATAGTTAAACTGATCTGTGAATTAAAGTATAATGTAAAGAGTGAAATCAAAGAAAAAAATCAGGAAGTGAAAGGCCACTTCAATAAACAGATTGAAAAAAAAGCAGAAATCTTCAAATGAAGGAATCAATAAACCAAATTATAAATTTAACAGAAAGCATCATGAATAGACTAGACTACTTGGAAGACAGACCCACAGGCAATGAAGACAAAATATATAATTTTGAAAATAGAGTTGACCATGCAGAAAAGATAGTGAGATACCATGAACAAGACATCCAATAATTATGAGATGATATGAAAAGACCAAATTTAAGAGTTATCAAAATAAATGAAGAAGCAGAGAAACAAAGAAAGGGAATACACAAAAATAGAATTGAAGAAATGGACAAAAAATTAACAAAAAAAGTTAGTTCCTTGAAAAAATAAATAAAATAAATAAACCCCTATCCATATTATAAAGAAAGAAAGAGAGAAAACTCACATTACTAAAATACACAATGAAGAAAGTATCACAATGGACATGTCTGAAATACATGAATTAGAAACTATTTGGAAATTTTATACTACAATAAGATAGAAAATGTCAAAGACATCAACAAATTTCTTGAGCTATATAACCTACATAAACTGGATGAGGAGGTAGTACATGATTTAAACAGATCAATTTCAAGTAATGATTTAGAATATGCCATCAAAAGCCTACCAACCAAGAACAGCCCAGGACCAGATAGACACTTTAAGTTCTTAAAGACCTTCAAAGAAGAATTAACACCAATACTCCTCAAAATATGTCATGAAATAGAAAAGGAGGGAACCCTTTCAAACTCATTCTATGAGACTACTATCACCCTGATGCCAAAAACAGAAAAAGACACGTCAAGGAAAGAAAATATCAGACCAATATCCCTGATGAACATAGGTGTAAAACTTCTCAATAAAATTCTGGCAATTTCCATACAACACCACTTCATGTTCAAAACTAGAAATACTAGGGATAGTAGGAACATACCTTAATATTCTAAAAGGTATATATGCTAAACCCAAGGCCAGCATTATTCTAAATGGAGAAAAAATGAAAACATTCTCTTCAAAAACTGGAAAATGACAAGGATGCCCTCTTTCACTGCTTTTATTCAACATCATCCTTGAAACTCTAGCTAGAGCAATTAGAAGAAAAAAATTAAAGAAGTATAAATAAATATAAAATAGAACTCAAACTATCATTATTTGCCAATGACATGATTCTATATCTATAAGATCAATAAAATTCCACCAAAAACCTTCAAGAACTAATATATGAATTCAGCAAAGTATCAGAATAGAAGATCAACAATCATAAATCATATGTGTTCCTATACATCAGTGATGAATCCACCGAAAGAGAAATTAGGAAAACAATTCAATTCACAATGACCTCAAAAAAGAGTTGGAAATCCATCTAACAAAAGAGGCGAAAGACCTCTACAATGAAAATGACAGAACAATAAAGAAAAAAAATAGAAGACCTTAGAAGACGGAAAGATCTCCCATGCTCCTGGATAAGCAGAGTTAACATTGTCAAAATGGCCATAGTACTGAAATTGTTATACAGATTTAATGTAATTACTATTAAGATCCCAATGACTTTCATAATAGAAATAGAAAAAGTGATCATGAAATTTATGTGGAAAAAATAGGAGACTCAGAATAGTGAAAGCAATCCTTAGAAAAGTGAAGCAGAAGGCATCACAACACTAGACCTTAAACTATACTACAGAGCTATACTAACAAAACTGGGATGGTATTGGCACCAATATACACATATAGACAAATGGTACAGAATGGAATACACAGAGACAAACCCATATGAAAACAGTTATCTCATACTAGACAAAAAAAAAGTGTTAAAAACATTCACTAGAGAAAAGAAAGCCTGTTCAATAAATGATGCTGGGCAAAATGGAAAATCACATGTAACAAAATGAAATTAAACCTTTATCTCACACCCTACACTAAACTCAATGTTTAGTTTTTGTCTTCTAGTAGGCACAATTGCCTCTCTTCTAGTGCCTAGTTCTAGTGCCTAGTACACAGACCCTGCACCTAATAGAAGAAAAAATAGGCCCAAATCTTCACTATGCTGGTTCAGGATCTGACTTCCTTAACAAGACCCCTATATGCAAGAAGTAAAGTCAAGAATCAATAAATGGGATGTATTCAAACTAAAAAGCTTCTTCTCATCAAAAGAAACAATCAATAATGTGAAGAGAAAGCCTACAGATTGGGAGAAAATCTTTATCACAAGCACTTCAGATAAAGCATTAATTCTAAGATATTAAGAACTCAAAACCCTTAACACCAAAAAATAATAACAATAATAATAAATGGGTAAGGAACATAGGAGATATTTCACAGAAGAAGAAATACAATCTGTCAACAAATATATGAAAACATGTTTAACATCTCTAGCAATTAGAAAAAAAAAAACAAATCAAAACTACTTCAAGATTTTATCTCAGTCAAAATGGCAATAATCAAGAATACAAACAACAGTAAATGTTGATGAGGATGTGGAGAAAAATTTATACTCATGCATTGCTGGCAAGACACCAAATGGGTGCAACCACTATGGAAAGCAATATGGAGATTTTTCTGAAAACTCGGAGTAGAACCATCATTTGACCCAGCTATCCCACTCCTCAATATATACCTGAAGGATTTAAAATCAGCATATTACAGTGTTTCAGCCATGTCAATGTTTATAGCAGCTTAACACACAATAGCTACGCTATGGAACCAATCTAGGTGTCCTTCAATAGATGAATGGATAAATAAAATATGGCATATATATTCAATAGATTATTACTCAACTTTATGGAAGAATGAAATTATGACATTTGCAGGTAAATGGAGGAATGGAGAATATCATGCTAAGCAAAATAAGCCAATCTCAAAAAACCAAAAGCCAAATGTTTTCTCTGATATGCAGATGCTACTGTTTATGTATTTACACTGTTTTTACATTTAATATTATATGTATTTTCTTTTTATTCTGTTCAAAATTGGCATTTTATTCTTTTGTCTAACACTCACAATCATTTCACCATTACCTAGCAATATAATTTGATAATGATTATATCAGGTCATTAGTCTTATACATATGCAATTTACATTACTTAAATCTGTGTCATTCAGTTCCATGTCAAACATAGGCTTACTAAAAATTAATTTCAGTGGCTATCTGAAAACTCCACCTGTGTCTGGATCTTTGGGTTCTCTATACTACTATATATAATTCTTGTCATTTCATTCCAAGTTCAGAAATTGATATTTGTTTAATAGAGATACTCTTGCTTAAATTTAATAGTATATTTTAATAAGAATTGAAAGAGACACCATTTTGTTTTGCATTTTTGCTCTACCACATTTAGAATGATTTCTAAAGTATTGTTTCCTGAAGGGAAATTCACCGAATCATATTAAGATCATTTTTTAAAAACTTAATACTTCTTTTCAGATGACTTTTCTGAAGTATTTTACCAAATTCATTTCCACTGACAATATATAGGGAAGCCTATTTTGACATTTCATTGCTAGCATTATCATAACTTTAAATAATTGTTAGTCTGAAAAAGAATAATGATATTTCATTGTTTTCATATGCCCATTTTATTTTATTAGTGAATCCAAGATTTTTTATAGATTTGTTTACAAACCGCTTTTAAATTGTCACCATGTTTAATTTTTTCTGAAAGTCCCTAGGGAATGTCTCATATGTGCTCATGTTTATTAATTGTTTTCCCTCTTTTGTGACTAAGTGGATACACACAAATACATGCATAAACACATATTTACAAGCATGTGTGTATGTGTGTTTATGTGTTTGAGTGTATATAAATATGTTTGTATATATATATATATATATACATATATATGTGTGTATATATATATATATATATATATATATATATATATAGAGAGAGAGAGAGAGAGAGAGAGAGAGAAACAAAAAATCACATTTATTAATGCTGATTTGATCTGAGTTAAGCAGACTTTAGAAAGAAGAATAGATTACTTTTTCTAACCAAAAGCACTGATACTAAACATCTACCTGAAAACCTCTTGGGAAATTTGAGCTAAAAATTTCAGTAGAAATAGACTGTCTAGGTAAGAAAGAGGCCCTTTGGAATAGTTTAGTCTTTATAAGTATATCCTCAAAAGGAATCTGGGGAATGAATGTGTGTGAGTGACTAGAAAGGAAAGCAGGAGAAATAATAATAGGGAATGAATAGTTTAATTATAATTTTAACCACTACCAATATCAAATCAGTTGTTTAGATGAAGTCAGAGCTTATTATTTTATCCAAATTATTTTCCCAGGTCTCAGGGTTCTTTTCATGAGTATTATTGTCCTTATGCTACTAAAATTCATTACTTGTTGTTTATTCAACTTCCACAATAACTGTTATCTGCTGTTTAGTTTACACTCTCTTCTTGTCTATATTATCTAGGTGTCATTGGTAAGTACTATAAAGATAGTAGGGAAAGAGACTTTAAGACACTTAATTGACTGTTTGACATGTATTCTAGGCATGTGACAGGTAATAATTAAGACTGCTTAATTAGATTCTGAATATTGGGATGAGGAATACTAGCAAAACTGAATAGTACTAATGAAAGACTGAATTACTATAATCAAAACATTATTTTCTTTTCACCAGGTAAAAGACTTTCACACACAATAAGTGTACTGCCTTTCTTTTTGTGTAAGAGAAATGAGTTGAATTGCCACAGTGAATAAAATTGAAGTTCTGCCCTAATTCTTATAATTAAAAGTATTCTGTAATGTTAGGAAGGAACTTAAGAAATTAGAGGTGAAATTTCTCACATGAACGAAAGATTGTATGGTAAGGAAATAGTATTTCTGGTATATTGCTTAGATATTAATAATTAGATGGAAGGGGTTAACATCTTGCATATAAAGTAAAACATGAAAATTACTAAATTAATAATCAAATCTCAAAGCACACTGTTGTGCATTTTTTTTTCTGAAACTCTAAACAGCTTTTATTAGGACAAAGATCCCCTTCAATTTATTCATTATCTCATAAATCAAGCAGTATAACTCAAGCATGTTGAGATTCTATGGAATTAAACCATATATACCACATGTGGCTTGGTCTATCATATACAGATTTTTTATCTCCAGATTCTATTACTTACATATGTGTAGAAAATATCTATTCAACGGCATTTGCAAAGCTTTCAGAATGAGCTACCAATTCCAATAAATTTGCCATTGTCTTTTTCTCCTTTTTTTCTGTTGCCCAAATGTGATTCTGTGTGTATGTATCTGTATGTGCTGTTTCCCTCTACGAGTCCAAACAGCTGGGGTTTCCCTCACTATTAAAAGGTAGCAACTGCCAAAGTCAAGTTTTGAAGACTGCAAAATAGATGGAATTCTCAGGGGTACTTTGTCCCAGAGCATGTGGAATTTGAAAGCAAAAGCAGATGGAGTCCAGGAGAAAGACAGCTTGGTGATGATGATTTTAATGATTAAATGGAAATCAAATAAGAGACCAATGAAGGGTAGAAAGAGCTGGGAAGCTGTCAGAGGGTCATAGAAAGAGAGAAAAGGAGAGTTTCAGAAAGTGTATGTGAACCAGCCTGGATTTCCTTGAGCAACAAGCCATAGGGAGAACCATAATGCTCTAAAAGCCCCGAAGCCCAAGAACAATAGATGTGTGTACCATTTGATTAGTGATGGCAGGAGACACAGATGGCTGGTTAACCCATTAGGTAGTTAGGAAGGACAGCCACCAGGGAATATGTGGCAGCTTCATACAGCCAGACCCAGACAGGTGGCAGACAGATTGAGCTAGGCTCTTTGTGTTTGATTTCTGACCTTATTTAAAAATAACAGTGGTAAAATACCTATTATGCCCTTGCTTCATATTTGTTTTTTTTAAGCCAAGCATTGGTATATGAGAGGGCTATTTCAGGAAATTCAGTCTCAGTTTTGCTTTGATATTTTATCTTTCCCATTTCTTAAGACTCTCAGAGCCATGAACTTTTTTTGAATAATGCAAAAGAAAATGTCTGATGGTGACCCATTTACTTCTTCCTTAGGTACACTGCTCATCTGAAAAACTCATCCAAATCCTCCATGCTAGGTGGCACAGAAGCCTGGTTCTGTAAATGTGTGAAACTCAAGGGCAGCCATGTCAAATGCAGATGTAATGGCTGGTGAATTAGTAGGTGAACACACCTGTTGTAACATGTTTTATTTATTGTTTGAAATACATAAACAAGCTGTAGGAAATATTACACATTAAAAACAGACACTGGAGAGACTGATTCATATGATAAGTATATAATCTATGCATTGCCCCAGGCATTTTTTGATTTGTGGTTAATCCAATTTTGTGGCTGCTCTGCTTTGCATTTAAGAGAAAACAATTTTAAATGCTATAAAATAAAACAGAAGTTGTTTTTGTTGTACAATTGCAAGAAACCAGATTTCCAATCTGAACATGACTTTCATATCAGGTGCTTTTGACACCATATTTAACTGGTTCAGAAGAATGTGTTATAACCTTTGCTCTTCTTATAATAAAAAGAAAAGGCAAAAGGATTTAGAAAGAGATGCCTTAGATAATAGCTAAACAAAGTCCATTTCAGATGAATTCTGTGGGGCTATTATAAAATAATTATTCTTCCTAGATCTGAAAGATATTAAGAAACAGCAAAAAGGAAATAGAGCAAAGTTTGACTTGTGATTCTCAGACTCAACTCTGCTGCTGCATGTGGGTACAATAGGATCTATTGATAGGAATTAGTTCCTGCAAAGAAGTAAGTTGGGAAATATCTACTCAAAGTTGAAGAACTGTCTTTGTTACAAGTCTCATCACAGTATTTATATAACTAAACACATTATGAAATAAAAAATTTGTACATGCAGTGTTTTCTATACATTTGATTTTATTGAATTTCACTGTCCTTTTTGTTACAGAGCGTCTCATAAATTAGTGAGCTGATAGACAAAGACTTTTTCACAATAGTGAGGCTGAAGCATCTACAGTGTCATAGTGAAAATAGTGAAACAGAAACTATGTGAGCATCATTTAAATATCAGATAAGGCACAAATGTGTAAATCTCTAATTTATTAACTTTCTAACCCAACATTACCTAATGTGTGCTTTAGTGTTTATTGCATAGATTGCAGATTGCTTCTTCTGAATGATTTATTAAATGTTGGGTAAAATAGGATTTTGTGAAAAAAATGAGTTTAGGCAAATTCTAGTTCAACAAAACTAAGCAGATTTGTTTTTAAAGATACTTCCTATAATTTTGTTAAAAGAAGACACTTCTTGGGGTGGCTATTTACTTCACAATTTTTTTTCTTCTCTGGGAATTGCGTAGTCTGTGTGGGTTACTATAGAAAAATACCTTGAACTGGGAAAATTATAAACAACAGAAATGCATTCCTAACAGTTCCTGAAATTAGGAAGTTCAAGATCAAGATGCCACCAGATTCTGTATCTGATGAGGACCAGTTCCTTTTACGTTGTTTCTTCTCTATGTCTTCATGAAGGAGAAGGGGCTTCCCACAAGGCCCCATCTCTTAATACAATCACATTGAGGATTAGGTTTGAACATGTGAATTTTAGGGGGAAACAAACTTCAGATCATAGTATGTCCCTATTACTCAGTAACATGTTCCTTGCAGTCAAGCATGGTCAAATTCCCTGCCTACAGCTGTCTGGTCAAGGAATAAAACATTTAAACCCCAAGGACACAATTAGAGTCACTGTTCACATTGATTTTGGGACTGAGAGACAGAAGGTGGGTATTACCTGTGACTTTGTCACTTAATAGTGCATTAGAAGTGATTTCAAAATCTATCTCCACTTCATTCTCATCTGGAAAATTATGCAAAAGTGCTGATTTCTGTGTATTCCATCTAAGATCTCTAGTTCAAAATGACTTTTTAACTGATCTACATGGAAATTGTATACTAATGATAGCTAAGAATTAGTGACAATTCACCATGCACTCTGTGCCAGGCACTATAGTTCTTAGAAAGTTTTTCAGGAGAACTTTTAATTTTCCTGACCAACACTGGTCTCAGGATGGAGAGTTGGGCAGTTCTGAGATCTCATTGCTGAGATGTCCTAATTCCTCCTCCTACTGAGTTTCAGTAGTTCAACTGAAACTATTTCAACAAATTACCACAGTATCCTTCCAATAAATTCTCTTTTAGGCTTAAGCTAACTCAAGTTGTTTTATCTTACCTACAATGAAAAGAATCTTAACTAATACAGTATTTTGAGTCTCCTAAAAGGGGATTATAGCATGAAATATTTCACAAACTTATTTGACCATTGAATGTTTTTTTTCCTTTCCCTCAAGAACTCTTTTGTTAAATCAGTCTTCTGCCCCCCATGCTTTGTGGGAACACTTGCTTAAAGTAATTGATTTAACAGTGCTGTGGATTTCCTACAGACCACACTGAAGATTGGGTTTTAAGCCCAGTCTCTGAGGGTTACAATAATTGCTGTATGTGTTCATAGAATTAGGGATACTCAGTGGTGATACACAAAATTAGAGGTAAACAAAGTCTTTATCCTCAGTTTTAAGTTCTCTCTGGGAAACAAGAACTCAGGGCTGGGGCTGGGGCTGGGGATGTGGCTCAAGCGGTAGAGCTCTCGCCTGGCATGCGTGCGACCCGGGTTCGATCCTCAGCACCACATACAAACAAAAATGTTGTGTCCCCCGAAAACTGAAAAATAAATATTAAAATTATTTCAAAAAAAAAAAGAACTCAGGGCTCCCCTTCAGTAATGCAGTGCTTTTTGCATAAATTAAACTTTTTCCATTCACCTGCAGACTTTTACAGATGAGAGACCTCATTCTGCAATACTCCTAGAGGCAAGAGTGACAAAACCAGTTAGTTTAGTTCTGGGCTAATCATTTTATAGCCAAAAAAAAAAAATAAAAGAAATTAAATATTATTGATTGAATTGAATTGACAAGGAATTAATAATATTCTTTTCTAAATATCTAGAAATCTATAGAAAGGGAGATAACTAGAAGAATAAAATGTAGTAGAACAGCAGCAGATATAGTTGAAATCTAAATTCACCCATTTATTAGCTTGTCACTTTAGACAAGGTCCTTTACTCTAAGCCTATTTATGTTTCTATTAAATGAGGAAAACCATCTAAGCTATTTCTGTTTCTATAAAATGGGAAAATAATTTCTCTTCTGTGTATTTCATTAGGACTAACTGAAATAATAGACATTATAATAATAGTTACCATTTATTAAGATATTCCTACATGCCAGATACTATGCTCAACCTTCTACATTCATTATTTTAATTTTCTAAAAAAATTTCATGAGGCAGTTACTGCTCATTTCTTTTCTATTTTGTATATGAGTAAACCTAGGCTCAGGAACATGAAAAGCAATGCCTAAGGTTGCTCCTTAGAGGGAAGAGGAGAGTAGTTGGGAAACAGATCCTAGACTTTCAGTTTTCAATGCCTGCATATCGTATGTACTTAGTATAACTATCATATAACTATTTTCTCCAGGAAACACCTTCCTTCCCCTTTCACTAATTATCAATAAAGAAACATATTATTTCAACATACTTAGTTTTTAAAGGAAAATTATAAATCTGTATGGATGACAATGGTGAATTCTGGCTTGTATTCTTATTCATGTTAACTATCATTGGGAAGGCAATTTCAGTGGAGAGAAGAAGGGATGGATTCACTAGCATAACCACGGTAAAACAAGAAAAATACTGGAGCACCTGCATCATATAAAGAGAAAGGAAGCAGTGGTGGTATCTGGGTAGGATTAGTAAGGAAATATTATATAAAGTAAGGGTTTTTACCAGAGTAGAAATGTGGATTGGTGGAAAAGAACAGGCTACTACAAGCAAGGAAAACCATGTCCAGGAAACCATGTCCAAAGTCTGAATACTAAGAATGAGCAAACTAATCTTTTTGGATTAAGGACAAGTTTTAATCTAAAAAGTATAAGAACAATAAGAATTGGTAAATTGAGAAGTAATCCAAAGATAAAGTTCCTTCTTCTTCTTGCTTAACATAGGAATCAATATGCAATGAATGTTACTCTATGTGAAGCACTATGATAATAATTTTACTTACATGAAATATTCTGATCCTTATACCAATCTAATGAAGTTGGTACAATTATTTAACCATTGAGAAAAACAAGGTGCATGGTAGTGTATTAACTTACAAGGTTCCTAAGAAATGGAAGAGCCAGAACTAAACTCAGTAATTAAACTTCAGATTTTATGATCTGTATCAGTAAGTGATCATGTTGTAGCTAGATTCACTTTTTTATTATGTTACTTCTTTTCTCATACAACTAAAGCAGTTTCTTATTACTTTTTATAGCAGATTTACATTACTCTGTCAGACACTCAGGGATCTCTATCAAATGATGACTTTTTATGTTTGTTTGTTTTGGTTTTGATTTTGATTTGGTTTGGTTTGAGTACTGAGGATTGAACCCAGGAGTGCTTAACCACTGAGCAACACTCTCAGCCCCTTTTATTTTTTTATTTTGAGACAGAATCTCAATAAGTTGCTCAGGGCCTCAATAAATTTCTGAGATTGAACTTTGAATTCTCCTGCCTCAGTCTCTGGAACTGTGTGGATTACAGACATGAGCCAGCAAACCAAGCTCAATATGTGACTTTTAATCAACAACATCATTTTTATCATTCTCCACAAACGAATCCCCCCTCTATTACAGATAAACTGTTTCCCTACTTAAAATTCCCTTTGTGAGCTGAGTCAGGTCTCTAAACTCCTTTAAAATTCAGCTCAAAAAGTTGAGATATTGCCTCTAAGGAACCCTCTCTTATTTTTTTAATTGAATATCAATTCTGATTACCTTTTTTGTCACAAAAAGTATTGTTTCAGGGCTGGGGATGTAGCTCAATTGGTAGCGTGCTTGCCTGGCATGAGTGAAGAACTGGGTTCGATTCTTGGCACCACATAAAAATAAAATAAAGATATTGTGTCCACCTAAAACTAAAAAATTAAATATTTTTTTAAAAGTATTGTTTCAGTGAATATTGGTTGTTTTATTTTTAGAAACTTTACTTGACAAACAATACTGAGTCTATATGTGCTTTATGCATGTGTCTTTCTGTTAAATGAATTATTTTAGGTCCTTTTAATAAAACCTTATGTCTGAATACACTCTCCACTCAATGATGATGACCACCATATACAATTGGTGGAAGTAGGAAAATATTTCTGAAAATAATAAAGAAAAAAGTTTATCTTTTCTCTCCATGAATCCAGAAACAGATTCATTTAAGTTTACTTTAAAATTCCTTTTATTTAAAAAAGTATTTCTTAAATATTTAAGTTGTAGATGGACACAATACCTTTATTTATTTTTATGTGGTGCTGAGGATCTAACCCAGTGCCTCCCATGTGCTAGGCAAGCACTCTTCTACTGAGCTACAACCTGAGCCCCTAAAAAATTTACCTTTTAGAATATTTTTTAGTTGTTGATAGTCCTTTATTTATTTATATGTGGTTCTGAGAATCAAACCCAGTGCTTCACACATGCCAGGCAAGTGGGCTACTGCTGAGCCCCAGCTCCAGCCCCTAAAAATGTATTTTTAAGATTTCATTTACACTGATAGAAACTTAATTTTAGATTGTTAATTATTTCTTTCCTATTCAGAGGGTAATACCAATGTTTAAAGGCTGAGGTTCACTGTCTTACTTGTGAAAATTAGATCATTGGTTCAAGGAACAATAGGATTCAGCTAAGCAAAAAGTGTAGATTAATCATGCCTTTTAAACAAAGGTTTTAATTATACAGAACCCTGCAGATATTGTTTATTTCATAATTACTGAAAAGTGGCAAGTGTCCCGCATAATACCCTTTCCTTTTGAATATGGAAATGCACTTACACAAGTGCAGATATTTGGCAACCAGACAATGGAGATTTCATTTGTGCTAAGCGAAATAAAGTCAGTTGGTCTTCACAATTCAGCCAAGGTTCTCTCTGCTAATGGCAAAACATGTGTGTCCCTGTAGCTAAACAAACACTGGATTATTCATTTTCCTTCTGGCAAATGCCGTTGTGGAAATGCCCATGGAACTTGTTTATCATGAATGACTGTTGGGGGATATCCTTTGGTAAAAAGAATTCTGTATAAGCCATGATAATAAAGACAAATTTAAACATTGTGAAATTTGTGGGTGGGGGGAGAAGGGGGAGATGTATATTCTTTCCTTTATGTGGTTTTTGTTTTGTTTGAAAATACTCTGTTTCAGTGGAATCTTTCTTTTGTGAGATTTCACACTTAGATTATGGGAACTAACGTAAGTGACCTTGTGTATACCTAGGGTTTAGATAGTACCTGTCTGTTCTTTGAAGCCTTAAAGATATATAATATCTTCATTATTCATATTTATTTTTTAAAATATTTTTAGTTGTTGATGGATTTTTATTTTATTTATTTGTATATGGTTCTGAGAATCAAACCCAGTGTGTCATGCATGCTAGGCAAGCATGCTACCACTGAGCCACAAACTCAGCCCTGAAACTACTCATTTTTTGTACCCTCAACATACATATCTTTAGGAAGATATGCAGAACAATCACCTAAGTAGTTGTAACTAAAAAATACATCAATTACATGCATAAGGTTAAGAAAGATGATTGAGATTTATCTGAAATTACAGAGGACATATTTTAAAAGAATGAAACATACAAAATGTTTTGTTTCCAGTTAGCTCAGGTGATTAAACAAGGTGTTACTGAGGACAAAATATAATGAAATTGGAAATTCATCACAAAACTAGATTTCTAGTTTCAGAGCTGAAATTAACTAGCCATTTGACATGAACCAGAGGAGGACACTCATCTACCTCACAAATAGGAGTAAATATATGTGACAATGAAGTTCGATTTTATTTGTAATATGCTTAACAAAGTAACCTAAAAATGGAAAAAAAATAGAGAGCACTAGGTCAGAAATTAAATGAATTATTATACCTTTGAAAGCAATTCAGAGAAAGAATTATTTAAAATGGTGGGACAATTTCATCTTTTTTTTTTTTGGTGTTTAGATTTGAACTCAGGGGCACTTAACCACTGAGCTACATCCCCAGCTTTTTTATTTTTAATTTGAGACAGGGTCTCACTAAGTTTCTGAGGCTGACCTTGAGCTTGAGTTCCTCCTGCTTCAGTCTCCTGAGTTGCTGGAATTACTACCAATGTCACTGAGGCAAATTACTTAGACTGCCTGAATTGAGTTTCTTCTCTGAGAAAAAATAATTATATGGACTAAATTAAAGCTTTAACACAGTGGTAACCATATAGTGAGTAAAATATAAATACTTTAGAGACACTAGTGTATCTAGGGTAAGGCCAGTAGAGTGAAACTATCTGGGTTCAAATCCTGAATCTCCTACTTAATTGCTGTGTGAACTTGAGCAATTTATTTTATCTTACTAAAATAAATTTTCTTTCTTCTCAGCAAAATTTAGATGACGTATGTATTCCACATGGTAACTATGAATATTAAATGCAATAATGCATGGAAAACAAAGTTTTGCACATAAAGTCATAAGCCTGACCCTATACTTTTTGTTAGGATATAATGATGAACTTAGAAAACAGTCCTTGCCCTTATAGGTCTCATATTCTACTGGAAAGATAGACAATACATAAGTAAACATATAGTATCAAACAGAGAAAAAGAACAAGAGGGATAATACTTAGGGTTGTTTGGAAAGGCTTCTTCTCTAAAGATATGGCACTTGATCAGAAACATGAAAGATGTACAAGGATAGAGTCATAAAAAGAACTGGGGGAAGAAAATTTCAGGCAGAGACATCAATAAGTGTAATGTTTCTAATGATGAAATAAATATTTTAATATTTTATTGGAAGAACAGAAACACCCATGTGGCTGGCAAATTGTGAGTGAAGGGAGAAAGAGAAATAGGAGATAAGGTCAGGTAGGTAAGCCAGACCAGATCATGATGGGTTGTGTCAAATGGGAGCTATTATCATTTTATTATTGTTAAGCTCCAGGGGTTTTGATTATTGAAGTAATGCTTTATCCCATTTAGTAAATCCTTTTAAGATCCCACAAAGCAGAAACTTATGACAATAACAATATCAATAATGGCTGGCTATCATTTGACCTTTCACAAAAATGATTTTCACATACATGATCTTATTTACTCCTTACAACCACCCTATAAGATAATTATAAGTATCTTTCTTTTGAGGAGACAGGCTCACAGATGGTAAAGTCCTTGTGCACAGTTATATAGTAAGATAGGTTGAAGATATGGGGCTTGAAGTCTGACTCTAGATTGTTGCTTTATTTATATTATGGCTCTATGTCTTATTGACCAAGTAACAAAAGTGATGGATAAAAGAGGGTCTGATTTAGCAAAGAAATAGAGGTCAGTTCCACAGACTACAAATAGAACTCAGGATCCTGATTTCATTCTCTTAATATAATCAATAGCTCAATTCAGGGAGTACAATTTCTACTGAAGGAAAAACTATTTGTTCTTAGTACTTGTGAATTACATGAATAAAATTTAAGTGTAAAATGAAAAGTCGGTATAAATTCATAATATTTGGCACTGCTTTCAGTATGATAAGATTCTATAAAAAGTGGAATATTGCTTACTCTCACCCTCTGGTGTTTTCCATTAGTTCAAGGATAAAGTAGACTTATGAGGGACAACATCTGAATTTGATTGAACAAAAAGATAATCTTATTTAGGAAGAATGATACATTTCAAACACAGAGATGCTGTAGCTTGGTGCCAATCCATTCTCTATATAACATTTATTAAGATGTATCAAATGCTGACCAAGTTTATTGTGAAACATAAGACACAAGATCAGCCTGTTACTTTTGTCTTTCACTTCAGATGTTCTGAGGTTGTTTTCTAAAGCAAAATTTCTAATGATGTATACATCTATCAAAACATCACATTAGACTCTATACATTTATGTAATAATTAGGTCAATTGAAAATGAGATTTTAAAAAGTCCAATGATGGACACTGCATTGTAAAATAGAACAAAAATTGAAAACACAAAAGAGCCATATGTTTTGCTCAAGAATCAATTCTTGTTAGGCAAGATGTTGCTGTTTGCCTATAATCTCCACAGCTCAGTGGCTGAGGCAGGAGGATTATAAATTCAAAGCCAGCCTCAGCAACTTAGCAAGTCCCTAAGTAACTTAGTGAGATTCTATTGCAAAATAAAAAATAAAAAGGGCTGGGGATGTCGCTCAATGGTTAAGTGCCCCTGGGTTCAATAACTGCACCCCTAAAAATAATGAATTCTTTCTTTTACTCTATTTTTCCCCTTTTTTTATCTTTTGCTGTCTGCCATTCCAGCAACCTGTTTAGTATGGCTGCCTTTGTCTATTCTGTGCCCTCAGGTAATACAATCTGGTCAGCAATCCTAATCATTTTAATGCTCTGCTGGTATTTTCAGAGAGACCTAGTTTGCTATTGTAAACTATATTGTACTAAGATGGTATGCCTGTTGATATACCAGTTGATTAGTCTGGTAAATAACATTATCAGGTATAATGGGATACATAAAATGTATACATAGTTTCTATTCTCAAGAAGTGTATGATTCAGTTAGAGAGGCCAAGCATGTACAAATAAAATTAGACAAGAGTTTTATTATGTAGTCCAGTCAGACTGATATAGTTTGATAATCTTATACTTCAGGCTCTTTTTGACTTTATAGAAATCCCTATTGCAAAAGTCTACATTTTAAAATGCTTTAGGAATGACCTATAATAATATAAGTGAATTCTGAAAGTTCTCTAACATCTTAAATTGGATAAATTTCTGTCTGTTAAATCTAAATTACAGACCTTGAATAGAGATTGACTTAGGTGTTTTTTCTTGTATGTGGAAATAAAAAGAGCTAGTAAACTAATATTGCCCATTCAACACTATAGAAAAGGCTTTAAGACATGTTTTTATTTGAATAAAATTAGAAATGGTAGTTAGGTATTATTACATTTATGTACACATTAAGAAAAAATTGTACAAGACTTCAAGATTCCTCAGTTGTTTATTTTAAAACATTTTATTTTGGGATTATAATGCAAATGAAATTATTTTCAAATTTCCATTATACCTTGTTCATTGTGTTTGGAAATAGTTGATGGATATCAACTATGCTTGTTTTATATCCTGAAACTTTGCTGAATTTATTACTTCTAATAAGATATTTGTGGATTCTTTTGGGTTTTATAATATCTAAGATTATGTCATGTGCAAAAGGAGATAGTTTACTTATTTTCAGTTTAGAAGACTTTGTCTCTTCTTCTTGCCTAATTGATCTGGCTATAATTTCCAGGACTATATTAAATAGAAATGGTAAAAAAATGTATATCCTTTTCTTTTTCCTGATCTTAGTTAATCAATTTTTCAAGCTTTCACCATACAGTGTGATTGACTAAAGAATTTGAGGAAATTGCCTTCCATTCTTTATTCATTAAGTGATTTAAAAAAAACTCTATTAATGTAAAGAATTATATTGTCTTTGATATGTTGAAACACCTTTATATTTCTGGAATGAATCGTACTTTGTCATTTTGTAATCCTGGACATATGCTGTTAAATTTCATGGATTCAGTTAACTAGTATGTTGAAAAGGATTTTTGCATCTAAATTCTTAAAGGATATTGGTCTGCAGTTTTCTTTTCTTGTACAATCTCTGGCTCTTGGTATCAGAATAATGCTGACCTTAAAGAGTCAGTTAGCATGTATTTCCTCCTCTTCAATATTTTGGAAGAGCCTGAGAAGCATTGGTATTAAATTTGGTAGAATTAACCAGTGAAGCCATCTAGTGCTGAAACTTTGTTGGGAGGGTTTGGATTGCTGATTCAATCTCCTTGTTTGTTCTAGGTCTGTTTAGATTTTTTCTTTCTGATCATTGTTTGCAGGTTATTTTTCTAGAAATTTGTCACAGTTATGCAATTTGTTGGTTTACAATTGTTCATAATATTCTCTTATAGTCTTTTTTATTTCTAAAAATCAGTAGAAATCTCTTCTTTGATTTATGGTTTTAGTAATGTAAGTCTACTCTCTTTTTTCTTAGCTAATCCAACTAAAATTTTGAAAATTCTGTTGATCTTTTAAAAGAACCAGCATTTTCCCATAAATTTTCATTATTTTTTGTTCTCTATTTTATCCCCATTATATATATATATATATATATATATATATATATATATATATATATATTTCCTTCTACTAACTTTGGATTAGTATGCTTTTATTTTTCTAGCTCCTTAAGGTATATAATTAAGTTACAGGTTGATTTGAGATACTTCTTCCTTTCAGGTGTAGGTGTTTAAAACTTTAAATATATCTTTAAGCACTATTTTAGTTGCACTATTTTAGGTTTGACTCTGTTGAAATACTTCATTTCAAGATATTTCATAACTTTCCCTAATATTTCTTCTTTCACCCATTGAATATTTAAATGTATGTTTAATTCTCACATATTTGTGAGTTTTGTAGGTTTCCTTTTGTATTCATTTCTAGTTTCATTCCATTGTGCTTGCATAAGCTACTTTGTTTGATGTCAGTCTTCAACTCTATTAAAACTTATTTTGAGGCCCAGCATATGGTCTAATCTGAAAAGTGTTCCATGTATAATTGAGGAAAATGCATATTCTCCTTTGATTAAATAAGTGTTCTTTTAGATATAATTGGTTTATGGTGTTCCTCAAGTTCCCTAATTCTTTATTGATTTTCTGATTACATGATGTATTCATTATTTTAAGTGAGGTGCTATAGTTTGAAATTTAGTGTCTCCTCAAAAATTTATGTTGAGGAGCTGGGATTGCAGCTCAGTGGTAGAGCAATTGCCTAGCATGCATGAGGCACTGGGTTTGATCCTTGATACCACATAAAAATAAACAAATAAAATAAAGGTATTGTGTCCATTTACAACTAAATATATATTTTTAAAAAATAATGTTGAAATTTATTCCTCAATTCAGCAAAATTTAAAAACTGAGACATTCAGGAAGGAATTAGGCCATGAGGTGCCACCATCATTAATGGGTTAGTATCTTATAAAAGGTTTTAGGGGGCTATCTTGCCCTTTATAACCCTTCTGCCATGTGAGGACATAGCATTAATCCCCTCTAGAGGATTTAGCAATAAGATACCATCTTATAATAGGTACCAGGGTATAATTGGATAGGAAGAATAACTTCTAATGATCCTGTGTACTGTCATAATTGTGGTTAGAAATAGTTAATTGAATAGCTCATGCAGAATATTTTAAATATTCAAAATAGCTAATAAAAAATATTTCAAATGGTCTCAACAAGAAATGATAAATGTCTGAGATGATCAATAAGTTAATTACCCTGATCTGATCATTAGTTTTTTAAATGTCACACTATATCCATAATTGTGGCCAAATACAATGTGTCAATTAATATATATATATATATATATATATATATATATATATATATATAAAACATTTTTACATTTTTGGATCAGAAATCAGTACTAACCATATATTAAACTTGTGGGTAGTTTAATCTGGATTTCCCAGCATTTGAAATAGTAAGTAATAAATTTCTATTACTTATAAATTTCCAAGTGTGATATTTTGTTATAGCAGCACAAATTGACTAAGACATGGGGTATTGAAGTATCAAACTATCAATGTGGAGCTGTATTTCTTGCTTATGCCTATCTTCTTTTGCTTCATATATTTTGGGGTTTGTGTATAAATATATAAGCATATACATTTATCAGTGTTATATTTCTTGACAGATTGAAACTTTTATCAATATGTATTATCCTTCTTTGCTACTTACAAATTTTTTTATTACAATCTGCTTTTTTCTGATACTAATACAGCCACCGTGTCCTCTTTTGGTTGCTATTTGCGTGGGTATATTTTTTCCATCCTTTTATGCTTAACTTCGTTATGTCTTTTTGTCTCAAGTAAGTTTCTTACAGACAACATATGGATGGAGCCTGACTTTAAATCTACTCTTCTAATATCTACCTTCTAATTGGAGAGTTTATTTCATTTACAATTATGAAAGTGTTACTCTGATGATTTAACTATTTGTTTTCTGCATATCTTTTTTAATATTTATTTTTTAGTTGTAGTTGGACACAATACCTTTATTTTTATTTATATTCATGTGGTGCTGAAGATTGAATCTAGGGCCTCACACATGCTAGATGAGCACTATACCGCTGAGCCAAAACCCAGCCCATGTTTTCTGCATATCTTATATGCATTTCTATCAACTTTTCCATTAGTGTCTACTTCTATGTTTAGCTGAGTTTTGCTTCTTGTTTGAGCACCACTATGCAAAAATCTGAAATCTTAAATGTCTTAAAATCTGCAATTCCTTAAACATTGGCAGCATCTTGCCAATATAATGGTTCCAAGGTACAAAAATTGAAGTTTTGGGTTCAGATCTGGAATTCCTCTCACCCAGAATCTCTTATATTAGGCAATGCAGCAATGTTTAGTGGTGAAAAGATTAGATCATGAGGGCTCTATTCTCATTATTAGATTAATTGATTTAATGTTCATTGATATCTGGCTGGACTACTGGGTGATAGAACCCAGTTGTTGGAAGTAGATAAATCATTAAGGGTGTGCCATGAAAGGGTTTATCTTCTCCCTGATGTCCCTCCAACCACCCATTTTCACAGTTGCCACGTGCTTAGCAGCTTTCCTCTATCACAGCCTTTCACCATGATGATCTGCCTCACCTTAGCCCAGAGCAATGGTGTCTACTGACAATGGATTGAACCTCTGAAACGTATGTGAATCAAAATGAACTTTTCTTCTGCTAAATTGTTTTTGTCAGGTCTTTTGGTCAAGGTGACAAAAGGCTGATGACCAATATCACAAGTGGAAAACTCCCACACATGAATTCATGTGAAAGGCCACAGTCAAAATGAAGGTATACTAAATGCATTGTATAAAATTTCATTCAGGCTATATGCCTGAGGTATTTATAATACATAAATACATTCTATGTTTGAGTTTGATTCCAATCTCTAAGATATATCATTATGTACTTGCAAATAGTTCAAAATCTAAAGTACTTCTGGTACCAAGTTTTTCAGGTAAGGGATGGTCAACCAGTATAACTTTATTGACTGCCTTCTCTTTGTATTTCTCTGTATATCCATTTTTATTTTCTTAGCAATTACACTTGGGATTACAATTAATATCTTGAATTAAAGCTTCCTAGTTGAAATAATGCCAACTTAGTTTCAGTTGTATATATTCCAATCCTAAATAACTCCATTTTTTAATATTCCTTTGAAATGTTATGTTTTATACATTGTGTGAGCATGAATATAGATTAAGAGTTATTTGGTTTTTTATTTGCCTTTTAAATAATAAAAAAAGAGTAGTTATAAACCATAAATACAGTAATATTGATTTCTTTTATATTTGCCTATATAACTACTTTCACCATTGTGTTTATTTTTTTCATATGGACTTGAGTTACTATATATTATCCTTTGGACTTTCATATCAGTCCGAAGCAGTCCCTTTAACATTTCTCATAGGGCAAATATGTTATTAATAACGCTTCATATATTTGTTGACTTTTTCTTTTTTATTTATTCATTTGTTACATAAATGACAATAGTGGAATGCATTACTTCATATTTATCCATTATACAGCACAATTTTTGGTAAGTCTGTATATAAAGTATGTTCATGCCAAATTATGCCATTATACATAAGCTCTCTTTTTTGCATTACATTTCTTAATACACCTTATAACACAATTTACCATATCTCTGTTTGTATATAAGGTATGTTGACACCAAAATCACATCTTCATAATGTATTTTGTATAATGATGACCTTTTTCTTCCACCATCCTTGCTATTCCTCTTCTCCCTCCCTTTCCCTCCGACCCCTATTCCCTATCTAGAGGTAATCTTTCTCCAATGCTCTCCTCCTTACCCCTCTTTGAGTCACCCCCCGATATCAGAGAAAACATTCAGCTTTTTTTGGGGGGGGGATAGGCTAACTTCACTTAGCATAATCTTCTATAATGCCATCCATTTCCCTGCAAATGCCATAATTCTTTGAATTAATGAACTCCATGCAATGAACTTTCCTCTTAGAACTGCCTTCATAATGTCCCAGAGATTTCAATACATTGTACCACTGTTTTCATTTACCTCTAAGAATATTTTAATCTCCTCCTTTATATCTTTTACAACCCATTATTCTTTCATTAGCATATTATTTAGTCTCCAGATGTTGGGGTAGGTTTTATTTTTTATTTTATCATTGATTTCTAATTTCATTCCATTGTGGTCTGATAGAATGCAGGGTAGTACGTCTATTTTTTTGTATTTACTAAGAGTTTTTTTGTGACATAATATATAGTATATTTTAGAGAATTATCCATGTGCTGCTGAGAAGAAAGTGCATTCTGTTATTGATGCATACTATATTCTATATGTGTCAATTAAGTCTAAGTTATTGATTGTATTATTGAGTTCTATAGTTTCTTTTTTTTAGCTTTTGTTTGGAAGACCTATCCAGTGGTGAAAGAGGTGTGTTAAAGTCACCCAAAATTATTGTGTTGTGACTTATTTGAGACTTGAACTTGAGAAGAGTTTGTTTGATTAATGTAGATGCTCCATTGTTTGGGGCATATATATTCATAACTGTAATGCCTTGGTGATGTATGGTTCCCTTAAGCAGTATGAAATGTCCATCTTTATCCCTTTTGATTAACTTTGGCTTGAAGTCTACTTTATTTGATATGAGGATGGAAACCCTTGCGTGTTTACACAGACCATGTGAATGGTATATTTTATTCCAATATTTCACCTTCAGTCTGTGGATCTCTTTTCCTATGATATAACTCTCTTGAAGGCAGCTTATTGTTTGGTTTTCTTTTCTTTTCTTTTTTAATCAAATCTATCAGTCTATGTCTTTTGATTGGTGAGTAGTTTAGGCCATTAACATTCAGGGTTATTATTGAGACATGACTTGTATTTCTGGTCATTTTTGTTTATTTTTGGTATTTAACTTGACTGGATTTCTCCTTTGGTTGGCTTTTCCTCTATACTAGTTCTTCCCTTTGCAGATTTTCATTGCTGTTTTTCATTTCCTCCTCATGGAATATTTTGCCAAGAATGTTCTGTAGTGCAGGCTTTCTTGCTATAAATTCCTTTAGATTTGTTTATCATGGAAGATTTTTATTTCATCATCAAATCTGAAGCTTAATTTTGCTGGATATAAGATTCTTGGTTGGCATTCATTGTTTTTCATAGCTTGGTATATGTTGTTCCAGCATCTCCTGGCTTTGAGAGTCTGGGTTGAAAAATCTGCTGATATCTGAATTGGTCTGCCTTTATATGGAATCTTCTGATTTTTTTCTCTTGCAACCTTTAAAATTATATTCTTATTCTGTACGTTATGCATTTTCTTTTTAATGTGTGTTGCTGTAGATGTGTTGTCAATTTGCACATTTGGTGTACTAAAGGCATCTTGTATTTGATTTTTTAATTCATTCTTCATATTTGGGAAATTTCCTGATATAATTTCATTGAAGACATTGTCCATTCCTTTAGTTTGAACCTCTGAACCTTCCTCTATCCCAATAAATCTTAAATTTGATCTTTTGATGGTATCCCCAAATTCTTAATATTCTGTTCATGGTTTATTATCATCTTCACTGTGAGGTCAACTTTATTTTCAAGGTTTTATATTTTATTTTCATTGTCTCAGATACTGATTTCCAAGGGATATAGTCTGATGGTGATGCTTTCTATTTGGTTTTTGAAATTGAAAAAAAATAATTTTTTTTTTAAAAAAATGACAAAACAAAAAGTTGGTTCTTTGAAAAATAAATGAAATTTATAAAATGTTAGCCATATTAATGAAGAGAATGACAGAGAAAACTCAAATTATCGAGAATAGTGAAGCTAGTGGCATTAGTATTCCAGATCTTAAACTATACTACAGAGCAACAGTAACAGAAACAGCATGGTATTGGCACCAAAATAGACCTGCAGACCAATGGTACAGAATAGACGACACAGAGACAAGCCCACATATTTACAGTTATCTTATAATAGACAAAGCCACCAGAAACACATATTGGAGAAAAGATAGCCTCTTCAACAAATGGTGCTGGAAAAACTGGAAATCCACATGTAACAAAAGAAAACTAAATATCTTTCGCCATACACAAAACTCAACTCAAAGTAGATCAAGGACCTAAGAATTAAACCAGAGACCTGTCCCTAATGTCATCATGTCAAATTAGGCCCTGACTTCCTTAATAAGACTCCTATAGTGCAATGATTAAAACCAAGATTTAATAAATGGGATGGATTTAAACTAAAAAGCTTCTTATCAGCAAAATAAACAATCACTAAGGTGAATAGAGAGCATACAGAATGGGAACAAATATTTACCACAAGCACATCAGATAGAGCACTAATCTCTAGGATATATAAAGCACTTAAAAATGTTAACACCAAAAAAAAAAAAAAAACAAACAAATAACCCAAATGACTAAATGGGCCAAAAAACTAAACAGACACTTGTTAGAAGAGGATATACTATCAATCAACAAATATATAAAAAAAATGTTCAACATCTCTAGTAATTAGAGAAATGCAAATCAAAAGTACTCTAATATTTCATCTCACTCCAGTCAGAATGGCAGATATCAAGAATAAAAACAACAAAAAGTGTTGGCAATGATGTAGGGAAAGAGGCAAACTCATACATTGCTGGTGGGAGAGCAAATTGGTAAAGTAAATCTGGAAAGTAATATGGAGATTCCTTTGAAAACTTGAAATGGAACCACTATTTGACCTAGCTATCCAACATCTTGGTCTATACCCCAAAAGACTTAAAACCAGCATACTACAGGGACACAGCTACATCAATGTTTATAGCAGCACATTTCACTAAAGCTAAATCATGTAACCAACCCAGATGCTCTTCAGTAGATGAATGCATAGGGAAACTTTGGTATATATATAAATACAATGGAATATTACTCAGCATTAAAAGACAATAAAATCATGGCATTTTCAGATAAATGGACGGAGTTGGAGAAAAAAATGCTAAGTGAAGTAAGCAAATCCCCAAAACCCAAAGGCTGAATGGTTTCTTTGATATAAGGATGGAGAAGTAGGGAGGGGGCAAGGAGGTAGGAAAGACAGTGAAATGAGTTAGCCATTACCATAAGTACATGTATGAAGACACAAATGGTGTGAAAATATTTTGTGTACAACCAGTGACTTGAAAAATTGTGCTCTATACGTGTAATATGAAATGAACTGCATTCTGCTGTCGTTTATAACAAATCAGAATAAATGATAAATAAATAATTTAATAAAGAACTGACATAGTTTTTGCTTACCTGGCAATGTATTAATTTTCCCTTCATTTATGAAGGAGAGTTTTGCCAGATATAGAATTCTTGGCAGATAGATTTCTTAGTTTGATCTTTTAACCCTTGTATATGTCATCTCACTGCTTTCTGGCTTCCATGAATTCTGATGAAAAAATAGCTATAAATCTTAAGGACCCCTTGTACATGATGAGTTAGTCTTTGTTGCTACTTTCAAATTTTTCTCCTTGTCTTTGGATTTTTGCAACTTGACTGTACTATATCGCACAGGGAATCATTTTTTTTCCTACATTGGGTTCATTGAGATTTTTGAATATATAGGTCCAGATCTTATATCAAATTTGGGAAGTTTTTGGCCATTAATGCTTTAAATATTATTTTCTGTCCCTTTCTCTGTTGCTCTTTTTTTTTCTGAGACGTTCATGTACATATTATAGTCTGCTAAAAACACGGGTCCATTAGTTTCTGATATTTCTTTTTTCTTCATTTTTTTCTTTCTGCTCCTCAGATTGGATAATTTTCTTATCTTCAAGTTTGGTGATTATTTCTTCTGACCAGTCAAACCTACTTTTGAATAGTTCTAGGATTTTTTTAAATTGTTGATTGACCTTTATTTATTTATTTTTTAAATTTATATGCAGTGCTGAGAATCAAACCAAGTGGCTCACACATGCTAGGCTAGCACTCCAACACTGACCCATATTCCCAGCCCTTGCTCAACAACAGCAAGGCACTCAGTAACTTAGTGATGCCCTGTCCCTAAATAAAATACAAAATAGGGCCGAGGATGTGGCTCAGTGTTTGAGTGTCCCTGTGTTCAGTCCTCAGTACCAAAAAAAAGTGGTAATACACATGGTTTTCAGAATTCCTGGATATATTTTTAAATATTTTTTTCAGTTGACAATGGACTTTTTATTTATTTATTTATTGATAAGTGGTTCTGAGAATCTAACCCAGTGCCCCACACAGGCTAGGCAAGCACTCTGCCACTGAGCTTCAACCTCAGCCCTCATTCTAATATTTTTTAAAAATTCAGTTATTGTACTTTGTGGTTTCAAAATTTGTTTGGTTTCTTTTTGTAATTTTTATCTCTTTATTAACATTCTTAGTTTCTTCATACATCATTTTGCAATCTTTCTTTAGTTCTCTTTTATTATTTCTTATTGTTCTCCAAGCATGTTTGAGACATTTGATTTGAAATCTTTGTCTAATAAGTTCAATGTCTGAGCTTCCTCAATTATGGTTTCTGTCAACTCATTTTTTCTTTGAGAATTCCCTGCTTATTTTTATAATCCATATTTTTGAATACTAGACACTCAAGTATTATAATGCATATATCCACTTGATCCCAATTTAAAAATCTATAAATAAATAGCAAAAAGATCAGTAGACTAGAGAGAAGGGAATGGGAAGGAAGAGAACAGGGAAAAGGGAAGAGCTGGGAACCAAATTAGAACAAATTATAGTTCATGCTTTTATAATTATGTCAAAGTAAATTCTAATGTTAAGTATAACTAAAAAACAATAAAAATATTAAGATAAAATAACAAATGCAATGTGGTAAGTCTGCAAATTTAAATTTGTTCCTTATTCATGTTGTGCTATTTTTATTTGTTGAAGGCATGGCTTATGTATAGCCAGTGTTTTGACTGAGATTTTCTAGAATATCAATAGCTGAAAACAACAACAACAAACTCCAAAACTCTCCCAATCTTTTCAGTTTGGCTCTGTGCTAGGTACTCATTTACCATCCAGCCACTTATGTTTTTTTTCTCATGGCTAAAAGTTCTATTGTGTGTTTCAACTTTAAACCCTCCAGATGGCTCTGGAATTTTTAAAATTATTCTAAGCAATGTCCACTGCTTTTCCATTCTGAGTGATTTCCATGTTAGGCAAAACAGAAGAGCTCTTTATGTCAATCCTATAGCTGACCGCTAGACAGGTTATAAGAGCCATCCACAAAAATTATTGAATAAATTCAACCCTGCTACCTCCAGAAACAGGGATCAGAGACCGTATTGGAAACACAGACTATTGACTTCAAGATTGCTATTAACCTGGGGCAATCAGAATTCTGATAACCACAGTTCTAATAGGTTTTCGATGTTTTTTTACAATGTTTCAATTGAGACTCAAAAATCTAGAGCTGTCTACTTCTACATTCTTGCTGATACCCTTTTTGGTGTCTCCTGAAAAGTAAATTCCAGACATAGGTTTCCATATCATAATAACATATTTATTAGCTTTATAGTGTTAAATGAATTTGATAGAACAAGTGAAACAGAATACTAAGCTCAAAAATAGGTTCAAGTATATACACGAAACCAATACATAACAAAATTATCATTTCATATCAATAGAGAAAATATTCCATAAATGGTACTATAATAATAATGTCCATAAATAATTATTATTACTTATTTATATTCATAATATACAACTATTATGAATTATAGCTATTGATAATAATCTCCACAGATAAAGATTATTCAATAAATGTCATTATGATAATTGATCAGTTGTCCTGGAAGAAGAAAAAATGTGAGTCTACTCAAAGCCTATACCAGAAGAGTAAGTTCAAGGTAGATAAAATATAGAAATGTAAAGCTGAAGTTGACATGCAAGATATTGGGAAAACATAAACTAATAAAAATGCTAAGAGAAATGGCTTCTAAAGCAAATCAGTGTATAATTCTGGAAATGAACCACTCATTGTTCACTCAACAATTGGACAATATGGAATCAATAATAAATATAAGAATTATGAAGGAAGAAGTGGCCATATATAAGGATTTATACTCATAGTAGTCAGAGTACAATCACGATTACCAAGATTCTCACCTGTGATGGTGACATTTTTATATCCATTTGTTTCCAAGAACTCCCTGTTTCTGATCTTCTAATATTTTTTTATTCCATATTTCTGATCAATTGCTTATATTGCTGACTGCTGTGAGCCAATGAATCCTTATCTATAGCTACTTCTTTCTTCCTGGATACTGGAAATGGAATACTTGTGGACATTTAATCACTAGGGAGATTCCCAAAGATCTCACTACTGTACTTCAAGGATACACCCCTGAGTGATATTGTAGTACCTCAATAATCAATTGTTTGCTTAGATCAACATATTGAGCTGTCCCGTCTATGAATCAGACAGGTTTAGTTAGTGATGATGTCACTTAGAACAATACGGAAACAATAATAAATATAAGGATTGAGGTCTTGGCTGAATTTTATTTCTTTAAATACCTTGATAAAAGGAAAGGCTCAGTTCACATATTCAGCCATTTAACAACTTAAAACACACATAGAATACAGATGAGCACTGTATTCATTTCCTAAGGATGCCATAAAAATCGCTACATTCTGATAATTGAAATCTATTTTCTCACAGTTCTGGAGGTAAGAAGCCTAAAATCAAGGTTTTGCAGGATGGGTCCTTTGACAACATCTAATAGAAACCATATCATATTGTACCTATCTCTTAGCTTCTGGTAGCTGCAATTTTTCTTTTCTTTTTTTCTTCCTCCCCCCCTCTCGTAATTGTGTTACTCTAATCTTTCTATCTTCACATGGCCTTCCTTTTTTTATTCTGTGTATCTCTATATTTTCTGATATTTCTTAGAATAATATTAATAATTTGACTTAGGGCCCACTTAAATCCAGGAGGATATGATTTTGAGATCCATGATTACATTTGCAATGACTATTTCCAAAAAAGGCCACATACCCAAATATTAGGGATTAAGACTTGGACAGATCTTTGATTATAATTTGCCCTGCTATAGACACTATGGCAGCATCCAAAGAGACCTTCATCTTATATTATCATACTGCAGATGACCAAAAATAAACTTGGAATTAAATTGTATGAGCAACTTAAATAGAAAGGAGACTAAATACATAGTATGCTGGATCTCCTATGTTCATATCAGAGCCCTGGTAAAGATGGAGTGGAATAAAAGACTTATACTGTGGAATTTTCAGTGGATTCATTTGAGAAAAAGATGAAAATAAACCAGTAAAATTTTTGTCAATTTATTTATTCCTTCATTTTTAATTTTTTTCTAATTTAAATTTAAAGAAATTACAGATATACAGAAAATGTAACAAGCACATCAATTGTGATACATAACAAACGTTCTTATTTCGATATATTTGAACTCTATTTTTTAAAGAAAGAAATGTTACATTCTCATCCCCATCCCTACTCAGAGGTAACCAATCCAGCAGTTAGCAACAACTTTTCTCATAAGGTGACATGTAGATGTACACTTGAAGGAAGAGTGAGTATGAATGTAGATTAATATTATTTTAAAGATTATGAAGTTCTCTGGGTTTTTTAATTTCCCATAATGCAATAATTGGGGGGGCGGACATTGATTTTAGTTCTTTATAGGCTGGGTGGAGTTCAGATGAGAATTCATCTGGTCCTGTACTTTTCTTTGTTGGAAGGTTTTTATTACTGCTTCCATCTCATTGCTTGCTTTTGGTCTATTTTTCTATATCCTTTTGGTTCAATTTTGGCATATCATGTATCTAGAAATGAATCAACTTCTTCTAGATCTTACAGTTTATTAGAGTATAAGTTTTAAAAATAGTCCCTAATACTTATAGCAATATAAGCATAGCCATCTTTATAGCAGCCCAATTCACAACAGCCAAATTATGGAAACAAATTAAGTTTCTGTTGTTGGATAAATAGATAAATAAATGTGATATATGCACACAACAAAGTTTTATTCAGCCAAAAATAAGAAAGTTATGTTGTTTGCAGGAAAATGGACAGAACCTGAAAGTATTATGTCACACAAAATAAGCCAAACTCAGAAAGTCGAGGGGTTTATGTTTTCCTTCATATGTAGAAGCTAGAGAGAAAAAAAGTGAAACTGTCTCATGAAAAACGAAGAGAGACTAGTAGAATAGACTTCATATACATTCAAAAACTTCATATTATGTTTTTTCTTTATTGGCAAATTAATTTCTTTCTTTCATCACTGTGCTCCCAATTTATTTATGTTGATACTTGAGATGATCATTCTGAAGAAGTAGGATGAACTCTAACACCCAAAATTTGGTTTAGGTGTCAAGACTGTGTGATGCCACAACACATGCACGATGACAGTATTGAAAGGTTTGATATATAATGAAATTTTTCTGGGGAAAGCAGAAGAGGTTCACAATTTGTTAAGAAAATGACTTGAATGAGCTAAGAAAAGATACTGTTTTGGCTTTTATTGTGATTAGGTTATATAACTGCAGCAGGAGTTTCTGTATGTGGACCAGAATTTGCATGGTATGAACTTCCTGCCAGCATCAAAGAAAGAGGACCAGGATTCCCTCTTCAGTGGGTCTTGAGAGCTATCAGCAGTCAAAGAAGTATAGTCTGATATTTGGTCACAACACTGGAGTACCTAGTACAATATTTTAATCATCACTTAGTATTTGTGTAATCATTTCAATTATTGGTGGAAATACATAAAAATTTTAATTTTGAAATATTACAAAATTACCTCCTCTTAAATTTTCCTGGGCCCATGCTAATAAAAATGTGATTTGCAGGATAATGTCAATCTATACATGGATTATTACATGTCTGTAATGAAAAAAAGATATTGTGTCAGAATATAAATTGCAAAGTTACTAAAAAGCATATGTCATTGAGCTTATATTTATGTTATGAATAAGGTTTTTTCAATGAAGTAAGCACTGAACAGATTTATGTTCTGCCACATACTTCCTACCTCATGGAAGAATAATAACAATAGGATTAGATCCTTTGAATAGCTTTTGCTCTAATTGAAAGTGAAATTTCTGGGTCTTAGGATGAATGTATCTTCAACTTGACTAGATAGTGCTTTATTTATTTGTAAAATATTTGTATCAGTATATACTCACATCCATGGTGTATGTGTTCCTCCAAATTTTCACCAACACTTAATATTATTGGGTAATTTTTTCTTTGAATATTATTCTTGGCAAATGATATCTTGTACTGTTAATTTGTTTTTGATATTTTTGTCATATAAAACTTTGGTATTTTACTATAATAAAGTTATCTATTTCTTTATAATTTATACATTTGTATATTGTTCGGCGGATGATTCATTACTCTGAGGTAATAAAGATATCATTTTTATATTGTCCTCTAGAAAATGTTAAACTTTGTTTTTTAGCACTTATGTCTATTAATGGCACAGTAGAAATTATATTTTCTGTGTGATAAAAGAAAGAGATAAAATTTACCTCTTTTCACATGGATAATAAACTCTTACAATATCATTTATTAAATAGTTAAATCTTTCACCATTGTATATTCTCTCCTCTATGATATAACTCTGTGGATCTGTTTCTAGGGCCTTTAATGTGTCTCAATCTCCACTTTCCTATGCCTACATCAGCACAACACTGTTTTAGGCGCTATAACTTTATGCAGTCATGTACCATGTAATGATATTTAAGTCACTGATAGACAACATATATAACAGTGGTCTAACAAGTTTATAATGGGGCTAGAAGATTCCTATTGCCTAGTGATATTGTAGCCAGTATTTCATCACAGTGCAATACCTCATTCATGTGTTGTTTGTAATGCTGATGTAAATAAACCTGCTATATTGCCAATTGTGTAAGAATAGCACATACGATTATGTACAGTACATAATTTTGATATAATAAAAATGACTATGTTATTGGCTTATGTAGTAACTATAATACACATTGTGTCATTATTTTAGAGTGTGCTCCTTCTAGTTATAAGAAATTTTATTTTAATAGAGTATGCTTTTTTATTTCAGAAATGGCCTCATTTATTTTAAATTTACCACAACTCTTGATTCACCATTTTCTCTTGTGCCGAAGTCTGGCTTGGCACAAATCAGGAGCCACTTGTCAAAAAGAAACTAACTTTATTTTTAGAACTACAAACGCCAAACAAAACAGCTCCAGGGAAAAACCCTCAGAGCCCAACTGCCACCACCGGCTTCCACAAGCCTCTCTCCCCCACACCAGCCTTTTCCTCCCACAATCCTCCTCCTCTTGAGGCCGATTGGCTGGGTTGCGTGGGCAGAGCCAAAGAAGTCACCCAATGAGCAGCTCCGTGGAGGAGCCAATCAGCTAGATGTTGCTGGGGCAGCTGTGAGCCAATCATCAGCTGGCAGTCTGAAGGGCAGGGAAACAGCCCAATGAACATCACCGCAGAGGAGCCAATCAGCTAGATGTTGCTGGGGCAGTCTGAAGCTTGCTGGCAGCTGGAAGTTTGCTGGGGCCCCTTTGGCTGTGGCTCTCAACATCTCCCCCTCTCTGTTTAAACAACAAGCATGTGGCTTATGGACCGTGCCTGCCTTAGGTTGTCCAATACATATGGTCCTTACCCGTCTTCGGATGAGCTGACCTCAGGGCGTCAGCCTCCTGTCTTAGGTTGGTACCATTGTAATTGGATCTTACCCGTCATTGACTACCGGTCCAGTACAGCCACACCTGTGGAGAGGTCTCAGCGGGGGGGGGGGGGGTGAGGTTCTTTGCCTCACCTCTGTTGACCCCCAAATTTTAGCTGAATGATCATGACAAGCAGAAGGGAGGAAGATATACCAAGTCAATTGACGGTTCTGTAAGCAGTTCAGTGTAAGTTCTGTAAGCAGTTCAGTGATGGCTATTGCAGAAACTGTAGATTAGTTTTATCTTTGTCTTCACCGGCACAGGGATGAAGATAGGAATTCTGGCAATAATGACTAAAGAAAAAATTAGGTAACATTCCAGAAGACACTAAAAGAAAACAATTTTCTTAACAATTTATATTATCTTCATCGGCACTGGGATGAAGATAGAAATTCTGGCAATAATGGCTAAAGAAAAAATTAGGTAACATTCCAGAAGGCACTAAAAGAAAACAATTTTCTTAAAAGAAAACAATTTTCTTAACAATTTATATTATCTTCATCGGCACTGGGATGAAGATAGAAATTCTGGCAATAATGGCTAAAGAAAAAATTAGGTAACATTCCAGAAGACACTAAAAGAAAACAATTTTCTTAACAATTTACATTATAGTGAAGAGAATTATTAAATATAATGAAAACTAAAGGTGAGAGTAAACAAACAGATCTGTTAACCTCCTTTTTTGTTTACATATTAAAACAATTCTTAACAGTTATTTACCCAATTTAAATTAAACCATTTAAATCACGTGAATAAAAAAAAAAAATATTTGGATCCATCTTTTCATGAGCGCTCATCATATATGATATATAGAAATATGTACATTGGACATACGTACATTCAAACATATAACACAAAACACAAGTGTGCACACATAATATAATACATACAACACATAACACAATAGTAAAGGCCTTATAACTTTTTACAGGTAAAATCTCTATTGCAATGTTTAAAAACTCTATAGTCAAAAAAAAAAAAAATAGAACTGATCAGCAAAACATTAACCTAGGTCTGTATGAGCTCAAAAAAATAAAATAGAACTTCATGATATGGGAAAGGGCAATAATAAAATAGATATTGAAAAAAGCATCCTGGTTCTGTCGCAGATGTAAGGATAGCCAAATTGGAGTTTTGGATATCAGCTATTATGGATTTGAGCTAAATCATCTTCTTTTTGGTCTGTAGAAATCGCTTTAGTTAATCTCTCTGGAATCCAAATCGGCTGCTGTTCTCTCTGTGGAAACACAAAAACAGACCCCCGACTCCAGACAATCACTGGGTCAGGATTTTAGTTAATCTCTCCGGAATCCAAATCAGCTGCTGTTCTCCCTGTGGAAACACACAAACAGGCCCCCGACTCCAGACAATCACTGGGTCAGAACCTTGGTTAATCTCTCTGAAATCCAAATCGGCTGCTGTTCTGGGTCAGAACCTTGGTTAATCTCTCTGGAATCCAAATCGGCTGCTGTTCTTCCTGTGGAAACACACAAACAGACCCCCGATTCCAGACAATTACTGGGTCAGGACCTTTCCATTGTCCTGTTAGAATATCTTTCCAAAGTACCTTGGGCTTATGTACATTTTTTGGACACATATGCCTTTCTGCAGCACTAAGTCCTGATGAATCCAAATTTAAAAAGTTTAGAGTAAAAAGCGTTATTTTAAGTTTATCTTTGGGGAATATATACCCCTTCCCAATTCCATCTTTTTGCTTTAATAAGTACATTTTAATAGTTTGATGAGCTCTTTCAACTATGCCTTGACCCTGTGGATTGTATGGGATTCCTGTTATATGAGTAATGCCAAATGATGAGCAAAATTGTTTAAAAGAAGTAGACGTATAACCAGGGGCATTATCTGTTTTTAACTGTTTTGGAATGCCCACAGTGGCAAAATTTTGTAAGCAATGAGCTATAACATCTTTAGTTTTTTCGCCGGCATGAAGGGAGCCCATCAAAAATCCAGAAGAAGTATCAATTGTAACATGCAAATATTTTAATTTTCCAAATTCTGGCAAGTGTGTGACGTCCATCTGCCAAATATGGTTAGGCATCAATCCTCTAGGATTGACTCCAAGATTAACTTGTGGTAAAAAGGTCACACAATTTTGACATTGTTTTATTATTTGTCTAGCTTGTTCCTTAGTTATTTTAAAACGCTTTTGTAAAGTATTAGCATTGACATGGAATCTTTCATGAAAATTTATAGCTTCTTCTAGTACAGAGAAAATATGTATGTCACGTGTAGTTTTATCTGCTAAATCATTGCCTAAACTAAGGGCTCCAGGCAATCCTGTATGTGCCCTGATATGTCCTATAAAGAATGGATCTTTTCTGTCCCAGATTAAACTTTGTATAGTGGAAAACAGAGAGAAAACAGTAGAAGAAGGGGAAATTCTACCAGCATCTTCAAGGGATACTATAGCATTAACTATATACTGGCTATCAGAAAATAAATTAAATACAGAATCTTTAAACATCACAAAAGTTTGTAATACTGCATTAAGCTCTACCTTTTGAGCTGATTGTTTGGGTACTAAAAATGTAAAAGTTTGATCAGGTGTAACTATTGCTGCTGTACCATTATTTGACCCATCAGTGAATATATTTGGAGCATTCATGATAGGTGTTTTTCTTGTCATTTTTGGAAAAATTACAGGATGCAATGACCAAAAAGACAATAAAGGATTAGATGGTAAGTGGTTATCAAATGAAACATTAGATTTGCACATTATTATTGCCCAAGTATTTAACTCATTAGCTAATTCATCAATTTGATTCATAGTATATGGAGTAATAATTTTATGGGGAGAAATTCCAAACACTGCCTTTGCTGTTTTTATTCCTTTGAGTATTAATTGTCCTACAGCCTCAGGATATCTAGTAAGAATAGTGTTAGGAGAATAAGATAAATGTATCCATAATAATGGACCTTCTTGCCAAAATACTCCTGTAGGAATATTTTTGTTGGTAATACAATAAATAATAAAGGCAAACTTATATCAATTCTATCCAAATGCATATTTTCCATATATGTTTCAATGATTTTTAATGCCTTTCTTGCTTCAGGCGTTAACATTCGGGGTGAATTTGGATCTGATGGACCTTTTAGGATATCAAATAAAGGTCCCAATTCTCCTGTTGGAATACCTAGATAAGGCCTTATCCAATTTATGTCTCCTAATAACTTTTGAAAGTCATTAAGTGATTTGAGTTGATCTACTCGTATTTGAATTTTTGGTGGACGGACAATGGTTGAGGATAATAGAACTCCTAAATAATTAATTGGAAAATTTAATTGCACTTTATCTATTGCTATCTCTAGATTATAATTTTTTAATAAGTTTGTAAGTGTGGCATAACATTCTAGCAATGTGTTTTTAGCTTTGTGTGCCAATAACACATCATCCATATAGTGAAATATTTGTAGTTCAGGATTTTGATTTCTAAGTGGCTGGATTACTTTGTTAACATAAATTTGACACATAGTTGGGCTGTTAGCCATCCCTTGAGGGAGTACTTTCCATTCATATCTCTGATCAGGACCTTCATGATTTAGTGCAGGGATAGTAAATGCAAAACGTGGACTATCCTCAGGATAAATTGGAATTGAAAAAAAACAATCTTTAATATCTATAACTAAAACATACCAAGTTTTTGGCAAAGCAGACAATTGAGGAATCCCCGATTGAGCAGGTCCCATAATGACCATTTCATTGTTAATGGCTCTTAAATCTTGCAGTAATCTCCATTTACCAGATTTCTTTTTGATGACAAAAATGGGAGTATTATGGGGAGATACAGAAGGTTGTATATGTCCTTCCGCTAATTGTTGTTTGACCAGATCATGGGCTACTTGTGTCTTTTCTTTAGTCAAGGGCCACTGAGGAACCCATACTGGTCTTTCTGATTTCCATGTAATTTTTATTGTCTCAGTGGCCCTTTGTGAAAATCCAACCCATGTCTGTCTGTTCCTTGATCTATTTGTATTGGTGCTGCTATACATTGTTCTTGTCTTTCTAATCTTTTTCCTTTCCTAAAACCTTGTCTAGCCATAATAGTGGGTGCATTTTGATTGATATTATTTGTTAATGTCAAACCTAATTGATCTAAGACATCTCGTCCCCATAAATTTACGGGAAGATGATCCAATACATATGGCTGTATAGTTCCTTCACATCCTTCAGGATCCTTCCAATCTAATAGCATTGCACTTCTATCGGGACTAGTCGCCACTCCTAGGCCTCGAAGCGATTGAGTGGCTTGTTGTAATGGCCAATGTTTTGGCCATTCTTGACGAGAGATGATGCTAAGATCTGCACCTGTATCCAGTAGCCCATTAAATTCATGTCCTTGAATATTTAGTTTTAGCATGGGGCGAGAATCTAAATTTAAAGAAAGCATAGCCCAATCTACACCTGTGGAGCCTAATCCCTTGGAACCTCTTTCTACAACATGACTGGAAAATTTATCATGTAGGCTTGGTATTATTAGTAACTGTGCTATTCTATCTCCTGGTGAAATTACTGATATACCCTTTGGAGAACTGGCTATAATTTTTATTTCACCTTCATAATTGGAATCAATTACCCCAGGACTTATCAAAAGTCCTTTTAGAGTAGAAGAGCTGCGTCCCAATAATAAGCCTACTGTTCCTTTGGGAAGAGGTCCTTTTACCCCTGTGGGAATGATTTGAACTCCCATCTCTGGAGTTAGTACTGATTTGGTGGAGGCGCAGATGTCCAACCCTGCGCTCCCTCTGGTTTGTCTGATGAGGGATCTGATGTGCTGGGCACTACCCTGATGGGGTTGCTGGGGTTGCTGGGTTCCTCCAGTGCTCCGTATATTTGTGGTTTGGGGCCCCGGAGCATTGGGGCCCCCTGTCCATTTTTTGGCAACGGAGCCCGATGCCTTTGTCCACGATATTGTGGATAAACACCTTGTCCTTGTTCGTTTTTTGATAATGGAGTACCCTCTATGGTGGTTTGAGGACGGTATTCATTAGCCCAATATAATGGAGTACCCTCTATGGTGGTTTGAGAACGGCATTCATTAGCCCAATGTCTCCCTCTACGGCATCGTGGGCAAATACCCGGTATTCTACTTGTTTGATACCTAGTTTTGTTAAACCCTCCTCCTATGGGGCAATTCCTTTTAAAATGTCCTGTTTGTTGACAATTGTAGCATGTTCTTGGCCTGGCATCTAAAGCCTGTTTTACTGCAGCTGCCACAATTTGCCCTTGTTCATTAATGTCTCTGGCATCTAAAACCTGTTTTACTGCAGCTGCCACAATTTGCCCTTGTTCATTAATGTCTCTGGCATCTAAAGCCTGTTTTACTGCAGCTGCCACAATTTGCCCTTGTTCATTAATGTCTCTGGCATCTAAAGCTTGTTTTACTGCAGCTGCCACAATTTGCCCTTGTTCATTAATGTCTCTACATAATTTAATATATGTGTTTAAATCTTCATGTTTCCATGGTCTAATGATATCTCTACACCAACGATTCGCTTGGTCATAAGCCAGTTGTTTTATAAATGGCATTGCTTGTTCTGTATTCCCAAAAACTCTGGTAGCTGTTTGAATAAGCCTATCTACAAATTCAGCGTAAGGTTCATTAGCTCCTTGTATTATCTTAGATAATTGACCTTGTAAACCTCCAGGTTCTTGTAAAGACTTCCATGCCCTAACTGCATCTACAGCAATTTGTAAATATACACCAGGATCATATGCATTTTGTTGCTGCCGATCCTCATAAGGTCCCTTTCCTAACAACATATCTAGATTTCTCTGAGGATAACCAGCTGCTGCATTTCGACTAGCCGTCTCCTTGCAAAATTCCTCATTGGCAACCTTCCATAACAGGTATTGTCCTCCATTTAGCACAGCTTTACACAAACTAGCCCAATCTGCTGGCGTCATGCTTAAGTTGGTAATGGATTCGACCAAGCTTACAGTGAAGGGTGCTTGAGGACCATAGGTTGCTACAGCCTCTTTTAGCTCCTTCACTGATTTGAAATTTAAACCCTGGTAAGTTCGCTGCCCTCCTACCTCAAATACAGGGCATACTTGAGATCCTGTCTCAGGATCCAAACTATCAACTGCGGGGGTTGGGAGTCTCTTAGCATATGGAGGTGGTGCTGTTGATTGGACACTTATGCCCTCTGGTGATAGAGTGCTGTTAGTAGCAGTCTCCTGTAGAGGTGGCGCTGTTGGTTGAACACTTACGCCCTCTGGTGATAGAATGCTGTTAGTAGCAGTCTCCTGTAGAGGCGGTGCTGTTGGTTGGACACTTACGCTCTCTAACAAAAGGGTCTTATTAGCAGTCACCTGTTTTAACTTTTCCCCTGATAGATTTTTCTGCTCTAAACTTCCTTCCTCTGTCTCACTATCTCGAAAGACCTTCTCTTTTACTTGAATCTTTTCCTCTTTCTGACTAGCTCGAGCTTTTACTTGAATCTTTTCCTCTGTCTGACTAACTTGAGAGACTTCCTCTTCTACTTGAATCAATATGTCTTCTTCTTCCTCTACCTCTGTCTGAACTGAAGGCTTTGGACTAAGCAAACTAGATACCAACGTCCACAATGACAATGTGCCAACTGGCAGAGTCCCTGGGTTGTTCTTTTCTATTCTTTTTAAATCTTCACCATGATGGTTCCATTGTGATATATCTAACAACCCCTCCTTAAAAAGCCATGGGCTATATTCTTGTATTACATCAACGTATGCCCTGACTGCTCTTGGTTTTACTGGGAAGCTTCCTTCCTCTAACAATTTACTTAACACTCTTTCGGTTTGTTTTTTACTAATTGCTGATCCCGTATTTCTACTATAATACAACCCAACAAGATGACGCCAAACAAAACCGAGACAGAATCCAATAAAAAGGGAACCACACAAAATCATTATAACAGCCTTTCTATCCTCCTGACATATGCATCCGTCCTTTCTCCCTATCTGTTCCTCAAACGCAAATAGTTTTTCCCCAGATGTGAGTGGTTTTTCTTCCCTCTCACTCATCTCCAGGGACAGGCAAGTTAAAACAAAAATGAAGCAAAACAAAAGAGGAATCTTAGAATGGCTCCCCATCCTCTCGCCCTGCCCTCAGGGGCGAGCAGTTTACTTACCCTCAGTTGCTCCCCGTGCGAGCCACCAAATGCCGAAGTCTGGCTTGGCACAAATCAGGAGCCACTTGTCAAAAAGAAACTAACTTTATTTTTAGAACTACAAACGCCAAACAAAACAGCTCCAGGGAAAAACCCTCAGAGCCCAACTGCCACCACCGGCTTCCACAAGCCTCTCTCCCCCACACCAGCCTTTTCCTCCCACAATCCTCCTCCTCTTGAGGCCGATTGGCTGGGTTGCGTGGGCAGAGCCAAAGAAGTCACCCAATGAGCAGCTCCGTGGAGGAGCCAATCAGCTAGATGTTGCTGGGGCAGCTGTGAGCCAATCATCAGCTGGCAGTCTGAAGGGCAGGGAAACAGCCCAATGAACATCACCGCAGAGGAGCCAATCAGCTAGATGTTGCTGGGGCAGTCTGAAGCTTGCTGGCAGCTGGAAGTTTGCTGGGGCCCCTTTGGCTGTGGCTCTCAACACTCTTGTGCATGATTTAATCTCAATTGTTTTGTTCTTCTTGACCCAAGGAGCAATGGGCTATAAGCTCTCTCTCTCTCTCTCTCTCTCTCTCTCTCTCTCTCTCTCTCTATATATATATATATATATATATATATATATATATATATATATAAACAGGGATACACACATATATAATATATATGTAAATGTAAAACATATATAATATTTTATATATATATATATATATATTTGATCATGTATCCTAGATATGTAGACAGTTATACCATCTAGGTTTTTGTAAGTGTACTCTAAGGTGTTCACACAATCGTGAAATTGCCTAACCCATGTCTCAGAATGTATCCCTGTTCTTAAGTAACACATGACTAATACCAGCAGAATAAGTTCTACTAATTGTTCTCCTTGTTTTAACTTTTAGTTGGCTGAGTTTTGACCATTCACCATCTATGAGAATTGTTAAATAAGTTCAGCAAGGTGTGTGTAAAAACTCCACAAGAATTGTTTTTAAAGAATTTTATTGAGTTGATCGATTAATTTTAGAGAGACAGGCAATTTCTCATCTAATTTGTGAATCCAATTTATTTATTTAAGTCTTCATTTATGTATTTCACTCAGGTTGTATAATTTCCTTTTAAAATATAATGTACTTCTGGTATTGAATTTAGTAATAATTTTCTTCTTTTTCTGTTGCTATTGTAATAGATCACATTTTTAAAATCTTCTTATTAGCTGCTAGTTTTGCTCTTTTTACCTATAATGATCTAGTATTTGTTGAATTTTGTGTATTTTCTTATTGTTTTCCATAGTTAATAGATTATCTAGTATTTCTAAGAGGAAATAGCTCAACTGCATATAATAATTAAATAAGGACGAATTTTTCTTTTTTTCTGAATAATGGAAATGGAATTTATTTATGCACTTTGGGTTTGTAATTAAATATTACAATGGGATATGATCCATCACAAAGGAGAACCAGAAGATGCACAAAGCCAATGACTAACAACCCCAAAGTTCAGATAATAGAATTCTCTTAAAGAGAGTAACAAATTAAATCTATATTTAGACAAAGATTTTTCTACTATACTATAACTACTATACTATGAGGCTTTCAATTAAAGAATGATTTTTAGTAGAGTGAAACTGAACTCAGGAGGAAGTGGAATTCAAGAAACAATAATGAACAGTGAAATTGGTTTAAAAATATGGATAGATCTTAAGCATTTGTTAAGTGAAACAAACAATAAAAATAATAGCCTGGGTTTAAAACAAATTGGAAACAAAATGCACAGCAATAATAAAATAGAACTGGTGGGGAGTAAGTAAAGCAAAAGCATTTGAAAGTCTTTATATTATATGTATACTAGAGATATTATTAATATAAAAATTTAATGAGCCAAGTATACATATGTAATATGGAGTTTATCTACCTAAACATTACTAACTTTTAAATCAATACAAAAGGGAAAATGTAACTGACAAATAAAATTCAAATAGCATCATAGAATATGTACAAAGATTTAAAAAAAATAAAAATGTAATATAAATACATTTTAATTAGCAGTTAAATTTAAAAGATTAAAATGGATTTATAAAGAAATATTCAGACTTAATTAAAATTATTTTTATTAATTTATAAGAGATATACCTAAAATACATAGGCATGAAGGATGAATGTTAAATATTTCAAAAATGTAGAGGTATTAATATTGCTGCATCAGATTCTTTGGATATATTTAATTTCCTAATATTATTTAATATCAAGAAGAAAGCTAATACAGAAATATTGATATCCAAAATAATAGACCATAAGGAAATATGTATTATTGATGGTTAAGTATGTAATTATATAGCAATTAAAGGAAAAATCATCAGGAATTAACAATCAAATCTGCATCATTTTCTACATTTAAAAAAATACAGCTTCAAAACGACAATGTTACAATGTTGGGAAGATTTTTAAAACATTTTCTCCAGCCTGGGGTTGTTGCTCAGTGGTAGAACGCTTGCCTAGCACATGTGAAGAACTCGGTTGGATCCTCACCATCACATGAAAATAAATAAATAAAATAAAGCTATTGTGTCCATCTACAAATAAAAAGACATTAAAATTTTTCTCAAGGGGCTGGGGTTGTGGCTCAGTGGTAGAGTGCTCGCCTAGCATGTGTGAGGCCCTGGGTTTGATCCTCAGCACCACATAAAAATAAATAAATAAGTGTATTGTGTCCAACTACAACTAAAAAATAAAGATTTAAAAAAAATAAATAAAAAAAATAAAATTTTTCTCAATAATTGATATACCTATGGAAACTTCTAATAAATATTTTAACACTACTGAGTTTTAACAATAATAAGCTTGATCAAATTGTTACTTATAGAACCCCCATTAAACAATTTTATACTCTTTTTAATTTAACATAAAACAGTTATAAAAATTGAGTACCTTGTAGATTGCAAAGGAATTCTGAACAAATACTAATGAATCAATGAACAAATTTGCTTTCTATAACCAATAGGCTAGGAAGTATAAATCAATAATATAGAGAGAGCAAACCCTTATAGATTTGGCAACTCCAGAAAATAAATGTGCATATTTCATTTGCCAAGAAATAAATTCTAATGAAGATACAAAATGTTCCATGGAGAAAAATTTGTGGCATATAGATAAATATTTATAAATATATAAAATTTTATAGCTCTAAATGTACTTATCAAAGAAGAAAAATTGAGAATTAATAAATTTTTGGAGAGTTGAGCCTATGTTTTCTACTAGCAGTTGAAAATTTTTTGGTCTAATTCCTAGGTCTTTGATCCACTTTAAGTTTGTTTTTGTGCAGGGTTAAAGACAGTGATCTTATTCCATTCTTATAAGTGTGGATATCCGGCTTTCCCAGCAATATTTATTAAAAGGCTATCTTTTCTTCAACATGTTTTTGGCACCTTTGTTGAGTATCAGATGACTGTATCTTTGAGTATTTATCTTCATGATTTCTATTCTATTCCATTAGTGTTCATGTCTGTTTTGATATAAATGCCATTCTCTGTTTGTTACTATAGCTCTTTGCTATAATTTTAGGTCTGGGGTTCTGAAGCCTCCAGCATCACTCTTCATGCTTAGAATTGTTTTGTCTATTCTGGGTTTCTTATTCTTCCAAATGAGTTTCAGAGCCATATTTTCTAGTTCTTTGTAGAAATCTATTGGTATGGGGATTTTACTGAATCTGTATAATGCTGTTGGTAGTATGGCCATTTTTACAATATTAGTTCTGTCTATCAAAGAACATGGGTGGTCATTGCATCATCTAAGATCTTCTTCAATTTATTTCTTCAGTATTCTATAGTTTTCATTTTAAAAGTCTTTTACTTTATTAGATTTATTCCCAAGAACTTTTTTTTAAGTTATTGTGAGTGAGATAGTTTTTCTTATTTGTTTCTCAGCAGAATTACTATTGGAGTATAAAAAAGTTATTGATTTATGAATATTGATCTTTAATCCAGCTATTTTGCTGAATTTATCATTTTTAGAAGTCTTCTGGTGGAGGTTTCTGGGTCTTCCAGATTTGGGTTGATGTCATGAGCAAACATAGATAACATGTCTATTTTAAGAAAGTCCCATGTGTCTCTGGGAAGAAAATGAATTTTTTTTTTTTGTCCATGGATGAAATATTCTACAAATGTCTGTTAGGTCCATTTGGTTAATAGTATTTTATTTTGAGAGAGTATTTACTTAGTTTATGTCTGTATGGCCTACCTAATTGTAAGAAAGATGTGTTGAAATCACCAGGTATTCTTTAGTTAATACATTGTTTTTATAAGAACATATTTTTCAAGTTAGAAATATATGTGAGCTTTCTGATCACCCACTAATTTCAATTACCAAAAGATTCTTCTGGGAAGTTTTAAAGTTGCATTTCTTTTACACAATTATAATCAAATTTAGTGTCAGAAGCATCTAGATCCTAGCTCCTGAGATTATTTTAATTCTTGTGTTTAATGCCCACCCTGTACTTCTTTTCTTTTCCTGTTTTTGGTATATGGTAAAACAACCAAATAAAATCTATCCCTCTATGGTTTCTATAAACCCTCATTTGTTGGGAAGATTCTGGGTTACTTATATTTTGGTGTAATTTTTTAATTATGCCCTTCTGGCTCTAAAAGTCATTTTAGTTTGGATGATGAATTATACTTTCACTCTAGGAATGAAAGAAATTTAGATAGTCCTTCATAGCATAAAGTTGTCTGTGGTGCCAATTTTTCTTCTGTCTATAGTCATTTTAAGGCTCAGTAATTGATATATCTAGTTGTCAATTATTACTGTGCTTTTCTGTCTCACTTGGTCTTAATTAAAGTGGAATCAGATTAAAATACTTAAATATTTCTTCCAAGCTTTTATCTTAACTTATGTAATGTTCAATGCAGAAAGAGCATTATGACCAATTAGAGGGTAGTTTCTAAATAGTTGTTCCATTTATTAAGTTTGCCAAGGAAAAATAATATACTTGGAAAGATTTCAACATAATATTTTCCTCAAAAAAACTCTTTTTATCAAGTGGATATGAATGTTAGTCCTATCATTTGTGTCAATCATGTTCTTTTGATTAGGAAAAAATGTCACTCAAAATTTTATAAAGTTAATGACCTATAAAATGTAAATATATTAACTAATCAAGACTCCTTTTCATATCGTTCATAATGCTTTGTCTGGAATTACCTAGTGTTTGGGGCTAGGTAGAAACCAAGATGGTGTAAGCATGGTGGCTTTACCCCAAGGTATCTTGGTAAGAAAGATGTGTTGAAATCACCAAATATTCTTTAGTTAATACATTGTTTTTATAAAAACATATTTTTAAGTTAAAAATATGTATGAGCTTCCTGAATACCCACTAATTTCAATTACCAACACATTCTTCTAGAAATTTTAGAGTTGCATTTCTGTTATACAATCATAATTCAATTTAATTTCAGAAGCATCTAGATCCTAGCTCCTGAGATTATTTTGATATTATTTTATTTAAAAACATGAGTAAGCTACAGTGGTGCCAGTTTGTAATCCCAGTAACTTAAAAGGCTGAGGTAGGAAGATTGCAAGTTCAAGGCCAGCCTCAGTAATTTGGTGAGACCCTAACTCAAAATAAAAAATAAATAAAGAATAAATAAAAAATTATGGGGATGTAACACAGTGGTGAAAGTCCCCTGTGTTCAATCCCCAGTATAAATAAATAAATAAATAAATAAATAGACAGATAGATAGATAAATAAATTCTGAAATCTGTTCCATGGTCACATCAGATAGACCTAATACTATTCTTTTTTTTTTTTAGTGTAAATATTCTGAATAAACATGTTAAAAGTTGCCAGGTATGGTGGCACACACTTGTAATCCCAGAATCTAGGGAGTCTGAGACTGGAGGATAGTTCAAAGGTAGCCTCCAAAATGCAAGACCCTAAGCAACTGAGATCCTGTCTCTAAATAAAATACACACAGGCTCTAGGGATATAGCTCAGTTAGTAGAGTGCATGCCTCGTATGCAGAAGCCCTGGGTTCTATCCCCAGCACCACAAAAAAAGTGAATGAATGAATAATTAGATAAGTAAATAGAATACACAATAGGGCTAGGGATGTGGCTCAGTGATCAAGTGCCACTGAGTTCAATCCCTGGTATAAAAAAAATGTTAAAAGTTGTCTTGAATCACTTTTCATGGGGCACAACCCATTTTTCTCCTTGAAATTTTAGAAATCCCTTTGCTTCTTTTGGCAGATCAACTTGAACAATTTGAATCACTGTTTTGATTTGAGTGAATTTTCAGTCTAGTTTTCTGTAACAGAGGCCAATTTACATTGAAGGTAGTCTCAAAATCAGTTTATATCTTAGTGTTTTAAAAGTCAATGTTTCTACTCATATTTTTAAATAAAATAATTTGGATTTCTTATAGTTTTTCTTTCCACAGAGTTACTTATGTTCATTTCTGAAACATACATAATTTTTATGCTTATCCCCAAATTTCTAAAATCTGTACTCTTAATCCTGACACTTAATTGTTTTGTATTTTGTTTGTTTGTTTGTTTCAGTAGAGATATGTGGATTAGGACTACAAAATATAGTGTCAAATATTCATAAGGAATATCTGTTTGCTTGCTGAGGCTAGAATTCAATAATCCTAGTTCTGTTAAATGCCACTGACAGGTGGCAGGCTCAGCTAAAACCTTTTCCTCTTGGAAGTGAGAAGCCAAGAATGCATATACAAAATGATAGAAATGATTGCCAATTTTGTTTCTTTTTCTTTGCTATGTTTTTTTTATGATGATCAACTGAAGCAATTACATATAAGCCCTGAGAAATGAAATGTCCTATTAACACACTATGAAACCTATAAGGGAAAAATCTTGTCTAAAGTATATAGGTGTTGAAGAGATATAAGTAAGATCTGAAATTCTAAGAAACAACATTAACATGACTCTCTGCATGTTCCAAGTCTATTAAAATTATTTTTATTGCTGAATAAGTTCAAATTCATCCTAAATGCACCTTCAAATGATAATTTTTTAAAAAATCAAGGAAAAATGTAAACAATTATTATATAAGCATTCAAAGAAGATAAAAGTTTTGAGTTATCTTGGAGACATGATCCAAACAAAGCATTGTAAGAGTCAAATACCTTCACAAAGGAGTGAAAGTTTCAACTTGGTTTCTTTTACTTTTATCCAAGATGAAAACATTCTAGAAATGCTTTTATTGCACATTAATTGGTGAAAGATATGGACTTTTTTGTATTTTAAAGGAACAGTCATCCCTCAGTATCCATGAAGTTTGGGATCCAGAACTCCTCTCAGACAGCAAAGCCCATAGATGTGCAAAGTTCTTTATGAAAAATGACAAAGTATTTGCATACAACCTGTGCATATCCTCCCATATACTTTTAATTATATGTAGACTATTAATATAATGAAAATCTATGTGAATAGTTGTTATTCTGTTTTTTATAAAGGGAATTATGGTAAGAAATAAATACCTTTACTAACTTGTATGTGTGTAGAGTTCTTTTTGTCTTCAGTCTTAGAGAAAACAGTTAAAATATAATTTCCCAAAGTTTCTTAGTTTAAATATCTTCCTCACTTCTCTAGTTTTTTTGAAACATTCATTTGTAATTCAGTTTGTTTAAGTTATTGCTATTTATATTTGACTTTGGGGTCCAACCCACATATCTTGGTTGATTTTTTTTTTTTAGTTATCCTTTGGTATCTGTAGGAAACAGGTTCCCCAACCATAAATGTTCTACCCAAACTCCATGGATGCTCAAGTTTCTTAAATTAGGTGGTCCAATATTTGTGTATAGCTTACACATATCTTCCTGTGTACTTTAAATCACGTCTAGATTACTAAAATACTTAATACAATGTAAATAGTTGTTATTCTATATTGTTTAGGGAATACTAACGACAAGAAAAAAATGGTCTACATGTGTTCAGTACACATTCAATTTTCCCCTAATATTTATAGTACATGGTTGAATCTGTGGTTGTTAATCCCAAAGTACAGAGGGATGAATGTACTACCAAATCTTAAAGAGATCAGAGCTCAGTTAGGATGGTTTAATCTATGGAAAGATGTGATGGTTAATTTTCTTTGTCAACTTGGCTAGGCTGTTGTACCCAGTTTTTTGGTCAAACAATAGTCTAGATGTTGCTATGAAAATAATTTGTAAATGTGGTAAAATTTTATAACCAATTAAGTAAAAGAGAGTACATTCAATAATGTGAGCAGGCCTCATCTAGTCAGTTTAAAGGCTTCATAGCAAAAAATGTGGTTTCTCAGACAAAAGGGAATTCTGCATCAAGACTGTAACATAGAGATTCTGAGTTCCCAGCCTGTGACCTACCTTGTGGATTTTGGATGCAGAACTACAACATCAGCTTTTGTCTGTCGTTATATACTACTGGCCTACTATATAGATGTTTTACTTGCCAGCCCCTGCACTAACATGAGCTGGTTCCTTTAAGGAAACAAACAAACTTTTGGTTGACTCTATTTCTCTGGACAACCCGATGTAATGCAGAGCACATGTTTGTTTTATAGAATATCACAGAGTTCTAAACTAATTATTAATTAGAAAGTCTTTTAGAAGAACTCGTATTTTCAAGTTCCCCTAGATATTCATCATTCCCTGTTGCCCTTACACATACACATTTGTTCATGGAAGTATCTGAGTATGAGATTTCCGTCTTAAGCTACCTCCTCAGTCTACAGATGAAGAATCTGAAACACACAATTGGAAAAGGTCTTGTGCAAATATTTAAGCTTTTTCAGAGCTAAGACTTAAAGCTCAGATGACCTGACTTCCAGAGCACTGACTTTCCAATGACCCACTGCTGCCTTCTTTTCTCTTTTTTGTAGCTCTATCAAGTGCCTTGGTTCAGCTTGTTTCTTGCAGCTTTGTTTCCATCAAAAAAATATTAAAAAACTCAATCCAGTTTTAACCTTCTCTGATCAAGTATTTAATTCAGTCTTAACAGTGTCTGCCTCTGTTCTTTCTCTTCAGCTAATATAGGAATGAATTTTGATGGTGGCCTTCACAGGAAAGAGTCCATGCTTTTCTTCCTGCTGCAGAAGAGGGAACTATTGCAGGGTAGGTCTGGGCAGTCACGTACTTCCATGGTCTCAAGAACTGAAGTTTCAAAGTCAGAGAAATAGCAGAGCCTGCACGTATTTGAATATCTGTAAAAGGTAGGTGTTATGGTTTAGATATGATGTGTCTCCCAAAACTCATGTGTAAGACAATTCAAGGAAACTCAGAGGTGAAATGATCTAGTTATGAGAGCTTTAACCTAATCAGTGCATTACTCTTCTCATAGGGATTAATTGGATTGTAACTGTAGACAGGGAGAATATGGCTAGAGGAATTAAATCACTGGGGGCTTGCCTTGACGTTTTACATTTTATCCCTGGTGAGTGGAGCTCTCTCTGCTTCGTGGTTGTTCATAAACTAAGAAGCTTTCCTCTGCCACACACTTAAACCACATTGTTTTTCCTCACCTAGTGCCTAGACCTATGGTGTGGGCTGATCATGAACTGAACCTCTGAAAGCATTAGCCAAAATAAACATTCCCTCCTCCACATTTTTTCTTGTAAGGGTTTTGGTCATAATAATGAAAAGCCAACTAAAACACCAGGACTTGAATACCATTCAAGAAATTTTAGTTATGGTGTGCTTTGAAAGTCCTTATTGCATGATGAGCTCAAACTCATGCAATACCATTGCAACAATAACAGAAAAAGCTTTATTGTGAATTTTCATGTTTTTTTTGTTGTTATGTAAGGAAGAGAATCAGAGTTGAAAAGGATGTTTCAAATAATGTCTAATTCCCTTATTTGTCTCAATGTGGACCTTACATAGAGTTGATAAATGAGTTGCCTATGAAATACAAAAAACTTGAAGAAAATCCAGGACTGAAATCTATGCATCTTATTCATATCTCAACCATCATTACATCCCAATCAAAAGTTTTAAATGCTCTGAGATTCATTAAAATGGAACTAAATATACAATTATTATTTGTAGAGTTTTCAGGTTACTATTTGTCGAGAACACCTTGGGATCACGTTTTCAAAGGCATCTTCATTTTTTTCTAATTGACATTATTTTTTTTGTTTTTGAAAAAAGCAGCATTCAATCAAAATGTTTAACTTACATACATTCTTATCCCAATGTATATAAAGAGAAAGTACACACAGAAGAAAATTATTCCATTTTATGAAGTTCCGCTGTCCTCTTTTCTTCTCAGATTAATGCTATTTGACATGAACATTGCAATTCACTGCATCATGCCGAAAATGTAAAAGGACAGCTTTTCTGAAAAGAAACCTCAAGTTTTAGAAACATAACTGAAATGAAAAACATTATGTATATGGGTCTTCTGGTCAGGGACATGGAATTTTTTTTTTTAATTTGGCAGTATTCATCCAGAGGCCAAAAAGTATACAGTAAAGGACTTTGCTATTCTTACAACTGTGGTTCTTTCTTTTGTTCTTCCCTACTTTATTATCTCTTCTCTAATTTCTACTCATCTTTTTCCAAACTACTCATTATGCCACTCCATCACATGTTAGCACTCAAGGGAAAAATAAATAACTAATCACTTGGACCCTTCTTGCCATTCTTTCCATCTCCCACCCTCCTTGATGTCAACTAAATCACAAGAATGTGGCCCTGATGGTAGGACATTAAGGTTGATTTGTACCTGGGCAAACAATACACAAAGAGTTCCAATGAAAAAATCAATTGTCAATTTAGAGAATGCCATAATAATCTATCCTTAGTCCAGTTCTGTTTCATAGAGATGACCTCACAACCTAATGAACACAATGAGGCCAGGTATTTCATATTCAGTATTCCCAGTATTTGGCAAAAACTTAGTAGTCAGTGTGTTTATTTAATAATCAATGATCAAGATGAGCATATTTTATAGTGTGCTGATCAAATCTATAGGATCAGGAATCAAATAAAATAATCTCAACATAATATTGATGGCCTGGGCAATGAACCAAATCTAATGAGAACTTGGCTACAGATATATCCCAATTGCTCAAATATAACAGAGTGGAAGTATGATTTAAGAGCAGACTGTGTTTAATATAGAATTGAAAAAAATAAAGCCAGCTCAAAATATTATAAGAACATAATATGGCTGCCAATTAAGATAATGCAATCTTAGGCTACACTAAAAGAAGAATGGGGTTCTTAGTTAGAGAGCTGAACTCCTAGTCTAGTTTTCAGTAGAACACCCATATTGGCTAAAATAAGATTTATTAATGATCCAATTATTCAACTTCAGTTTGCTAGGATGGAACCTCCTTTGGAGAATTGTGGCATTCATTCAGGGATCCTAAAGATGAACTTATAATTATATTGAAATGAAAACATAGGAACTTCAGACAAAGCAGCCAAAACATTCCTAAGTAAATGCAAGAGGAAAAGATATTCATTAGAAAATCAAATAATCCCATCATTTATAATATGCATTACACTTGGGATCTACCATTTAAAAATATAAAATTGCATAATAAATACACATTTATATATTGGATTTAAATTATCTAACATCCCAAAAGTACATTAAAAGGGAATACAACATTTTATGAATCCAAAACCTTTCAGGAAAGCAATGCAATTTAGACCAAGTACCACATAACCTTAGTCTACATTGACAAGGTTACAGTTGGAACATTGTTCTCAGTTCTGAATGCTCACTGATAAAATTCAACATTAGTGACAGAGGAGAAACAAGGATTACTGGAAGACTTGAACTCATATGATTTTAGGAAGAGGTGAGGAACTTCATGTATGGAAGAAGATTGATGTTGAATATGTTATCTGAGTTTAAATATTTATAAGTAAGCATTATATTTGTTCTGTTGCCTGCAGGGACCCAACATGAAATTAAAAAACTAATGTTTCAAAAATACAAGATTTGGCCAATGATAGCTTTAAGAATTTTAATGGCTATCTTGGAATTACATTGTTTTTTCAAGTCCTATCTCCTTTTTGCTTTAATTAAAAATCATTTTAGTTCATACATAAAATATGAAAATTACACATATTTAAAGTATATCATGTAAGTTTTGATATATGTATAACATTCAAATCAGAATAAGCATATTCATCTCCACAAATATTTATCATTTTTATGGTAAAAATATTAAAAATCCTCTTTTTAGCTTTTTGTAATGTACAGTACATTATTGTTATATATAGTAACCTTACTGTGCAACACACTAGAACTTATTTCTCCTATCTAACTAGACCTTGGTATTTGTTGACTAACCTTTCCAAAGCCCTCCCTCACACCCTTTAATCTCTCCAGGATCTGGTACCCACCATTCTACTCTCAATTTCTATGAGATTAATATTTTTTTTATATTTCACATTTGAAATCATGCAGTACTGTCTTTATTCTTTCAGCACTGTCTGGTTTCTTTCACTTAACATAAGGATCAGCAGTTGCATCCAAGTTGTCACTAATGATAGGATTTCATTGTTTTTGTGGCTGAATTGCCTCCCATTGTATAAATGTAGCACATTTTCTTTATCAATTGATGAATTGACAGACACTTATTTTTTCCATTTCTTGGCTATTATTAGTAGTGCTACAGTAGAAATGGGAGTGCACATATCTTTTTGAGATACTGATTTCATTTCCTTTATATCTATGCCTAGTAATAACATTGCCAGATTATATGGTAGTTCTATTTTTAATTTTTTGAGGAACTTCTACATTATTTTCCATAGTGACTGTACTAATGCATATTTCCACCATAGAGGGGTTCCCTTTTCTCTACATCCTTAACAGCACTTGTAAGCTTTTGTCTTTTGGATGATAACCATTGTAACTGGAATGAAGTGATATCTCATTTTGGTTTGAATTTGCATTTCCCTGATAATTTCTGATGTTAAACATTTTCTCAAATTCCTGTTGCCCATTTTTATGTCTCTTTTAGTTTTTAGGTTTTTTAGAAAAATATCTGTTTAGGTTTATTATCCATTTTTTAATTTGATTCTTTTTACTATTGAGGTTTTTATTCAGTTTCTTATATATTATTTATATCTTTGATGTTAATATTCATGTCACTAAGGTTATATGCAAAGAAATTGTACAACCACCATTTAAGAATATTCTATTGAAGGTTGAGACTTCATATCTCTATCTTGGAGGGTTTCATATTAATATTTTTTCCTTTGAAAATTCTCTCCACCCTTAATGTCATCTAGGACTATGTTTCTTTCTTCATTCTTTTTAAAAATAAAGAATTATGAACTGAAAATTTTTTCTTAATTTTGAGATTAGGTTTCTGAAATTTACAGTCATCCAAAAGACAAGAGACTGATAGCAAGAAACTGAAGCACTTATCATCAAACCAATAATACAAAGTCCTGTGTCTACTGGTGTCAAATTTTCACAGGTTTAATTACTTGGTGTCTTAATCCAAAATGCTATTGAAATAATAAATTAGAAATGTGACAAAAATAGGAGTACCTTATAGTCATATTGGCCTTGGTGGGACCTGATATTTGATAATTCTGAAAGACAGAATAGCCATATGTAACAGTTTGACAAATAAAAGTATGACTTTTTAACCATTTGAGCAAATAACCCTACAGCTTAAGTAATTTCTGATTGTGTTTCCCTTTTTTAATACCAAATAACCATAATTTACAAAACTCAAGAGCTAACAAAAATAATAAAACCCTTGAGGTATCTAATAGATATTTTCTTTAAGGAATTAGAGGAATATTTTATTCATGTTAGAAAACAAAACTTCTTAAACATTTTCTGAATTTTTTAAATTAGGACATTATAGAAAAAGTCTCATCAGTTATATTGAAAATCACTATGCAGGTTCCCCTATCAAGAAATATATCAGATAATATTTTCTATATTTGATCCTGTACTTTGCTCTTCAACATTGTTTCGTTTGGATTTATAAGATTATGAATATTTTCTCTAATTTGCATATACAAATTAGAGAAATAAGGTGGGGGGCACACGGGAAGAATAGTGTTACCTTAGATTAGGTAGAGGGAAGTGATGGGAGGGAAAGGGAGGGGATGTGGGGATAGGAAAAAATAGTAGAATTGAACAGATATTATAACTGTATGTATATATATGTCTGCATGACCAATATGATTCTGCAACATGTACACTCAGAAAAATGAGAAATTATATCCCATATATTGATGATATATCAAAGTGCATAAATATATTGTACTGTCATATATAACTAATTAAAAAAATAAAATTAGGAATATTTTATGATTCTCTGAAATTGACTTACTTCCTATCTTAATTAATATAATGAGGTAGAGATTGGGAAGATAGAAATATCTTCTTACTCCAAAGATTCATCAAAATATCTCAGGAGATGACATGAAGACTATGTCCCGAGGGAATAAAATGTTTATTCTTCAGCTGAAGTATTTAAGAGGTATATATTTATCCCCTTAATTAGTATATTAAATGCTCACAGTTTTAAAACTACTGTTGCCTTTCCAATATTTAATCATTTAATTAGTGGCAGATTTCACTATATTTGAGTATTTCTTAATTTTACTAACAATTCTCACCCAGAAAAATACCTTATAAAGCAAATTCTGCAGAAGAAATCCTCTTTTTGTCCATCGACCTTCCTAATAATGTAAGGAATGTGTCCCTGAATTTTTATTTCATTTTATTTTATTTATTTTTTATTATTTTTTCTGCTGTTCCTGCCTAAAGGTGATTATAGCACAAGAGGGGTACAGTTACTTCACTAACTCAGAACATCTGCCACCTGCCTGAAGCCATGGCTCAATTCAGGCATGGGATGCAGGAAGCCCTGCTCTTTCCACCTTGCTTTAGTTTCACATGTTTGCCTCGTGCTGGCATCCTCTCATACCCCACTGCCACAGCCTAGATTTGATGGTACATCCAAGATCAGGCCGTGGGAGATATGAGTAGCAGCTGGTTACATCCTGCTGTTTTTGTGGCAAGGTACAGACAAGCGGAGAACTCATTTTGTGTATATGCTTTTTGGAAACTGTTTTTATGTTGGCAAATTTCTGTTCAGGTGAGGATTCTGGAAACATACATTGAATTTATTCCCTACTTTTCTATAAGGGTAAGTTTCTGGTTGGTGGAATCTCTATGTAATGGGGTACACCTGCACTGTTGAATCAATAAGCTGAGAAGCTGATAGTAAAATTAACAGTTGGCATTTAGTGTTAGGGCACATTACTGAATTTACAATTTCACTCAATAAATCTACAGACTTTTTTACATTTCTCTCTGTGTGTACATTATATACCCAGCTAAAAATTTATCATATTTCTTGATTGCTTCACTTCATGACTCAGTGTTTAGACAGCACTGAATCAGCATTCAAAGAAGACACTGTTATTGCCAGCTTTGTCTTGTAGTTAAAATGTACAATTGAAGTCCTGACTACTTTGTACTCACTAATTATCCTATGCTACTGTTTTTAAAGGATATGTACATTAATTAGCTCCAGTGTCCTAAACTAATTTTAAATTAGGTAATTACATTGTGGATCCTATAGTTTCTGCTGGGAAATACTTTCTTCACTTCCTGTCTCTTTATACTGATGGCCAGCTGTTAAAAAGCTTCCAAGTTTTCCCCAGAGAAGGTTGTACATCAGAAGAAATTCCCTTATAGGATGTTTTTAGAACGTTCAAGATGAAAGGAGCTATCCAAATGGTATCGTTATTGCTTATTATTATTATTGGTGACAACTTTCTTCACAGCATCATTGCATTAGTAATTTAGTGGCAAATAACTGTGTTGTAAGTTGCATCTCAGAGATTTTTATTAGAATAATTTTTGCCTAAAAATAAATTGCATTATTCTAGTACTTTCCAAGTTATTTCCAAATGCATACATATTAGGAGAAAAGAATTTTAAATGTGTACTGATTTGAGATTTTATCAGGGGAAGAAGAGAATTCCATTTTGAGGAACATTAGAAATATTAAAAATTTTGAGTAGCCTAATGGATGGAATATTCAGTAGTGATGAAAGGAAAAGGTAATATGAAAATTCACCTTGTGATCTCCTCACATTCAACTCACTCATGAAAATAAACTCTTTCAGCAGATGTCTGCTGTTAAATACTCTAAGTTGATTCCGTCTCACCAGAAGTCCATATGTAAAAAGTCGCATTTAATTAAAGACCAAAATTTTTAAACCACTCATGGTAATTGATCTTTAATAACTCAACATTTTTTTTCGTACCAGAAATTGAACCCAAGAGTGTGTAACCACTGAGCCATATCCCCATCACTTTTTTAAAATTTTATTTTGAGACAGGGTATCACTGAGTTGTTTAGGACTGTGCTAAGTTGCTGAGGCTGGCTTTGAACTCATGCTCCTCTTGCCTCAGCCTCCTTAGCTGCTGGGATTATAGGCATGCACCAGTACACCTGGCTATAACTCAACTTTTAATGGTCACATACAAATTGCAGAATAAAGATTTTATACAATATTATTCATTATATACAGATCAAGTATCTGTTATCTGAAATACTTGGGACTAGTAGTATTTGAGATTTCAGATATATGGGGATTTCAGAATATTTGCATATACATTATGAGGTATGTATTTAGACTTGGGTCCCTTCCCCAAAGCTAAATATAAAATTCATTTGTTTCAAATATACTTTATACACATAACTTGATGATAACTAACTACAATATTTTTAGTACACCTTCACTTTGACAGCAACCCATCAAAAGGGTTAGGTAAAGAATTTTTCACATGTGACATCATTTGATGAACAAAATGCTTCAAAATTTGTAGCATTTCAGATTTTGGAGTTTTAGATTTAAATTTAGGGATACTCATGCTGTATAGAGAATCTGAGTCAGTAAATATAAGATTTGTGATTCACTTCATATATAGAAATTGTGCTTGATAGTTGTTGAGGTTGAGACAATTTCTAGTTAAGCAAGATGCACCTTAATGAAATCCATGTTCATTCTTTTTTCATTGCATTATCACATAAGTATGTAAGATCCTAAGGGAGGGGAGACATTTGAATGGTGGTTAAGTCTAATCATCTGTCCTCTAAATGTAGTAGTGTGAGAGAGAAATGTGGAATGTGTTCCCCTCTGTGACTCATTCTTTTAAGATTAACACTATAATCACAAATATCCTTGGCTTCTCTTAATCACCCTTAGAAGACTTAAAGCTCATTTTAAAAGTATGCCTTGAATGAGATTAGCACATTCATTCTGCTTTAGAAAAGAGACAATTGCCTTATCCTCCTTCATAGCTATTGCTCCTAGTATGCAAGTGTACAACAAAAACTCACTTTTAAAATTTTGAAGAACTAAAAACTTAAAATTTAGCTTTTAATTTTTCAGTCTTAATCATTTAATGGACTATAACAATTTATACTATTAACTTTATAATGGTATTTCCTTTAACTTGTCTGTTATGTCAGAGGTACCACTTATCATTCTGGGATTTTGTGAATGTATCTGTGCCACCCAAATTATTTATTTCTTCAAGAACCATTTGTCCAGCTTCCCCTGTAAACAAGGAACCATAGAGGATACAAACTTGAAACAGGTCCCTAAAAGAAGAGTTTCCATTCTAGGGATTCTAGTGAAGGTAATCTTAAGAATATGAATATATATATCTCAAAGGAAAGATCATGCTGCTTGGGAGATGAATAAAATAGGAAAGCACCCAGCCTATAATTCTAATATGGAATTTTGTTTTTAATTTAGGTAATGTTCATTTAAAATCTTGTGTTGATAGTATGGATTGATTTTTCATTTTTATTCTCTTTGTGAATCTATGTCTTGTTACTTATTATCCTTTTTAGGTAATTATTGTACTGCTAAGAGACTGCTTAACTCGATGGTTATTGCATTATGTGATACCAAGTACTGATGTGTTAAGTGCCCTTAGGAAAGTTTTCCATAAAGTGCCCTAAAGTTTTCCATAAAGCTTTACACCATTCACATCACTTATAAAATCATTTGTAATTCCAAAATAAAAGATCTTTATGTATGTACTATACAAAGTTACTAGTCAAGCCAATGAATTACTAATCAAACTTGTTCTTCAGAACAGACCTATTTTTCAGATCACCTTAATTTTCTTTTAAAATAAGTTGTGGAGGAACAGGTCAAGCATGTACAAGTCACTGGTCAACCTTCTATTTCTCAGCTAATGGAAAATGTCTCCTGTGTTTCCATTTATTATAAATTATTATGATAAGAAAAGGGCAAGTACCAACAATCATTAGTCAATCCAATAAAAGAAATCAAACCTCACTGGAATTGAATGACAAAATACTGTAGTCCATTTCTTTCCTGAAATCCATTAACCTCTCTTTCATATGAAATGTCTCAGAATTTATTTTTATCTGAATGCACATTTCTTTTATCATAATTTATGGCAGCACATACTGTATTAACTGTACTCTGCACACATGGAGAAGTTAGGTGGCTTAGAAATTAAACAGCTATTCTTGTCTTGTGATGATATAATATCTCTCAGAAAACAAAGAAGCCATTGAAGACAATAATCTGAGATTCTAGAAGACTGTGGTTTAGAATAAAGTATATATAATTTGGGTTTAATTTTTAAAAAAAGAAAAATATCTTATTTCAAAGATATTTGAAAGAGAATTACCAGACCTCACATGATAAACCTTTTTTTTCTTTTTATTGGTTGTTCACAACATTACAAAGCTCTTGACATATCATATTTCATACATTAGATTGAAGTGGGTTAAAGTGACTATCTTTTCCCTACCGTTCCCCAATTTTGTGCATATTGAGCTAATTAGTCATTCATTACTGTAACGTAAAAATACTTGATTGATTATGGGAAAATGTGCTCCCTAGAGGTGCCTACTTGTTCATTCCACAATAACACAAGTAAAAATATATTTTCCACTTCAGGCTCTGGGACAGAATTCTCAAAACCCTAGCAAATGCTTGTAACATAACTATTCTGAAACTATTCTTATTTATGCTTTTCTATGCTAAGTTGGACATCTTAAGGGAAAAATATTTGTGGAATACCACAACAGTCATTCACTCTGAGAACACATTCAGAGCCTGGTGTGCTGGCAAAACTCCTGTAATCCCAATGGTTCAGGAGGCTAAAGCAGGAGGATCCCAGGTTGAAAGCCAGCCTCAGCAACTTACAAAGGTCACAAGAAACTTAGAAAGACCCTGTCTTAAATTTTTTTAAAAAAATAAAAATAAAAGGGATGCGGATGGGGCTCAGTGGTTGAGTGCACTTGGATTCAATCTCTGGTAACAAAAACAAAAAACAAAACAAACAAACAAAGGAACACATTCAAATGTAGTAGTATAGGTACTCCAAAGGGAAATATTTTTTTAAATAAGGAGGAAAGAAAAAATAACAGCAACCTCACCAGCAATATAACAAAGAAAATACACATTTATTCAAGTTTGCATGATTTTAAAATATAAGGATTTCAGCTAATTAGGTATGTGTTTACTGTGCATAATTTTAAATAATCAAGTAAACAATTTCTCAAATATTTATTCAGCTTATCTTCTTGGTGAAATGACTGCATTGCTTTGCCACAATTTGGACAGAATCAAAATTATAATATAAAATATAAGTTTAAAAAAGTAATCAAACCTCACTAGGACTGAATGACAAAATGCTGTATTCCATTTCTTTCTTAAAATCCACTAACCCCTAACATTAGAGGTCAGTTAGACTACTCATAAGTGAAGATGAAATGTCTGATGGTCAAGTATGAACCAAGAATTATATTAACATCATGTGGCATTTATGGAAGCAAATTATTTGTATCTATAATTTGTATGGAGATGACTGTGCTAGTGTTTACCTTTGAAAATTAAATTCTAACCTCTAGAAAGTCTTTCATTTTATACTTAATAACCATAGTGTATGCACCTCTCTGACATTAAGAAATGGATTTTCACTGAGAAAGGCAAATCTCACAAGATTCCAGAAAAGATACTTTGTTGTAAATGATTATATTCAGAAGAGGTAGGAAATTACCCTTTCAGATTATTTGGGGATAATTTGGATCAATATCATTTTTCCAACCATAAAAACATACTGATGTATGCTTTGTATATAAAAATGCTATAATCTGTAATTTAATAATTTGGAATCTCTCCCACTTCCACTTTTTCCAGAACTACGAATCCCAAGATAGATGATGGAAGTTCCCTTAAAAAACAAACTTGGTCAATGTAGTTCACAAAATGTTAGAAATAGATTTGTAAAATACAGGAAAAATATAGCAATATTTTTTATTGCTTTGGATAAGCACTGTTGTTTTATTGGATGGACAACTAAAACTTCCTCAACTCTCTTCATCTGAACACTCCCATCGGTTCAGATGCAAACACAAAACACACACAAACACACATGAACACACTAGCATCATAATTTCAGTCATGAAAGTGCATCAGAATTACAATTTCTAGTCAAAAAAAAAGTTTCCCAATAGTTCTTGTCATACTTCTCAGGGATGTGTAATTCTTCTGGTATTAACCACCAGTCCTCAACCCCAACTATGTAAATCCTGTGATAAGAATACAACAGAGATTCCTTAATTTTGAACCCCAAGTGGAATAAATACTACAAAAAGCCAAGAGATAGATTGGAATGCTGGCTTTATTTGCATACATTAACAAAAGTAATACTACAGTATACATTTGGTTGCAAGTGACAAGAATCAACTAAACTAAATTAAATTAAACATGAGAACACACTTAGCTCACATAACTTACAAGAATAGTGGAAAACAAAAAAAATGAATGGAAGAACCACAGAAGATAATATTTAAGGGTCTAGGGTTAATTTCCAAGCTCATCAAATTATACTATATAATATATTTACATAACATTGTCCAATACACAAACAGTGCCATTGTCTTATAGCTGTTTGAAAAATGTAAAGTGTCAATTGTTGATTCTTAGAGTGAGTTCAAGCTAAACCTTTGGGAGGGAAGCGAAAGAAAGATAAACAGAAAAAAGTAAAGGAAGAAAGGTAAAGGAAGGCAGGGGAAGGGAAGAGGAGAAAGACAGATAGATTGGAAAAGAATACAGATTTCTCAGAGAGCCAGGAAAATAATGATATGACCCATAAAATTTGAATTAATTAAAGCACTTAAAACAATAGCTATCATTTAGTATTTAATAAACATTTGATCTTATGTTGCACATTTGATAATGCATTTCATTCAATCCTTGTAGCAGAAATAAAGTCCCATTTAGAGCTGCAGAAAGAAGTGTAACTTCTGCAAGATCACACAGGTTGTAAATGATTCATCTGTGATTTAAAGTGAGGCAGGTTTACTCTACAATCCATTCTGTGATATTACTTGTGAAAACAATGCATATGACAAAAATTAAAAGTATACTATTTTTTAAAGTAAACTTATTTACCCACACAAGTAGGTTTATAATAAAATCATTGATATTTTAACATAAAAATGTTTCACCTCAAGTATTCATGTGGAAGTTTAATGAATAATGAAGTACACCAAAAGTCAGTACAGATAACACTTTCAACTTGTTTAGCTGTGAACTCACCAGAAGAAATACATTTTATATCATGATCCGCTCATGCATTTTTTTATTTATACAACTGAAACCAAAATTTTATGAAAAACCATTTACCTTATCAAATGTGATGCACTGCAGTGTTTTATATTCTATTTCCTTTAAAAAATAATGTCTGCTATGACTTATTAAGTTGACTTTTTAACTCAAAAACATGGTGCAATCTCCAGTCTGGAAAACACTTACTTTGATGATTTAATTAACTATGCCTACTTCCTTTTGGTTCCTGAGTATGGCTGAATACTTCAATCACTAACTTCAACTGAAAGAAAAAGCAAAACAACCTAAGGCTTACATTCTAGAAGGTTGTATCCAAGACCCTCTTATCTAAGGTAGGAGGGCATAGTGTGTCCTCAAGTAATTTTTCCCCCCATAGAAGAAACCCCACAGGGCTTTCTTCTATTTGTCTGGAAGGTCTGAGGCCTTTTAATATTTATACTTTCATCAATACAGTATCTTAATGAAGTTCCTAACTTCTATCATTGTGAAAGTAGAAGTTACAAAATGGAGGAGGGAGGCAAATATACAACAAAAATTGACAAAAATATATCAACACACTACCCTATGGCAGTAAATGCAGAGGTACCTATACACAGGCTTAGGCCATTAATATCAACAGTGGATTATTATAACTATTAAATTAGTATGGCTATATTGGAGAAATCATAGATATAAGCATGGGTTAATATGCTTAGACTACATATGCTTTAAATTTTTAACAGACTTACAATACATTATCTCTTTTAAGATTTTCATAAGGTAGGACAAAAACTAGTTGATATTAAAAGTGTAAAAGTTGATGAACAAAGATTAAATTGCTCTTGATAGAACCTGGCAAATTTTTTAATTTGTGTTTTTTTTTTACATATACATGACAGTAGAGTGTATTTTGACATATTATACACACATAGAATATGACTTATTCTAACTATGATCCTATTCTTTTGGTTGTACATGATGTGGAGTTTCACTGGTCATGTATTCATATATGGACATAAGAAATTTATATCCACTTCATTCTACTGTTTTTTCTATTGCCGTCCTCTTCCCTTACCTTCATTCCCCTTTAGCTATCCCCTTATTATGTGTTAGCATCCACATATCAGAGAAAACATTTGGCCTTTATATTTTTAGGATTGGCATACTTCACTTAACATTACAGTCTCCAATTTCATCCATTTACTGGCAAATGCCATAATTTCATTCTTCTTTATGACTGACTTTCCATTGTGTATATATACCACATTTTTTATCCATTCATATATTAAAGTGCACCTAGGTTTTTTCTATAGCTTATCTATTATGAATTGAGCTGCTATAAACATTGATGTGGCTGCACTACTGTGATATGCTGATTTTAAGTCCTTAGGGTATAGACCAAGGAGTGGGATAACTGGGTCAAATGGTAGTTCCGTTCCAAGTTTTCTGAAGATCTCTATATTGCTTTCCAGAGGAATCTACCTATTGCTTTCCAGAGTAGTTGCACCAATTTGCAGTCTCACCAGCAATGCATGATTGAAACTTTTTCCCCATATCCTCACCAACATTTATTGTTACTTTTATTCTTGATAATTGTCATTCTGACAGGAGTGACATGGAATCTAAGCAAGTTTAAATTTGCATTTCTTTAATTACTATAAATGATGAACATTTTTCAAATATTGTTCATTATTCTTATTTCTTCTTCTATGAAGTGTCTGTTCAAGTGCTTTGCTTATTTATTGATTGGATTATTTGTTCTTTTGGTGTTAAGTTTTATGAGTTCTTTGTGTATCCTGAGATTAATGCTCCATTTGAGGTATAGCTAGCAAAGATGTTCTCCCATTCTATAGGCTCTCCCTTCATGTTATTTATTATTTCCTTTGCTGTGAAGAAGCATTTTAGTTTGATACCATCCTGCTTATGTATTCTTGATTTCCCTTCTTGTGCTTTGGAAGTCTTGTTAAGGAAGTGTGTTCCTCAACTGACATGATGGAGAGTTGGGCCTGCTTTTCTTCTAGTAGGCACAGGTTCTCTGTTCTAATGCCTACGTCTGGATACACTTTGAATTGTTTTATGTAAAGTGAGAGATAGGGGTCCGATTTCATTCTACTTGTGGATTTTCAGCTTTTCCATCACCATCTGTTGAAGAGGCTATATTTTCTTCAATGTATGTTTATGGCACCTTTGTCTAGAATGAGATAACTGTATTTATGTGGATTTCTCTCTGAGGCTTCTATTCTGTTCCATTTGTCTGTTTTGGTACCCATACCATGTATTGTGATGTCTCCGGCTTCACTTTTCTTGCTAATAATTGCTTTAGCTCTTCTAGGATTAGGAAGAACATAGATGCAAAAATCCTTCATAAAATACTGGAAAATTGCATACAAAAACATATTAAAAAGACATTGCACCACAATCCAGAGGTGTTCATCCCAGGGATGTAAGTTTGGAAATCAATAAACATAATTCATCCCATCAAAAGACTTAAAGACAAGAATCACATGATTATCTCAATAGCTGCAGAAAAAGTATTAGACAAAAAGCAGCATCCATTCATGTTCAAAACAGTAGAAAATCTAGGGATATTAAGGACACACCTCAACATTGTAAAAGCTATATGTGTTAAACCCAAGGCCAACATCATTCTAAATCGACAAAAATTGAAAGTATTTCATCTAAAAACTGGAACAAAAAAAGGATGCCCTCTTTAACCACTTCTACTCAAGATAGTATAAGATAGTATTTGAAACCCTAGAGCCATTAGGAAAACAAATTTATATATATATATATATATATATATATATATATATATATATATATATATATATATATATATATATATATATAGAGAGAGAGAGAGAGAGAGAGAGAGAGAGAGAGAGGAGAGAGAGAGAGAGAGACATTAGGAAAACTATCCCATTCTCAATAACCTAAAAATAAATAAAATACTTTGGAATCAATCTAACAAAAGAGGTGAAAGACTTCTACAGTAAAAACTACAGATCACTAAAGAAGAAGACCTTAGAAGATGGAAAGATCTGCCATGTTCTTGGATAGGCAGAATTAAGATTGTTAAAATAGCCATACTAGCAAAATCGCTATACAAATTTAAAGTAATTCCTATTATAATTACAATGACATTCTTCATAGAAATAGAAAAAGCAGTCATGAAATTCATTTGGAAAAATAAGAGGCCCAAAATAACAAGGGATATTTGGGGCTGGGAAATTATGAAAGAGGAAGTCTTATTTTGAACTTTATCCAAGTACCTTAAGTGAACTTCTCCATTTCTGCCATTAAAACCTTCTCTTTCATTCAACCTTCTTGAATTAATCACATAGTATACTATGGCATGAGTATTCCTATTGTAATGCACTCTTATTCCCTAACAAATATAATTGTTCTTTGAACAATCTCGCTTTGATTACTATTTATAGATTGATAATTTTTTTAAATTAGATCTTCTAAATAGTGCATGGTGCATAATAAATATAATCAAGATAAGTTTCAGAATTCTTTCCAAACTGAATCAGGCCTCTTCAGCATATTTTGGTGTTTTTTAAAATATTAAATATAAACCACAGCTATTATCATGGTATAAACTGAAGTTAGTGGAGAAATTTCTAGTTGGTGGTTTATCCAATGAAAATACTTCTCCCATTCTCCTTAGTACACATCTTTTCCTCCTCCCATCCTTCTTTATTCTAACCATTGGCATTCATTCAATTGTTCTTCATTTGCATAATTTGGTAGAATTATAATAAATAGGATTATAAGTATGTAACCATTTGGCAGTATTTTTTCCCACACTTGCCACAATACTTTGGAGATTGTCACGTGTACACATTTATATTTGTATATGAGTATGGGTAGCATTCCATGGTATGGATTTCCAGTTTGTTTAGTCCTTCATAAATTGAGGAAGATCAAGCCTGCTTCCAATTTTTGGTTATGATGAATAAAGCTACTACAAACATTAGTGCATAGTTTTCTTTCCTTTGTTACTGTAGGATAAATGTTCACAGTTAGTTTAAAATAATATGACTGATGGTAAATTATCAATATTTTTTTTCATCCTATGAAATTTATAAGGCTTTTCCAAATCATCATTTTATTCAAATTTTTAAAATATAGCTAAAACATTCATAAAAATACTGATTTAAAAGAATGTACTACACATTTCTTTTCTTCTGAACTATGTAAAGTAATAATGCTTTATTGGATTTTTGTATCTAATAATATTTAATAATGACTTACAGGGACTAAAATAGTCATATACTTATCCCCTAAATATAATTAAGAGAACATCAAAGGGTGGAAGACAATTTACTTTATTGCATTGAAAGATTACTTTCAATTACAAACAGTCTCTGACTTACAGTTTTTCAACTTCATGATGATGCAAAATTGATATGCATTCAGTAAAATTTTGATTATTTCCTGAGCTTGCCATATGCAATAGGGTATGATATTCTTACAAGCTGATAGGCAGCAACAAGGAGCCTCAACTCCTAGTCAATCATGTGATCACAGGAATAAACAACTGATACTCTACAGTTACTATATTCAACAAATTTCATGAAATATTCACACTAAATTATAAGACAGGTTTTGCATTAGATGACTTTGCCCAATAATAGGCTAATGTAAGTTTTCTGAGCATGTTTAACATAGGCTAGACAAAGTTATGATTTTCAGAAGTTTAGGTATATTGAATACATTTTTGTTACTCATTATAGCATCAACTCATGATGGGTTTATTGGGATATTAATTGGGATCATAAGTAGATGAACATCTGTATAGTTTAGTAAGGAAATGAACTTCAATTTCATAAACAGTAAACTTTTACAATTCTAATACTAACAAATATCATTAGTTTCAGTCCTCCCTTAGAATTGTTTGAAAAAATAAAGGCAGACAAATTGAGGCTTACCTATAAATTTCCTGAAAACTTCATTTGGCCTTGAACTTTTATACCACATCCACTTCTTGTAGCAAAGTGTACACATGAGCAAATAAAGATTCATTAGCCTCTTAGCTATACAAACCTGATAAAAGTCCCCAAAGAATCCCATATAAGACAAGATAATATTTATGTAAAACATTTATACAACAGATGTATACTCTCATTTTCTATGCCAGGAAACCTTGTACTATTGACTGAGGTTCCAGATAAAGAGGAATAAAATCACTTTATACATGCATCATCTATTGCTCCTATAAGAGAATTACCAACTCATTTAATGTAGATGATCTAGTTTTATTTGTTAGGGAATAAGGACTCATTATTTTTACTCATGGGATGTGGTACCTTCTGGTGTTGCAGCTGACACAGCTGACAGATTATGTCAGCACCTGCCAATAATAGTTAGTGAATTGGAGAAATATTGGCAATCTTATGAAAATCTGTGATTGCTATAATTTGTCCTAAGACATGTACTCTGAACTTTTGAAATCTATGGCAAGCCAATGTAAAATACATTTAGTAACATGATTGTTGTTATTTTGATTTTCTAAATCTGACTATTCCTATATCCTTAAAGGTTCCTTTATTGGCTCCTGGGAATAGATTTTAAAAAACTATTTTTAGAATAGTCAAACTTACAGAATGGTGGCAAAGATAGTACAGAGACTTTCTGTATATTCTAAACCCAGATTCCTCTATTACTACATATTACATTAGAATAGTATGTTAGTTAAAATTAATGAACTGATATTAAACATTTTTATTAATTGAAATCCAACCTTAACTGAGATTTCCTTAGTTTTAATCTAGAGTCCCTTTCCTGTTCAAGAATCTCATCCAGGATAACACATTCCACTTAGTTGTCATGTCTGCATAACCTATCTTTGTCTGTGATAGTGTCTTGGACTTTCTTTATTTTTGATGACCTTAACAGTTATGAGAAATACTGGTTGGGTATATTTTTTAAAATAATTATGATTATATTGGCATTAGGAAGTACCATAATTCTCATATCGTATCAAGGGCATATATTAGCTATGCAAATGTTAATGCTAACTTGATCTCACTGCTGAACACTATTCCCAAAGTTTATACACTGAAAGTTACCTTTTCTTCTCCACTTGCCCATACTGTACTCTTTCTAAGACAGTACACACAACGCACACTTTAGGAGTGAGTGCTTATGTTCTCTGCTCTTAAGGGTAGACTATCAACATAAATTATTTGAAATTGTTCTGCATGGAAGATTTATCTCCCACGTGTGTTTATTTACTTATTCTATCATTTATTTATATTGATATACAATTATGCTTTTTACTACTTCACTTTATTGCACAAAATCTTTAGCAAAACTTTACTCATTGTAAGTTCTTTCAGTTAGCTCCTATAAACCTTTGATGTACCTCCAGCTTCACTGTGGTCTTCTTTTTTTCTTTTCTTACTTCTTTTCTTTCGTATTTTATTTCTTTTTCTCACTTCTATGTTCTCTGTCTTTCTTTTCTGAACTTCTATGCTTTTTAAGCATTAAAATATACTTCAGTATTATCTTATATATTTCCTGCCCCAGTCCTAGACTCAGCCATTTCCCCAAGAACACCTTGTTCCTTATATTAGGGAATGGTCTTGAAAATGAAAATTTGTGTGCTCATTGATACTGGAGTATTTGTTAGGCTCTAACAAGTAACAGTAAGGAAACACATGTGTGCATATTAATTACAATATAGATATACATATGAAAATATTTGTATATGTATCCACCTGTAGCTATGTAAATTTATTGAAGTCTCCATCATTGAACTCATCATACTGATGCCTCTAACTCAAATTAATCAAATTATTATATTATTTTAGACTTCTTTTTTACTTATCTATAAATTCCCACTTCAACAGTGGGAAAATCCAAACTCCCATCATCCACCATCCAGTGAGTTAAATATTTAATTCCAATATATATGCATTGCAGTATCAGAATTGATAATCCATATATTGGTAGTAAAATTCTTTTTTTTTTTTTTTTTTTTTGTCTAATTTTTTTTTTTTTAGTTTTTTTTTTTTTTATTGGTTGTTCACAACATTACAAAGCTCTTGACATATCATACTTCGAACAATAGTTTCAAGTGAGTTATGAACTCCCATTTTTACCCCAAATACAGATTGCAGAATCACATCGGTTACACATTCACATTTTTACATAATGCCATACTCGTGACTGATGTATTCTGCTACCTTTCCTATCCATAAAATTCTTTATCAACAAGATTTTGTTAGGTATAGTTTTGTTTGTTTTTATTCTTTTAGACTCTACTTATCTCCAGAGTTATTTAGGTCAACAATTTGTTCCTTCATTCCCCTATATGAGTTTTGAAAATACAGTTGTAATACATTTAGATTCTTTTGCTATATTCTGCATTTGAGTCTGGAATATGTACATTAAAGATTACATTTAGTGCTGTAAAGTTCTATTGGTGTTGACAAACAATGTCTTTTAATTAACCTTACAATATTTAGCAAAATAATGTCACTGCCCTAAAATATCCCTTATGCTTCACCTAATTAAATCTCATCCCTCAATCCCTAGTAACCAGGTTTTTTTAACCATCTTTATAATTTTATCCTTTCCAAAATATCTGACTTGCAATCATGACATATGTATAATTTTTAGAATGGTTTCTTTCACTTAAAATGATTTATTTCAATTAAAATTTCATTTAAGATTCACCCATATTTTCATGGCTTGAGAGCTCATTTCTTTTATTGCTGAAAAATATTCCAATATATGGGTGCACCCAAATTTTTGCTCATTTACCTATTGAAAAATTTCTCTGTGGCCTTCAGTTTTGAGTGTTAATGAATAAAGCTACTATAAGAATTTGTATATGTGTGTGTGTGTGTGTGTGTGTGTGTTTTGTGAACATATGTTTTCAAATCAATTTGACAAATGCCTAGGAGTGAGATTGTTAGAACATATGGTAAAATTAGCTTAGTTTCAGGAGAGATTATCAAACCATTTTCCAAAGTGGCTATACAATTTCACATTCCCACCACCAATTAAAAAAAAAAAAACAGTTCCTTTTGCTCTGAGTTCTTGCAATCAGTAAGTAATGTCAGGTTTTGGATATTGACAATTCTAATAAGTGTTTAATGGTATCTTATCTTAATTTACAATTCCTTGTGAAAAATGATGTTGAACATTTTTTCACTTACTTATTTTCATTTGCATATCTTCTTTGACAAAAAGTCTGTTGATTATTGAGTTGTAAGAAATATTTTCATATTTTACATCAAATTCTTTATCATATAGTTGTCATATAAATATTTTCTCACAACAGGGTATTTATATTTTGATTCTTTTAACAGTGCCTTTTACAAAGCAGAAAATTTTAATTTTAATAAAGCCAAATTTTAATATTTTTATGGTTTGTGATATGGGTGTTGAATTTTAAAACACCAAAAAATCCAAGGTCATGTAGATTTTCTCCTATGGTTTTTTCAATAATTTTATATTTAGCATTATGTATTATCCAGTCTGAAATCAATGTTTTTGTATGGGTGCATATCATAATTTGTTTGCAAATTGATTCCCACTTGTTTCAGAACTATACAATTTCTCCTTTTAATTACCTTTGTTTCTTTGTCAAACATCAGTTAGCTATGTGTGTATGCATCTATTTCTGGGCTCTCTATTATGTTCTGTTGATCTATGTAGCAGTTCTTTTGCCAGTGGAATTATGTCTTGCTTACTGTAGTCTCATAGTATATATTAAAATTGCTTAGTGTTCCTATTTTTACTTTGTTCTTCTTCAGTGATGTGTTGGCTATCCTAGTCTTTGTATCTTTTTATACATTTTATGATCAGTTTGTCAATATTCATAAAATAGCTTTCTGGGATTTTGATTAAGATTATAGTGAATCTATAGCCAAATTTGGGAAGAACTGATATCATAACAATACTGGGTCATTCAATTAAAAAACACAGGTTATCTGCCCATTTATTTAGATTTTCAAATTTTTTAGCAGTGTTTCATAGTTTTCTGAATTCAGGGCCTGCATACATTTTGTTAGATTTATAACTAAAGTGTATCATTGTAGGATTTGAAATTATAAATCATAATATTTTTAAATTCCAAGTTCTAATTATTTCTTTACTAATGTAGAAAAGGAATTGACTTTTGTACAGTAAACTTACATCATGTGGCTTTGCTTAATAAGTTCAAATAAATTTATTGTTGTTGTTGTTTCTTCAAGATTTTCTATAGACACTCATATGATCCAATGGCATTTTTTTCTTTTTAAATGTGTTGTTATATTTTATGAACCAAGCTCTAGTTAATCTTGCTGAATGCCCTATTAAAGTTTGAGAAACTGTATGTTTTGTTGCTGGATGGAGTATTTTATAAATGTAAAATAGAAATTTGAGAGGTAAACAGATCTTGGCTTTGATTCTCTGGATTCAACTATCTCAATAAATGTTGGAATTGTGATTTTTCCCTGTGACTCAGCTCAACAATGTGTCCAATAAAGTCTTTGTTCAGCTTTCTTTGTTGTAAGGATAAGAGTGATGACTCCCAAGTTATGTACATGTTGGAACTGAAACTGGAAGTCTTCCTTGGGAAAGATTTTGCAAATAAACTTTTCATAAATATCAATTGCAAAACATCTTCAAACACATCTAAAATCAGGTCCAAACCCAAATGGAATATCTTATCCTCTGAGAAGTTATGTTATTCCTATTTCAAAACATAAAATATCAAAAGATAAAATATAGGATATGTTTCCATCATGAGGATGAATTCTACTATTTTAGCATTATAGAACTGGTGAGGAAAATTATCTATTTTGTACAATCTCACTGTACTTGGACACAATGCCAATCATAGATAAATAATGTCCTTACTTTCCAAACAGAATAATATTGAAACTTTACATTTATTTTTGAAGTTATATATCCACATTCAATTTAATAGAATGAATTACATCAGGGAATACTGATACACAGTCTTAGGCATATATTTTAATCATTAAGGTAAGTTTTTCTCTCATTAACCTCCCTTGCTAAACAAGCTGTATATGGTTTTCATAGCAACCACAAGAGGATAGTTTTTAATTCATAAACTGTCATAGAGAATAAAATTAATTTAAATTTCATTTCACCAAACATTGTTGTTTATTGTTAAACCCAGAAAAAGTCAATACATTAGTGAAAGTAAAGCTCAGCAGTATTTACTGAATAAAAAATAAAATAAAATAAAATCACCAGGAAATGCTCAATGGAGCATTTGTTTCCTTTCTTTTGACAATTGATTAACTATGAGGATATATGTACGTGGATACCCCTCCCTTGATAAAAGATCTTGGTTGAAATAATCAATAGTTAATTTTTCTGTTTTCTGTTATTCAAAATCTGGATTGCTTATGCATAGCAAGTTTGTTCTATATTGTTTGACATAAATCAAAAACTATTTTTGCCATTGTTTCTTTCATTGAGTTTATGACTTAGGCTGAGTTATTTAACCTTATGTATTTTGTTGCAGCATTAAAATAGAATGGTATATGAATTTGAAGGAAATAATAAACTTCCATTTATACCAGTCTTCTCATTTTACAGTTGTAGAAACTGAATTTCAGGGGCTGGGGATGTGGCTCAAGCAGTAGCGCGCTCACCTGGCATGCATGCGGCCCGGGTTCGATCCTCAGCACCATATACAAAGATGTTGTGTCCACCGAAAACTAAAATATTAAAATTCATTCTCTCTCTCTCTCTCTCTCTCTCTCTCTCTCTCTCTCTCTCTCTCTCTCTCTCTCTCTCTCTCTCAAAAAAAGAAACTGAAGTTCAAATATATTAGATGATTATTTTTATAAAGAGGAACTATTAATCAGTTATGTATTCAGCAAAACTGATGAAAACTACAATAGAAACTGGAATACTTAAAGTCTCTGGAAATAATCCTAGGGTGAACAGAAAATTAAGCAATACCTATTTGAACCAAGACCACTATAATAGTCCCCCTTCCCTTATCTGCAAGGTGTATGTTCAGAGATCCCCAATGGATACCTGAATATGCACATAGAACTGAATACACACACACACACACACACACACACACAGATGTTTTCCTATATGCCCTGAAGTGTTGTCACATAGTGGCAAGTTTAATAAATCTATCCGTTCATGTTTTATACTCTGATTTGCCTTTTTTGCATTCTACTCTTGTGCTTTGGGGACATTGTTAAATAAAACAATGGTTACTTGTACACATGTTCTCTGATACCATGAAACAGTTGATCTATAAACAAAAATGGCCACTCAGTAACTAATAGGCAGTTAGTGTATAGCATATGAATATGCTGGACAAAGGGATTATTTACATCCCAGATGGGATGGAGCAAGATGGCATTGGATATCATCATACTACTCAAAGCTGCACAATTTAAAATATAAATGGTTTATTTGTGAAATTTTCCATTTAATATTTTTAGATTGTTATTGACTATAGATAACTGAAATTGTAGAAAGTGAAACCACAGATAAAGGGTGACTATTATACTTTTCTCTCTCCTGCCGCTCAGTTCAACAAGGCAGAGAATACGCTGAAAGATACTATGTAGCAAATAACACAGAGCTGTTCTCCCACTACTTCCCAACTGTAATTCTTTTGTCCTGGAAAGAGAATTCCAATGTATTTCATCCTGCTCCAGGATACCTGTTGCTGAAGCTAATTTTCAAGCAAGTGCAGTTGAGAGGGAGGCTCCCTTCTTTAAATCAACCTCCACTCATGAAACAGAGGCTTTACCTTGTGCACAGCATACTGAGAATGCTGGATCCCTGTTCATGGAATTGTGGTTTCCTGCCAGTAGAGGCAACTCAGAATTCCTTGGTTTTTTGTCAACTCCAGGATGTGCTCATCCAGTAAATGTGGCTAAAGGCAACTGGGAGGAGATTCAAAGATAAGTTATATGTTACCAGAGTTTGCAGAAAAGATTAAGAAATAATACAGTTGCGAGAAGCTCTGTAGGGATCAGAAAAATAATTGGACATTGACTTCTAACACTATTCAAAAGATCCAGAGTTTGATTGGATTAATTTGTGCAGCAATTTACAACCCAGGGCATGATTGAAAACAATAGAGAAATCAGTCAGGACTGTTGCGAGTTTAACAGATCAGTGTGGTCCTGTATAGAAAGGGGGAACACCCTACAAAAGTCACTGTCATTACAAGATGACTAAGGCTGCACCAAAAGTTGTGCTTCTCTGAGAAATATAAGAGACTGTAAAATGCAGGAGGTGGAGAATGAAGGAGAAAGAGACTTCACTAAAATAACAAAAGCAGTCACTAACCAAACAATAAACAAACAATATCAAGCTCCTAAAGGGGTCATAACCCAGACTTACTACAATACATTATATAGAATGTCCAGAGTACAGCAAAAAGTTATGAGGCATTCAAAGAAAAAATAAAATATTAATTATGTACCATGGAAAAGAAGGAAGTAAAAGAAACTGCCTTAAAACAGAACAGATGTGGGCTGGTGATGTGGTTCAAGCGGTAGCGCGCTTGCCTGGCATGCATGCGGCCCGGGTTCGATCCTCAGCACCACATACAAACAAAGATGTTGTGTCTGCCAAAAACTGAAAAATAAATATTAAAAAAATTCTCTCTCTCTCTATAAAAAAAAAAAACAGACCAGATGTTTGTCAGATGTGTAAGGAAAAAATGTAATTACCATTGGAAATATTATCACACGACTAAAGGAAACCATAACTAAAGAAATATAGGAAGGCATGGTGATGATATTCCCTCAAAGTATATTATCAATAAAGAGATTGGAATCATACGGAAAAACCAAATGGAAGTTATGAAGTTGAAAAAAAACTTGAAATTTTAAAAAATCCTCTAGAGGATGTCAAGTATAGGAGACTTGAATGAGAAGAAGAAATAATCATCAACCATGAAGATCTGGCAATAGATTATATTAGCAAAATATAGAGGAAAAAAAAGGCTGAAGAAAAAGGAAAGAAACATATACACCTTCAAAATAAATTGTGGATAATGTGAGTAATAAGAAGAGAGAGCAGAAAATATTTTGAAACAGTATTTGAAATGTAATAAAAGTACTGAAAAATAATAACATACATATCCAAAATGCTCAACATATACCAAGTATGATAAACACAAGCAGATATATCAAAGTATAAAAATACTGAAAGTCAAAGACAAAAAAGAAAACCTTGAGATCAGTAAGAGAAAATTGACTTGGTACTTACAAAGGAACCTCAATAAGGTTAAAAGCTAACTTCTCTTGTTGAAAATTATTTGACCATGGAATAGTAGTTCATTTCTGGACTCAGTTCTATTCTATGTGTATCATATGTCTTTACACACAAGAATGTAAGTAGCACAATATCTTGCTTTTTTTCAAGATTGTTTTGTTTGAGATCCTTGCTTCCATGTGAATATTAGAATAAGATTATCAATTTCTAAAAGTGAGCTCTGTTGTATCTGTAGTATAGAAACTATCGTTTTTGTGGCAATCTTGTATAATTAGAATCTGAAACAGGTATATTTTACATTTTTTATGTGTTTCCTTTAGTGATTTTTTTTTCAGAGACATACATTTATTTATGGTTTTCTCATGGGCTACAGCATTTTTCACAATTTTCATGTAGGTTTCTTTTTAAAATTTTCCTAAAGTACTGAAATGTTGGCCTTAAGTTTGGCCTTCCTATGTATTTAAGTGCCAAAAAAGTATTGTATATCTAAAGTAGAGAGGGGAGCTATGAAAATTTCTTAGATCCTTTTCTAGAAATTGTGTATTCCTTTCAGTAATTAATCTGTTTGAAATACTATAACAAAATACCACAAAATGGTGGTATATAAATAACAGACATTTATTTCTCAAGGTTCTGGGGAATGGAAAGTTCAAGATCAACATGTCAGCAGATTCAGTGTCTGGTAAGGGCTTATTTCCTGTTTCATAAATGGGTCCTTATCAGTGTGTTATTTTCATTGCGACAGGATCTAGATATTAGTCTAGGGTCTCTTTTAAAAAGGAACCAATCGTATTCATGATGGTCCTACCCCAAAGACATAATCATTTCCTAATGAAACCAGAGTTTTTAGATGAGTTTAGATTCCCTGCTTTGCCAATTTCCTCTGGGCTCTTGTCTAGCAAATTTTGAAGAATAAAATCCAGGGAAAATCAAAGAAGGGAAGAGTAAAGGGAGCAGGATTTATTTAAGTGAAAAGAGAGAATATTTGGGAGGGACTCTGACAGCAGAAAAACCTATTTTGGTGTGCTAGTTTAGGAGTTGTTATATTGTTTTGGGCAGAGCATGGAGCAAAATCTATAAAACAGATATTGAAAAGGTACCCTGGCTACCATTCAGGTTTACTTTCATGCCCTTTGTGTAACCGTCCTCCTTCCTGTAACTTCCAGTAGGGATCACCCCCACCTTCTGTTTTCTACCTATGGGACAAAGGAGTTGTCTGCACAGGTGAGCCCCAGGGTATTTTACATTTGAAATAGGCCTTGGTAGTGCTTATTAATAATATGTCTAGCAGTTAGCCTCCAGGTGTGGATGAATGGGGCCCATTATCCTGATTGCCTGTTGATTTTATTATCTATTGCATTTTATCCTCATTTACTAAGATCACTTTCTAATACCACAACTTTGGAGGTTAGGATTTCAATGTATGAATTTTAGAAGAAGATAATAATTTAGAAAACAGCCACCTGTTTGAATGCATTTCTTCTTTTTGGAATACTGAGCTTTTTGCTTCTCCTTGACTACTCTCTCTATTTTAAGCTTAAATAACATTTTCTTCAAAAGTTTTTCATGGTTTACTAATATTGATTTTCCTTTCCTATATGTACCCAAAACACCATGTACTTACCTCCTCACAGCATGGTCTGCCTCTCCTACCAGACAGTAAGCAACTTGAAGGAACACACTGTGTCTTGTTCACAATATATCATCTAAACCCAGCATAGTACCTATCATTGTCATGGGGGGCCACCTCAGAAAACACTCTAAGTCTGAATTCAAACAAAAAAGAGCTTTATTTACCTGGCCGGGGGTGGTCTCCAACCCATAGAGACTGATGCTCTGTGGTAGAACAGCAATTTCCTGTTCTGGGTCTTGGGAATTTAAGGACAAAAAACACAACTTAGGGGTTTTTCTCAGTATCATGCAAGCAAGGATGTTACAGAAGCTTTAAGAAAAAGCAGTTAGCTTACAACTTAGTTAACTGCATCTTTGGTCCTAGCAAGTGAGTTTCAGATGAGCAGGGATGATGATCTATTTCAAAGTTATGTAGACCCAAATTATATGCAAACCCAGGATGTAGCTCACCATGACTACCAACATGTCCTGAGTTGGGTACATTCTGTGGGATACAAAGTACAGAAAAAGAATTTTTTTAAAAAAAGAAGACAGCTTTCAATTGTGTTTCTCAGAAATGGGGCACACAGTTCCTTCTTCACAGGAGCAGTAACAGATTGGAGTCTAGAACAGCTAAGATGGAGTCCCTACGGCCACACATTTTATTCATATAGCCACAGTGACTCCATTTCCACTATCTGAGTACTAGTAACTTATTTGATGCTTGCAGTTATCTCATTTACTCCTCATTTTACTACTGATATCTCTACATAATCAAGCTAACACAATTGTTCACAATTATATTGATTCATATATATATATATATATATATATATATATATATGCCTTTCAGCCTATATTTATTTATAACTATTCTGGTATACTGACTTATCACCTTTTACTGTTCCATATCTTTTTCCTGTGGCTTAAATCCTATGACTTACATTTACATGATTTTATTACTATTACTTAGGCTTACTTTTAATAAACTTATCTATGAACTTATGTCTACTGTTGCCTATCTAAGTTATCTTACCTTATTCCTATAATCTATAACCTATGTCTATGACTTACTGATTATATTGATCAGTTCTCACCACAACATCTTCAGTAGACAATCAATAAAAATGTGTTGAATTGTGACCATCAAAATGTCACCTACAGCATTTCTTTGATCCAAGGGAGAAAGATGGCCAAATAGACGCACCTAATAATTGCCTAGGCCTCCACAAGGAAACATCAATGCAACAGGTGTGTAACTGTATATTGAGGTGAGTGATCATGGAAGAACATGGGAAATCAACAGAATAAAAAAAATATGGAAACATTGCAATATCCCTAGTCTTGAGATAACAGCATAATAAGAGAAAAAAACATTTGGGGACCTGCCACCCCACCTCCATAGCTGGGGAGAAGGAGCCTCCCAACTTCAATAGTAAAGGTAAAAGAATCCCAGCAAGCTACCAGTCCACATACTGGCAATCCTAGCTATTGGACAATTTCACAACACTTACAGGTTTGCAGCCTAACTAGATAACTAAAATAAAATTGGCAGTGTCCTGCTTTATGCAAAATGAATTTATATCATTTCCTGGTGAATCCTCAGGGAGTTATGGTCAGTAGTTATCTTGAGAAGGGTCAGAAACTCCTGCACATTCCAATCTCTGGGAACCCACAGATATTTTACTGCATTGGCTCACAAGACAAACCCACTGATAGCACTTCACAGTAAGACACAGGTATGAGAACACAGAGGGGAACGGAGATTGGTGTCCTCAATAACCAGGGGATCAGGGAGTTTGCCCTCTCCAGAACAGGAGCATGTCCAATAATGTATGGTGTCATGCCAGTGCCAGTACTGAAGAAATTTCCCACACTTTTCCTGCCATACCTCCCCCAGTGCTGTGCATGAGAACCTGTCACTAACAAGGCAAAAAAGAACTCTGTGATCTTACTGTTTTCCCACCCACATGCAATATTGGAATAGTCTTGAGTAACTAAGCAGCACTAGCTGTCACCCCATGCCCAGGGCACACAATATAGAAGGAAATTTTACCTGGTTTCAGCTGCATTCTGCTCTCACTCACTCCCATTGGCAATTCAGGTGAGGGAAATTTTAGCTGGCTCCATGCATGACCCAGTTTTATTTGATCCCAAAGGCTCATGTACATAAAGTCTTAGTTCCCAATGCAACAAGGTCCAGAGGTGGGGATTTCGGAAAGTAATTCTAAGGATCAGGAGGGCTCTGATCTCATCAGTAAATTAAGCCATTTGATGTATTAACAATTTATTGGATTACTATAGTTGGGAACTAGTTGGAGAAAGTAGAGCACTAAGAGCATGCCCTGGAATTATTTATCTTGTCTCCAGCCCCAATTTCAATCTCTCAAAATCTCTCTCTCTCTCTCTCTCTCTCTCTCTCTCTCTCTCTCTCTCTCTCTCTCTCTCTCTCTCTCTTTTCCAGTGGTCATGATCAGAACAGCTATTCTTTGCTATGCCTCCATAATGTTCTGCCTTACCTCAATCCAAAGCAATGAAGTTGGGTGACTATGACTAAAACCTCTGAAACTGTGAGCCAAAATAAACCTTTTTTTGCTCCAGATTGTTTGCATAAGATATTTTGGTAACAGTGATGAAAAGCTGATTAAATACACTAACATTGGGAAAGACATGGACATCCAAATATGGGACACTTATGGAACTCCAAATAGACATGACCAGAAAAGATCTTTATCACAACATATTTTAGTCCAAATGTCAAATATATAAGACAAAGAAAGAATATAAAAGTCTATAAGAGAAAAGCTCTAAGTCAAATTTAAGGGTAACCCCATTAGAATAAAAGGTGTTTTCTCAAAGGAGATCATATAGGCCAGAAGGCCCTGGAAAGATATATGTCATGTCCTGAAAGAAAATAATTTCTAATAAAATTATTATACCTAGCAAGTCTGTCATTCAAAAGCATAGGGGCAATGAAGACCTTATGAAATTAAAAAAATGAGATAATTCGTTGCTACCAGAACAGCCTTACAAAAGATATATAAAGGAATACTCCATCCAGATATAGAAGATATATAACTCCCACCATGATAGTATTTGGAATGGCAGTTATAAAGAATACAAGTAACAATAAATGTTGGCAAGGATGTGGGGAGAAAGGTACTCTGATTCATTGTTGATGGGACTACAAATTGGTGCAACAACCATGGAAAGCAGTATAGACATTTTTTAGAAAACTGGGAATAGAACCACCATTTGACCCAGCTATTCCATTCCTTGGTCTATACCTAAAGAACTTAAAATCAGCATACTACAGTGATGCAGCCACATCCATGTTTATAGCAACTGAACTCACAATAGCCCAGCTATAGAAACAACCCCTATGCCCTTCAATGGATGAACGGATAAATAAAATTGGTACATATACAAAATGAATTATTACTCAGCCTTAAAGAATAATGTAATTATGGCACTTTCCAGTAAATGGATGGAATTGGAAAATATCATGCTAAGTGAAATAAGTAACTCCCCCCCCCCAAAAAAAAGGCCGAATGTTCTCTTTGAGTTGTGGACGCTAACCCAAAACAAGGGAAGTTGGGATTGGGGAAATAATAGAAATCCATTGGATTAGACAAAGGGAAATGAATGGAAGGGAAGGGGAAGGGGAATAGGAGAGATAGGAGAATTAATTGGTCATAACTTCCCTAGCCTTGTATTTGTGCACACGACCAGGGTAACTCCAAATCATGGATTACCACAAGAATAGGAATTTAAATAGAATAAGTTATGCTCTATATATGTATATTCTATCAAAATACATTCTACTATCATATGTAATAAAAAATGTTTTAAAACCCAAAGATAAAAATAAATTAAAAACAGACTGGACAATTTGATTTAAAAATAATACCCAACAATCTGGTGCCTATGGAAATTTATCTCAGCAGTAAACATACAAACAAAATGAAAGTGAAAGGATGTAAAATGAAAATTCTATGCCAATGGAATTCTAAAGCAAGCAATTCTAGCTATATTTATTTCTAACAAAACAGATTGCAGGACAAAAAAAGTAAGAAGAAACAAAGAAGGAAAGAAGGTCACTAAAATGTTCAAGAGATCAATTCATCATGAAGATGTATATATATATTTGTAAATCTACATGGACCAAATGCCACAGCACCCAGTTTTGTAAAACAAATACTACTAAACCTAAAAGGAGAGAAAAGCTCCAATACAATTGTTTAGGGCAACAAGAAACACAACATACCAAACAGTAACTTTTCTATAAACCAATAATTAATTTGCTGAAAAAAATCATGAAAGCAATCCCATTCACAGCAGCCGCCCCCCATAACACACATGCAAACAAATCTAGGAATAAGTTTAACTAAAGATGTAAAAGACCTTTACAATAGAAATTACAAAATACTGAAGATAGAAATTGAAGAGGACATTAAAATGTGGAAACACCTTTCACAATCATGGATTAGAATCAATAATCATTAATCATTGTTAAAATTCCCATTCTACCCAAAATGATCCATAGATTCAATGCAATCCCCAGCAAAATAATAAGGACAGGGCTGGGACTGGGGCTTAGTGGTAGGGCGCTTGCATAGCACATGTGATGCCCTGGGTTTGATCCTCAGCACCACATAAAAATAAATAAACAAAGTAAAGATGTTGTGTACAACTAAAAAATAAACATTTAAAAAAAATATCAAGGACATTCTTCACAGAACTAGAAAAAAGCAATCTTAGAATTAATATGGAAGCACAAAAGACCCCAAATAGAAAACCATACTGAACAAAAAGAGCAAAGCTGGGAGCACTGTAATACCTGTTTTCAAAACATTCCATACAGCCATAGTAACCAAAAAAGTATGGTATCGGCACTAGAACATTTACACAGAACAATTTAACATAATAGAGAAAACAGAAATAATTCACAATGTACATCCACCTAATTCTCAACAAAGGAGCCAAAAGCATAAGTTGGAGAAAAAGCCTCTTCAATGATCGGTGGTAGCAAAACTGGATATTCACCTGAATAATATTGAATGTAGATCCCTTTCACACTGTACAAAAATCAACTCAACATGTATCAAAGTCTTTAGCAGAAGACCTGAAACCCTGAAACTTCTAGAGGAAAACACTTTAAAATATTGGTAAAGGCAATTATCTAGATAGGACTCCAAAAGCATAGGAAACAAAAGCAAAAACTGACAAATGAGATTACATTAACCCCAAATCTTCTGCACTACAAAGAAAACAATCAACAGAATACAGATCCAGCCTACATAACAGAAAAACATGTTTGCCAGCTATTCATCTGACAGAGGGTTAGCAAGCCAGACTGTTTAAAGCACTCAAAAACTTAAGAAAAAAGCAACTATTCAATTAAAAATTGGGCAAATGATCTGAATAGACACTTTTTAAAAGAAAAAAAAATGAATGGCCAATGAATACATGAAAAAAATGCTCAATATCACTGGCCGTCAGGAAATTCCAAAGCAATAGAATGATGAGATACACAATCTCATGATGATTAGAATGTCTATTAAAAATAAACAAGAATACAAAATAACAAATGCTGAAAATGATGTTAACAAAAGGAACCCTAAAAACAGTGGTGGGAATGTAAATTAACACAACCAGTATGGAAAAGGGTTTGGAGTTTCCTCTAAAATTAAAAATAGAACTACTATATATCCAGCTATCTCACACCTGGATCTATATTCAAAGCAAATGTAGTCAACATGCAAAAGAGATGCCTGCACATCTATTTTTATTATGTCCCTATTCACAATAGCTGAGATATAGAATCACACTAGGTGTACATCAACATATAAATAAATAAAGAAAATATGGTGTAAACACATAGTAGAATTTTATCCAGCTACAAAAAAAGAATGAAATATTGTCACTTGCAGCTGGGCACAGTGGTGCATGCCTGTAATACCAGTGATGTGGGAGACTAAGACAGAAGGACAATTTTAAAAATTTCTACATATGGTTAAGTATCAATAAAACTCATGACACAGTTATGTAGTATAGGTTCCTAAAAATATATTAAATATATTTATCTCCATCTACTGCATAAAGAATATTTACTACTACTACATATACTATGAAAAAATTCACTTAACAATGAACCAAACCTTTTCACATTAACTTGAATTCTCAAATATTGATTAAAAGAGACCATATACCTCTTGAGATTAAATTTTCTCATCTTGTATTTCTTTTTATACTTTACATAAATTTTCAAACATTCTCCTGCCTGCTCATCCTGTGAAAGGTCTGGCATTCAGATGAATGATGCTTTGACCTTCAAAGATAAAGTTATTGTAATGTAGGTGTTGTTTGATCCTTTCCCTTATTTATAACATCACCAAATCAATAATAACCTTCCTCATGCACCTCCTGGCTACTATCTAACACTAAAGTTCACCATTATCCAGACTTCTAATGCCACAGAATAGCATTGTTGAGCTGTTTATTTTTTAATTTATAGAAATGTAATCTTGATGTAATTAGCCTCTGTTCTAGTACCTTTTGATCAATATTGTCATTGCAATCTATTCTTCTTATACCTTGTAATGATATTTTCCATTAATACTCCTAGGTAGTAATACATTACATGAATATACTATCC